>NC_054706.1:70595497-70929663 GCF_016097555.1 Gigantopelta aegis
CCTCTAAACCAGTGTGTGTCTGTAAGATCTACTACACAACCCCCTCGTCATGTTATGGTGACACCACCACACTATAAAGTTAATGTAAAGTACAGTTACAACTGCTTCCTCTAAACCAGTGTGTGTCTGTAAGATCTACTACACAACCCCCTCGTCATGTTATGGTGACACCACCACACTATAAAGTTAATGTAAAGTACAGTTACAACTGCTTCCTCTAAACCAGTGTGTGTCTGTAAGATCTACTACACAACCCCCTCGTCATGTTATGGTGACACCACCACACTATAAAGTTAATGTAAAGTACAGTTACAACTGCTTCCTCTAAACCAGTGTGTGTCTGTAAGATCTACTACACAACCCCCTCGTCATGTTATGGTGACACCACCACACTATAAAGTTAATGTAAAGTACAGTTACAACTGCTTCCTCTAAACCAGTGTGTGTCTGTAAGATCTACTACACAACCCCCTCGTCATGTTATGGTGACACCACCACACTATAAAGTTAATGTAAAGTACAGTTACAACTGCTTCCTCTAAACCAGTGTGTGTCTGTAAGATCTACTACACAACCCCCTCGTCATGTTATGGTGACACCACCACACTATAAAGTTAATGTAAAGTACAGTAACAAGAGATAGACAGACTTGCAGTGTAGGCGTAACTTAATTGCTATTATGCGGTAAATCTGCTGTGTCAGCAGAAGTCTTACGTTCAAGGTCTAGCAACTGCTTCTACAATCATCTCGTTTATTATCACATAATGGTGTACAGAGAAAGCGATACAGATACCAGTAGAGTTTGTTATACTACACGTCTTCCCGTCTTCATGGCCATGCTGCTATATTATTATTATTGTGTCATGTGGACAAAGACACATATTTGTTTTCGATATAAAAAATAGGTCAAAATGACGATGGTTTTGGGTTTTAAAATTGTTATTTTTAAAAATGTGATCTGTGCAGTAATAAAATAAATTTAAATCTTTATTTTCATCTATTTTTGGAATTCGTAATAGTCAATAATATAATACATGTATAATAAAAGTTACTAATTTAATGGTATGACAGTATAAAGGACGGAGTTAGATTATACTGATTATCTTCAGAGTGCGCTATTTTAATATTGAGGGCGGGACGTAGCCCAGTGGTAAAGCGCTCGCCTGATTCGCGGTCGGTCTAGGATCAATCCCCGTCGGTGGGCCCATTAGGTTATTTTTAGCCAGAACATCACGACTGGTATATCAAAGGCCGCGGTAGGTGCTATCCTGTATGTGGGATGGCGCATATAAAAGACCCCTTGCTACTGGTTTACTCCCATTTGGTCCAAGTCCCATTTGGTAGAAGTGTTAAATAAGCAGTAGAAATGGATGAGAGCGTCACTACTTACCTGCCTAATGGAAAAACGTAGCCGATTACCTCAGAGACTATATGTCAAAATTATCAAATGTTTGACATCCAGCAGCCGATGATTAATAAATCAGTGTGTTCTGGTGGTGTCGTTAAACAAAACAAACTTTATCTAGGATTGAGAACAAATGACAGAATGTCTTAAACAGACAGAAATGAAAAGTATTCCCTTTAAGAAAACAATTTTCATACCAATATTAAATTAATTTAGTGACGAGTTAAAAGTTTTGTGAAAAATGTGTTCATTCATAACATAAGAGAGAGCTTATTGTAATTCTTGTATTCTTAATTATATATTTTATTTTATTCTCTCTTTTTTTCAGTACCATGTCAGATCAATGTTGAATTACCAGCTACTTATATGTGGTAAATATCACCTTAAAGACACTTGTTGGAAACCCACGAAACCGATTAAGGTGTCCAGGGAGTGTTATGACAAGTTCACCACTGCTGGCCACTTTATATAAATAATATTTAAGCCAGTTCCCTTCTGCAAAAAATATACAATTTGATATCCTGACGCAGTTGTGCCGGCTTGTTTCATGGCAGTCTAAGTGAAATAATGTTCTTATTACATGGATAGAAATAAAAAGTTAAAGTTTGTTTTGTTTAACGACACCACTAGAGCACATTAATTTATTAATCATCTGGTATTGGATGTCAAATATTTGTAATTTGTTTTACATGAAACCCGCTACATTTTTCTATTAGTAGCAAGTGATCGTTTATATGTAACATCCCACAGACAGGATAGCATATACCGGTACCACAGTCTTTGGTATATCAGTCGGGATGCACTGGATAGAGTAAGAAATAGCCCAATGGGTCCACCAACTTAGATCGATCCTAAAGCGACCATGGGGCGGGACGTAGCCCAGTGGTAAAGCATTCGCTCGATGTGCGGTCGGTCTGGGATCGATACCCGTCGGTGGGCCCATTAACCTATTTTTCATTCCAGCCAGTGCACCACGACTGGCATATCAAAGGCCGTGGTATGTACTATCCTGTCTGTGGGATGGTGCATATAAAAGAGCCTTTGCTGCTAATCGAAAAGAATAGCTCATGAAGCGGATTTCCTCTCTCAATATCTATGTGGTCCTTAACCATATGTCTGACGCCATATAACCGTAAATAAAATGTGTTGAGTGCGTCATTAAATAAAACATTTACTTCCTTCCTAAAGCGACCATCTTCAGGTTAGTTTGTAATGTTGTACAATATGCCACATGTGCATGATAAATTAATGGTTGATTTTGTTTGTTGTTTTTCTAATGATTAAGCAGCCTAGTGTAAAACGTATATATGCCACCTCCACAACTGCCCCTGAAAGAAATTTTGGCGCTACGGAATTGAGTTTTTAGAATGTGTGTCAACAAAATCGACATGGGGGGGGGAGGGGGGGGGGGGGTCCGGGGCGCCTCCCCAGAAATAAAATGTAATTTAGGATCACTCGGACGCGTTTTCCAGCCATCTGTGATACGAATTCCTTGGTCCCCAGCACCGTCGTTCGTGCACATTCGAGTTGATATAAAAACAAAATTCTTCCACATATGACGAAATATTTGAGAAAATAATGTCATCATTATAAATAAAATTAAATGTTCCAGTAAAATACATGTATATCCTGTTACTGTTAGGCTGTGGATGTTTCTCCATTGACTTGATATATTAATCATACAGTAATGAGACTTTAATTTTGTCAAAAGGTCAACTAAAAACCAAGAAATTCTGCGAACAATTTTGGGTAGGGCACCATACCCAAATAATATATTTTAGGGATGGCATTTTACCCGTTTTACCCTCTGGCAGAAACTCTGCACGTTGTTAGTGCATAAACATTCCTTTTATTTAATTATATTTGGGGTTGACATATATATGAGCAGTCATTTTAACAATATACGTTGTTTTTAAACCTGCATTATTTTCATTTATCCTTCTTTTTCAACTCAAAGAAAATAAAAGACCTGAATCTTAGTTTAAAAAAAACAAAATAATAATAATAAAACAAATTGCATGATGGAGGCAATAAGGTTGACCTATCACATTTGAACACCAATACACATCCAACAGCTGTAGTTAACGTGGGCACTAAATGTCACCACGGCGGAGAATTAAAACTGATCTCACCTCAACAAACCACTGTTTGTAAGTCTCGTGCTGGTTTTTTATATTCCCAGAACAAAACAAGAATCATTTGTCTATAATCCGGACTTTCGAGATCCGCACACTGCAAGTGCCACCCTTGAGGTCAGCCTCTCAGTGGATTTAGACTCTGGACGTAAATCTGCCCCCCTGGGACCCTTCGTAATCCTTGCTATAACGTTTCTGTCAGTTTCTGATGGTTATACTTTTGGCAATTTTCACTTAATCCCCCTCAAGGACGTAACGTTTTCCTCGACACGGCCAATGGTGGAAATCAAGCGGAAATGTTTTTAAAAAACTCAGTTATGGTTTAGGTATGATGGGTCGTACACCCCCCGACCCCACACACACCCCCACCCCCCACCCCAACTTCATAACCGACGATCACGGTACAGATTCAGAAATGGTTACTTACAGAAAAAACATGTTTTTCTGTAAGCATACACATGAAAACAAAATAAAGATCACCGCTAGCTAAAACGTGTTTTAATTTGCGAAATAATGTGCATATATCAATATAAGTGAATGTATGAATCAGTGGCGGATCCAGAAAATGCATTTAGGGGGGCCCCAATTACATGAGGCGGAATATCAAGGGAACTTTGGGAGAGGTTTGGAGGGGATCGTAAAAAAAAGAAAATTAATTATAACTGTCGCAAAATTTAGGGGGGGGGGCGGGATCCTGGGGCCCCCTAGATCCGCTTCTGTGAATGGCTAAATCTAGTGCGTATTGCAAGGGGCAGACCTCCCACAAACAAACAAACAACCCCTGAAAATATGTCCTTTAAGTCTAAAATTATTATGTTTGCCCCACCACCCAGGTACGTTTGGCTTGGTACGACCCTGATGTCAGTGCAGGTTTCAAGGTACGATCAACTGTGATAGTGAAATGTTTTGAACATGAATCCCCCATGTCAACATGGGTTACATCTTCACATATTTAAGCTTTAGATAGGTTGTCAGTCTCGTGTTCAGTTCATTCACGCCACACCCGACATTTAAACTGATGAAAAAAACAACTTAATATTTCGAATGACTCGTTTCCAGGATCGCAAGTTCCCGAAACCCTTTCAGCACAAGATGTTTGTTTCTTCAGTACCAACATTGCTACGATTACAGTTAATGTACCAGTCATTATTTGCCTTACATATATCATCTGCCCACTTCAAAATAATCTCCAAATGGATCATTTAGTATTTCAAACCCATAATCTTTTGATGGTCATTGACTGTTCTTATTGTTGATGTCTTTAATGACAATTTTTTTTTCTTCTGCATCAAACTGCTCTTGACGTCATTCTGTGAGTTTCTCTTGGATGGAAAAAAGACTATAATGTTTATAAACATTGGTTTTTATTGAGTTATCTTGGTTTATTTGTGTGCATCCCATTGACCTGTTGTCAGTTCCATTTCTCTCTGCGTTCTTCCATTAATAATGCTTTTTTACAATAAAAAAATATATATTCTTGTTGACGTCATGAGTTTCTTTTTCCAAAAACGTCTTTTTCTGCTAACTGATTATGTATTATCCACCTTGAGTAATGAAGACAGACAAAAATACCCTTTTAAACGAACCTATTCTAAACTGGTAAATCCCCACAGGCCACGGTTAGTGCGCCCCCGATCGATGCCTTGTGTTGCTAGTCAGTTTTGCGCGCGTATCACAGAGACCCGTTTTGGCCACAGATGTAACAAATCTACGCTTTGACGTCAGCAGACGAAAATCGATTTACCAAGCCTTTGACGTCAAGAGGCACATTTCCGTATCGACGGAAATTGCCGAAACCACTTTAGGACTTCTTACAACGAGAGCTATTTATGACATGTGTGCAGTCCATATAAGAATATCCTATGGCACGACTAATGAACGAATGTACTGGAAGATTTTTAATCGTTACAAACACCGAGATCAGAAACAAGAATGGACTACAACAAGTCTCTTTGCTTCTTTCACGCGGTATCGATTTATTGTGAAGGCCGGTAGGCGTCTGATTCACATTCAACAGATGAGTTGTGCAGATATCTACCATATAGCTGATTTGGAGACCCTTACTATCTTAGAATAGCTAAATATTACAAATATAAAACAAAATGTATAATTATGGCCATCTTTATGGTCGTCACATAAATGGTATATTCAATGGAAAAACAGCAATGAGAAACACCAACGACCCATACGTGAGTGCCCTAATATGTCCAACCTCATTTTTAATATGGAAAAAAGAGAGAAATATACAAAATAGTCTAAAATGCATCTAAAAGAACCAAGCGTGCATAACCTTATGTGATTCAAAATCGTCCAAAGCTCGTGATCCTTGTCCATTAGCAGGTCGCGGCTTTTTCTAAATAACTTGTCTTCGGGTATGGGTAAGGGGCATTTTGGCGTGTTTCCATCAGAAAACTATTCAATCACGCCTGTCGTGGACACAGCCTCTGACTTCGCCAGAGAGTTCTGCCGATGATATGTATCTTGTCTTCTGTGGTGAGCACCAATCATTATTCATATGACGCCCACACTGCTTTACATCATATCAGACCGACTCGTATAGGTTACAATCTACTCATACTGATTATGTAATATACTCCTTTTAGGCTACATTTATGACTGTTTGCAGCAATGTTATATTCTACAAGGTATAGGTTATGAACTCAAGAGAAGAAAGGAGTTCTTTGTTGTTCAGCCACCACATCACCATTTGTTGTGTCGTTACTTGTAGCAAATTAAAGGGACATACCCTAGTTTTTAAACACTAGGGCATATTTTCTTTACTATTAGAGACGTTTTTGATAACTGAAATCATACTTTACTTAGATTTTATTGTTTAGATTGTCCATTTCCGTACATTCGAAGTGTTTTGGTCATCCTGGTGTTTTTAATATCACAAAATGCATTTCACATATTTTTAAAAATGCACGTGCGTCTGAGAAGTAACAGTTATGGAGTCGAGTTTTAGTTGATTTTTAGAGGGTATTTCACCATTTTTACTCAGTTGTAACTTTATCCAAATGTGTTACAGGTTTGTAGATTATAATTTTCACAGGTTGAAACTAGGGTCTGTCCTTTAACAAAATCCGGTTTAGGAACAAAATTCCTCATTTAAAAAAAAAAAAAAAAAAATTCTGAAATGTCTTTTGAAATATTTCTTTGATAATCACAAGGAAGCTGACCTCTGTAGAATTTGGAGTGAATTACTTGTGATTTTTATTTTTAACTGAAAAGAACTGTGTACGTGGTATACCGTCACATGTAGAACAGCGAAATGAGGAGGTGCTCCGGCAAAACGCTGGTAGTTGTCAAGGGAGAATTCTCCCTAAAACTAGTGGACCCATTGGGCTATTTCTCGTTCCAGCCAGTGCTCCACAACTGGTGTAACAAAGGCCGTGGTATGTAGTATCCTGTCTGTGGGATGGTGCATATAAAAGATCCCTTGCTGCGAATCAAAAAGAGTAGCCCATGAAGTGGCGACAGCGGGTTTCCCCTCTCTATATCTGTGTGGTTCTTAACCATATGTCTGACGCTATATAACCGTAAATAAAATGTGTTGAGTGCGTCGTTAAATAATAATAAAAAATAATTCCTACCCTAAAACTAGCAGTCCCCTCTCGATACGGGACGGGATGCTTACGCCGCAGGATCGAACCACCTCAGTGGATCTGTTTAACTAATTGGGGTTTTTTTTCGTTTCAATGAGTCCACCACAACTGGTCAAAGGCCGTGGTATGTGCTTTCCTGTCTGTGGGAATGTGCATATAAAAGATCCCCTGCTGCATTAAGAAAAATGTAGCGGGTTTCCTTTGTTGACTACGAGTCAGAATTGCCAAATGTTTGACATCCAATAACCGATGATTAATTAATCAATGTGCTCTAGTGGTGTCGTTAAACAAAAACAAAGTTTAAACCTCTCGATATTGTAGTTTTTACAGAATATATTCTGACAGAAGTTGTATTGAATTGCATGAAGTACGTAATGGTGGTGTGCTACCTTTAGTGAGTAAAGTAAAGTTTGTTATGTTTAACGACACCGCTAGAGTACATTGATTAATTAATCATCGGCTACTAGATGTCAAACATTTGGTAATTCTGATATTTGAAAACCCGCTACATTTTTCCTAATGTAGCAAGGGATCTTTTATATGAACTTTCCCACAGACAGGATAGCATATACCACGGCCTTTGACCAGTTGTGGTGCACTGGTTGTAACGAGAAAAACCCAATTAGTTGAATGGATCCACCTAGGTGGTTCGATCCTGCGACGCAAGCACCTCAAGCGAGCACTCAACCGACTGAGCTAAATCCCGCCCCAATCTTTAGTGAGACCCAGTGTACTATTTAACCAGTGGTTATTGCTTTTCTAGCAACGTTTGGTCTAGGAAAAACGAATACTTGTTTAAAGAGACAGACCCTAGTTTTTAAACACTAAGGCATATTTTTCACCTGGACCCTAGTTTCAACCAGTAAAAATGGACACTAAGTTTGATTAATTTACAAACCTGTAACAAATTTGGATACAGCAGAGTAAAACAAGAGTCTGTGATGCTGAAATACCTTTTTAAAATAGACTAAAACGCGACTACATAATCGTAACTTCTCAGACGCACTTGCGTTTTTAAAAATATGAAAAATGCATTTTGTGGTATTAGAAACACCAGGATGACCAGAAATACTTCGGTTGTACAAAAATGGATAATCTAAACAATAAAATATAAGTAACGTTTGATTTCAGTGATCATAAACAGCTCTAATAGTGAAAAACATGCCTTAGTGTTTAAAAACGAGGGTCTGTCCCTTTAAACGATACCTCAGCTCATATCAAACTGCGTCTTTTTTATATCTATGGCGCGACGTAGCCCAATGGTAAAGCGCTCGCTTGATGCGCGGTCGGTTTGGGATCGATCCCCGTTGGCGGGTCCATTGGGCTATTTCTCGTTACAGTCAGTGCACCACGACTGGTATATGAAAGGCTGTGGTATGTGATATCCTGTCTGTGGGATGGTGCATATAAAAGATCTTTTGCTATTAATGGAAAAATGTAGCGGGTTTCCTCTCTAATACTATATGTCTGAATTACCAAATGTTTGACATCCAATAGCCGATGATTAATAAATCAATGCACTCTAGTGGTGTCATTAAACAAAACAAACATGGTCGAGAAAACGAGAGGAAATTCGCTGCTCCCACAAATGCTGCTCCTACCGCAAGGGATATTTTATATGGATTTTTCTATAAGCAGGGCAGTACATACCATGAACTTTGGGCACTGATTAGGACGACAAAACGCTAGAGTCTGTTGAGGACGGTCGCTTCTGTGGCGCCTCAGGAACGTGCTCTACTACTGAGATACATCTAGCTACTTTGGTCTAGGGAAAAAGACAAAACGATCGCTCCGTCACAAACAAGCTAATCGTTCTCATTACCAGCAAGGGAATAACCTGATATGTCAGTCGTGGAGCACTGGTTGAAATCGGATATAGCTTATTGGTCCAGAGATGGAGGAGATCGAGCCTGCGAATAAAACCAGAAAACCAACATTTTCATCTAAAACATTGTTATTTTCTAATCGTGTTTGAAGCCATCCAAAAATAAACATTTCGCCGGGGTGCAAGCCGGCGTACTCTGTAAATAACCCAAGCCCGCCACTTCAAAATATCCTTGCTACCTGTCTTCCCATTGCACCTCATGTGGAAGCTCTGTCCAGAACTCCATCCCACTCTGTCTGTGAGCGACCAGTAAATTAATTACAGTCAAGGTTTCGATGGTTCTGCTTCCATTTCTAATCTAACATGCCTCACAGGAACGACGCACTTTTGTCAATGAATATTTGTTCTAGCGTACGGTTCGATAAAATAGACATGGTGTGACGTAGACATCATATATATTTGGTTGTCCTGGAGCGCCCTTGATCGAAATTTTGTACTGCGCATGTCAAATTGCATTTTCTAAAGTGTAAATAGACACAGAAAAAAGATATAGTTACTGAAAAATTAATTTTTTATTTAAATTTGAAACCCATAGCAAAAGATTAAGCATTTCAAAAACAATTCCATTGAAACCTCTTGTAATTAAATCGTTTTAGTATCAAGTTCATTCATTAAAAAAACAAAAACATTTATCATGTCAAACCAAGCATACATAATAGCTGTTGTGTTCCTTTTTCTTCCCAATCAGATTATTTCTAGAATAGCCTTAACATTGATTCCTATTATATTACAAAGACTGTTTTGTTTTTGAGCATGCATTAGTGATGGTGCGACAGGATAAATCACATTATCAGTCTATTTTTAGTTCGAGACGTCAATGGGCGCCTCGTATTTTCATACAGCCAAGATAACAAAAACCTTATATTGATCTGCTGTACCTTAATGAATGGGCTCGGAAATAACTTGTGACTTTTAACCTAATGAAAATCATTTTCGTACTGGATAGAGACTGCAAAACAACACAGAATTGACATGGAAAACAGTTTACAATGTTTATCATTGTAAAGATATTTGTTTATCAGAGCTCTTTACGACACTTAAACTATCTTGTTACTAGAAGTGTCTTATTTGTAATATTAATTGGTTTGCAAATTCTGTTTTGTTTATATGGTCGTTCTGATGTCCATAAACAAATTAAAATAATGTTTCTGCAAAACGTTAAAGAGGACGTGTTGTTTTGGGGGTTTTGTTGTGCGATTCCAAGTGTCAACAGGTGAACAGGCCTAAGTTCTGCCAGTCGCATTTCGCCAAAGGTTTGCCAGTTATTTTGACTGGTTCTTGGGATGGAAATTAATTTTAATGTGTAGCGTAAAAATCAGCATAGCAAGAGTTAGCGACAAACGGCTGACTAAACGTATCCCAGTTATTCTGATGTTTGTGGTAGCTCAAAACCACATAAAAACAGTCTTTTAAAAAAAAAAAAATAAAATAAAAAAAAAAAAACGCGGGGAAAAAACACCTCACCACAATCGTTTTACGACCTTGAGAATTTCACCGTTCAACAATGAAATCTCGTCTGCTTTCAACAGAAACGTCAATGATTCGGAAAGTAACTCCTAAGCCTAAAATAAAACAAAACACTTTCAGAAAGTGTGTTCGCTGGAATAATAGCCAATCTTGAGATGTGTAATTATCACTTAATTGTTTTCTCCTCTTCCTAACAGAACAAAATCAAATTTCAAAGACAACTGATGTAAAAAAAAAAAAAATGCGGTTGAAACTGCTACATGCATTATTTCAGTCAAATTATATACATGTACACCATAGCAATAAATATTATAGCACCTCGCTCTTACGCTTAATAAAAGAAAAGCAGAATTTATGTTGTTGATTTCAGATACAAAAGGATGCATCTTTAAATACCGTAATTCCTTCTTTTTTTAAAAAGAAGATTTTCTAATTTAATGGCGCCCTTCGCATGTTTAGAGTACAACAGGAAACTGTTCGCATCAAACTGAACAAAATAACTGAATAGATACAACAACATATCTCATAAATGGCAGTTTATAGATTCAGTCAAACTTTTATCTTGAGGGCATTATTGATGTTGTTGTTGTGGGGTGGAGGTGGATTTTATAGAGATATTGGAGGCGGTAACATGAGGGGTGATTCCGTCAACACTGAATGAATGGATGAATGTTTAACGACACCCCAGCACGACAAATATATCGGTTATTGGGTGTCAAACTATGGCAAATGCAAAAATAAAGTGCCGTCAACAACGTGATCGTTCTAACACCAGTATGCAACTTGGAATAGAGTTTTGCGATAACCGGAGAGAGAAGAAACGCTAAACATCTTTGAAATTTTCTGCAGTTTCAGTTCAAATAACACGTATTTCGATGTTTACCGTGAATGCATATTTCCAATATTCTTGGAGAAGCCGCTTCAGTGATAAACGCAAAGAAATCTGCTTTGCCACACACCGGGTTTAATTCTGCGTTTGAAATTGACAGAGAATGAAAGTTTTTTGTTTTTTTCCATTTGCTCAAGTGTTAGCGGCAAATGCGAGTTCGCTGCAAAAATGGCAGGTACCCTGTATATAAAACAAGATCTTGACATGTGTGTATTGTCAGGTTTCGATGGCGAAGTGGTTAAGCCACCAGACTTAAAGTTGCAATCTCTGGTATATTTTGAATATTTAAACATTTAGAATACATTTTACAGTTGAATATTTCTCCCCCACGACGCGCCATTCTACGATTTCTGTTAACAATAATCTAGGTCACGTAGAAAAGTAGTGTTCGAAAAATCAACACTGACAAGACGACAGGCCTCGCTGTTTAAGGGGAGCTATCACTCGCTCTCACCATCACTCCCCTAAAACTAGTTCAAGGAGAGTAATTATTAGCTCCCTTTGGCATGTGAATGTATATGGTATCATTATGGTAGTATTTAAAATAGCTCCTCATTAGTTTAAGTCAGGGGAGCGAATTAATTACTCCCCTCATTTTTTTCACGTCGAGGTCTGAACGAATGAATGAATGTTTAACGATACCCAGCACGAAGAATGCATTTGCTATTGGGTGTCAAACTATGGTAAAGGCAATGTCGAGGTCTGAGATAGGACTCCTTTTTTTTAGATGCAATATAGTAAAAATGAAGACGAAACGTGTAAAGTCATGTAGGCTAATATATTTGATTAGAATCAAACGGTTTTTATGTGTACTTTTTCAAAGATTGGGTATCGCATAGCCAGTCCTGGTAGTGGCAGTCCTCCTATAGAATAAAATAATTTTGTGTCGTACTCACATCGGTCATACATATTTGATTGATTCATCTATTCAAAAGAACTATCCTCCACCTCAGTATGAGCACTGTCAGTGGACTCTTACGGGTGCGCCAGTTATCGTCTGCAAACAACAAATGAGTTGGCTGACGAAATGTGGTGGAACTATTTTGATTCCATCCTGAACTTGTGTTCACATTTCTTAGACATACTGATTTTATTTTTCTAAATTGTACCTGCTTGTGATATTTGTATTTTCGCACAGCTCTTTACAGTGTGTTTTAATTTGGGGGGGGAGGGGTATTGTTTATATTGGTATTAATCAACAATTCATTTATGTACATATACTTACCGCTGTTTAACACTCAATAGCAGATGGGGTTTTGTTTTGTGCTAGGGTGTCTTGAAACATTTAACACGCATTCATTCATCCATCCATCCATTCATTCATTCATTCATTCGTTCATTCGTTCGTTCGTTCGTTCGTTCGTTCATTCATTCTTCCATTCACATATAACGAATTTTAATGTATTAAATAAATGTGGATTACAGGTTGAAACGATAAAACGGATAAGAAAAACCGTTACAAACTGCATTGTCTATACTGTATATATAGTAAGCAATAAAAAACAATCCACCAAGATCCCAATAAGAAGGGTCATTTAGATCATATATGCTTTACCTTCAGATTGAGGTCAACTGAAAGAACATTCGAAAGCTTCTCTCGCTATTTCCGCCAGAGTACACCAGCATTTTCAGGTTCCGGTCTGGGATTGTCGTCGAATAACATGACATCTTTCTAGTAAATTCTGAATACCTCAAAATGTTGTTATTTAAAAAATAGTGTACCAACTTTTTGTTGCTATTGTAGTTCTTGTTAATAATAATAGTAATTAACGATTAACAATTGTAAACCTGTACATCAAAGCCAAATGACTGACCTAATATTGAGATCTCTGAAAAACAGTCGAAATAAAACTGGTCATGTACGACGTTATTCATTATCAGCTGTATACAAACAATGTGAATACCTTTTCTCTAGCATCTGTCAACGATTAACATCTTTATAATATAGAAACATGTATCAACGCAATAACAAGGAATAAACCGAATACTTACCAAGTCATTACCTAGTTTACAGAGTAACGAGCAGTAAAACAAGATTCAGGGTTCAGTAATGTAAATGATTTTTGTTCAAGCTGGTCCAAAACGGTACTTTTTGTATTTTTCTGAGCGCAAATCCCTCTACCTATTATCCCATTATGTATGGTACTGCATATTGTTTTAGTGCCTTATTCCTTTTGTTAGAATTTATTCGTAAAACTACGGTAGACATACTGGCACCCGGATCTAGTTCGTGTCCGCAGACGGGATTTTCTTTTTTTTTTCTTTTTAAAAAAAAACTCATTCTGAAGACGGAAGTCCTGTTGATATCACTATGGAAAAAAATGAGTAACTCCTTGTTGATTCCTTTTAAGTATTTTATTTCCGCTCACATCCGCTTTTCTGTCCAAGACAATGGTTAGTGGTTAGTGGTCTTGAGAGAAATCGGTATAGTGGCCACTGTGGAGAAAAGCTGAAACGAAATCAGAGGTTGGAGTGACTTAGAGGATGCTGTGACATTAGAAGTTGGGGCGACATCAGAGGTTGGGCGACATCAGAGGTTGGGGCGACATTAGAGGTTGGTGTGACATTAGAAGTTGGGGCGACACCAGAGGTTGGTGCGACAAAGAGGTTGGATTGACATTAGAGGTTGCTACACACTCACTACATACTCCAGTTTCCTTCAGAAAATAATTCTTTCCGGCAAGTGCACTTTTTTCTCCTTAGAAACATTTTGGACCCGCTCTTGTTGACGATGAGACAGTCTTAACATGGAAATGTGTTGGTTCATGCATGCAGTTATGTGTTAACTGAAAATAGACGCCACATTTGCTATCGGCATAACGGGTATGTGATAAACGGAACCAGATTTTATACAGATTAACGTTTATTTGGTAACAGTTTAGTACATTCAGACTCGCTCTGTCTTTCTCAGTGTTATTTAATTTTAGTTTTACACTTTGAATAATGTTTCTAAATAAAAGATTACTTTTGTTCGAACACCTTTTTGCGCGACTATATAACGGCAATCATACAAATGCATAGATCATGTTTTCTGCTGTTTGTATATTTCTAAATATGCGATCACGTTGTTCAACATGTGAGTAGATAAAAACGATAAAGACGATTATATTTTGTAAAATCTGTGTAAATTCTGCAACATGTGACTAAAATTCGATATTTTCGCTGTTCTATTGTAATGTATTCTTATACTATTATATATATATATATATATATATATATATATATATATATTTATGTACTGTACTTAATTCGTCAGCCCAGTTGTAAAGCACAAGCTTGATGCGCGGTCGGTCTAGGATCAATCACCGTCGGTGGGCCCATTGGGCTATTTCTCGCTCCAGGCAGTGCACCACGACAGGTATATCAAAGGCCGTGGTATGTGCTACCCTGTCTGTGAGGTGGTGCATATAAAAGATCTCTTGCTACTATTGGAAAAAATGTATCGGGTTTCCTCTCTAAGACTACATGTATATGTCAAAATTACCAAATCAATCAATGTGCTCTAGTGGTGTCGTTAAACAAAACAAACTTCTTCTTCAATTCGTCAGGCGAGTTCGAAACCCTAGTGATATATGAACACGTTAACCTACCTACCTCAATTCGTCAATCAAGTGTATATTTTATTCCATTTTAAACATGGGTCACGTGAATATATTATGTCATCTAAAAATGTAGAATGTAGAATGTAGAATGTAGAATGTCATTTCATCAGCGGCGTTACACAAATATAGTCATGTATAATAACAATACATATTTTTATCATAAAATATTCTAAAGGATTAGTTAATTTATTACTTGCATTTTTTTAAGCCCGTAAGAAGCACACAATTAGCTGAGTCGGTTGAGGTGCATGCGTCGCAGGAGCGAACCACCTCGGTAGACCCATTCAACTGATTGGGGGTTTTCTTGTTTCAACCAGTGCATCACAAATGGTCAAAAGCCGTAGTATGTCCTTTCCTGTCTGTGGTAAAATGCATATAAAAGATCCTTTGCTATTAATGGGGGGAAAAAAAAAAAAAAAAAAAAAAAACCAACAGCATAGAAACGAAAAACAATAAAACAAATCCAAAGAAAATAAATAAATAAAACCCAGACAAACAAACAATCAGCAAAAGCATGAGCCACACACCTTCCACTATAATAAAAGGTATATCAAAGACCGTGGTATGTGCTATTCTGTCTGTAGGGTGGTTCATATAAAAGATCCCTAGCTACTAATGGAAAAATGTAGCGGGTTTCCTCTCTAAGACTATATGTCAAAATTACCAAATGTTTGACATCCAATAGTCGATTATTAATAAATCAATGTGCTCTAGCGATGTCGTTAAACAAAACAAACTTTATTTTGACTCCACCATGCATGGGACCGGCCTCGGTGGCGTCGTGGTTAGGCCATCGGTCTACAGGTTGGTAGGTACTGGGTTCGGATCCCAGTCGAGGCATGGGATTTTTAATCCAGATACCGACTCCAAACCCTGAGTGAGTGCTCCGCAAGGCTCAATGGGTAGGTGTAAACCACTTGCACCGACCAGTGATCCATAACTGGTTCAACAAAGGCCATGGTTTGTGATATCCTGCCTGTGGGAAGCGCAAATAAAAGATCCCTTGCTGCTAATCGGAAAGAGTAGCCCATGAAGTGGCGACAGCGGGTTTCCTCTCAAAATCTGTGTGGTCCTTAACCATATGTCTGACGCCATATAACCGTAAATAAAATGTGTTGAGTGCGTCGTTAAATAAAACATTTCTTTCTTTCTTTCCACCATGCATGGGGAATGTCAGATAATGCTTCCAACCCAGATGTGGGTTTTTTAATTCTGGGGAAGCTTGAAGCACAAATTTATGTTTCTATCACACTGATTGAGGACAACAGGATTAACGACACTTTGTTTTGTCATTTTTCATAAACCAAAACTTAGCCAAGTACTGATTAAGCCAAAATTATTCTGACCGGCCTTATAGCTTACTACGATCTTGGGCACTAATTTGTTACATACATATATATATACTGAACAAAAAAAGAAACTTCCGATTTGTACATATAGTATTTGTTGTGTTAAAGAATTCATTGTGTAATGAAATTATATAGGTAGTATTAGCCTTGAGGTGTATTATCAGGATTCATGAATTGTATCGATTATTTTTGCACTGTTAATCGTCGACAACGTGAAATTCAATTTGCACGTGCATGCATGGTTCGACATGTCCCGTGTAGTATTCGGTCAATTTGTTTTACTTGTCTTACTGACATTGTTGTCAAGTGAACGAAAACGCTTCAAAATTTGTAAAAAAATTAACGTTTTTTACTTTGTAGCATTTTTAGTATGCCAAGAATACCCAATAATTTACGCGAATGGGCGATTGGCATGCTTGATGCTGGCATGTCGACAGAAGATGTTGCAAGGCATGTTGGAAGTTCTAGTCGAGCGATACGAAATTTTCGCGTAAGATTTCGAACGACAGGAAGCACCAACGACTTGCCACGACTTGGACGTCCGCGTGTTACAACGCAATCGATTCCAAACTGCCACTGCTACTGCTGCTAATACAACTGGGCTTCATAATAACCGAATCAGTGGGCAAACTGTTCGTAATCGTCTGCGGGAGAACGGTTTACATGCACGACGTCCTTACGTCATCGTCTAAATCGTCTTAATTGGGCACGTGTACACACTCGTTGGATACGGCGATGCTGGAATACCGTTCTTTTTTCGGATGAATCCAGATTTTCTTTACAACGTGGTGATGGCAGGGTGCGCGTCTACTGTAGGAGAAATGAACGCTATGCTGACTGTTGTGTTCTTGAACGAGATCGTTTCGAGGGTGGGGGTTGTGTCATGGTCTGAGCAGCCATTGCCCATGGTTATCGTTCACCACTAGTCGTCATTGGTGGCAATTTAAATGCTCAACGTTACCGCGATGACATTCTCGCTCATCACGTCATCCCTCTGTTCCATAACAACGCCAACATCTCGATTTTTCAGCATGATAATGCCACCTCT
Source organism: Gigantopelta aegis (assembly GCF_016097555.1). Classification (NCBI taxonomy): domain Eukaryota; kingdom Metazoa; phylum Mollusca; class Gastropoda; order Neomphalida; family Peltospiridae; genus Gigantopelta; species Gigantopelta aegis. Next base: position 70,612,883 of record NC_054706.1, read on the forward strand.
CATACAGCTAGAGACACTGTAAATTTTCTTAGAACAAATAACATTGATTTCATTGATGACTGGCCCGCTAAAAGTCCTGATCTCAACTCCATCGAGCATGTCTGGATAGTCTGGACAGACGACTGAGGCGTCGTCCCAACCCACCCGCTAACGTCAAGCGCTCATTCAGGAATGGAACAATATTCCACAGGCAGAAATCAACACTTTAGTCAATTCTATGCGCCTGCGATGCACTGCAGTGGTCAATTCAAGAGGTGGTCATACCCGTTATTAAGTGGGTGGGTTTTTTTTTTAACCCCTACCACACTTGGTCAAAATTTCTCCCAGTTTCTGTTAACCTATGGCCATGATTTTTGCACCAAACGATGCATCATGGAAGACTCTTTAAATGCATATATAACAATTATTCCCCCGGTTTGTTTTCGTCAAGTTATGTTCAAGCAAAGTTAGCGGATGTTTCTTATTTTGTTCAGTATATATGTGTGTGTGTGTGTATATATATATATATATATATATATGTCACGGGGATTCTATAATACCCGTAACTGAATAAAACACGATTGTCCAAATATCTCTCCTAAATGTATATCTATTAGATCTCTCTGTAACAGGCAGTTATACCCGCTGTGGCTCGTCTAGGTATGATCAGAGATAAGATCTTATATAAAGTATATATTATTATAGCACGTTTAGTTCACTAGAAAACACAACAAAAACACAATACACTTTGGTATCTGTATTAATCTACGCTGAAAAATGTACTGCCGCAGTAGTTAATTAATAACAACAATAATAACAACCCAGAACTGATCACTTAATTAGTTAATCTCTAGGTGTCTAGTTTACACAATATGCTAATCACTTCACCGTGTCACAACACCCGCACGTGTGATAATTGAGAAACGCTAACACACACACGTGCGATAATGGAGAAACGCTTCCAGGGGAACTTAATTAATAAAGGAATTACAACACTATTCCTAACTGGTTAATTTTTAATTAACCCTAACTACTCATTCAATAACTTTGTAATACAGAATTAATACTGGTACCTATCACAATAAAGATAATAACCTACAGTTTACCTAGGTCCTCTAGGATGACTGGCTATATATATATATCAGAACGGTGAGCCTACAGATTACTGCGTCAGATGACCGGCAGCACCGTCTAAAGAATATTGGTATAATACAGTATTAAAATATTTAAAGTCACATCAATCACATCAAGGTTATACAACAGAGCAGAAATAATATATTTACCAAAGTCCAAACGGACTAACGTTCGCGGGAAGCCTTCCTTTTAGGTTCTCCCAGATATCTCTAAACCCTAGCTATTTATTCAAAACTCTTAGAGACAGCGAATATCGCCTGGGGGTACAAGGCGGTACCTCACGTATCCTGTGGATTTTCCACAACCACCACGCCGGCATATTTTTCTCTGATCGTCAGACTGGCTGTCGCCATTCCGCGAGCAATCCCCTGGCCATAAACAGCACTACCGGAGATATTACGTAACTACTAGCCACATGGCCTCCGCATCTGGGCTGGCTGAAAAGCTCGATGACCGTCGCGCAATTAATATCGCCACAGGCGAAAACAAAATTAAGAGCATGTACCGTCACAATATATATATATATATATATATAGATATATAGATATATATATATATATATATATATAGATATATATAGTGTGTGTGTGTGTGTGTGTGTGTGTGTGTGTGTGTGTGTGTGTGTGTGTGTGTGTGTGTGTGTGTGTGTCTTTTTTTAATGATTTACGTTCTTCAGAAGTCGATTTGAGTTATTTTTAGAAATATCCTGTTGCTTTGTAACAATGAATCCCTCGATTGTTGTAGGCGTGGATTTTAAGGTAATTATCTCGTTCTGTCCAACACGGCAGAGAAGAGACTTCATGAAATCCACTAATGTTGGCGTGGGAGGGACGATTCGGAAGATAACTTGAAAAAAAATAGACACCTGCAATATAAAATATCTACTTAAAATGTCAACTAAATGTCAAATATAATACGTAATTTACGGAACAAATTTCTTTCCTTACATTGTCTCCACTGACAAGTTTGAACAATAAAGTGCAATGGAATTTAAAAAATAGTAATTCATCACTTATGAAATATGAACCTATATGAATGTATTTTTTTATGTTAGTATTCATATTTAGCAAGTATTTTTCTGTATATAGTTCAAAAATGGTTATAAAAAGGTGTTTGGTGCTTTAATGTAAAATGCATTATAAAATAATCACACCTACGTGCTTAAATATGCACACTCAGCAAGAGTTATATTACGTTATACATCGAATAAAGCGGTTAAAACAATTTTAATAGTTTAAGAAAAAACAGAACACTAGTGTATAATTAGTTGGGGTTTTTTTTTAACATATCTATATAAACACAACCTACATATGTCACAGGGTTAATTGCACAGCCTAGTTAGCAAAAACTGCGTAGTGCCCTGAGATTTAATATCCCCCACCCCCTCAATCACCATTAAAGAGACAAAATTGCAGTGCAACAAGTACGTGTCATCAAATGTCCATTTTAATTGGAATGTTTAACATGGCTGAACAACAAGTTGGCAACTGTGTATTGGTTGTATTTAGTGTACAGTTGATAAGCAAGGTGGCTTAATAGTTAAACCCCCGGCCTTAAGGTTAGTGTTTGTTGGATTTATGTCCAAATACGACATCCAGTTATAGCAGATGATTAATAAATCAATGTGCTTTAGTGGTGTCGTTAAAGAGAACAAACTTGATTTTTTTTTAATGTCCAAGTATGGGTTCCAACTAGAATGAGGTTTAACGTCTCATCGTGGAGGGAACCACTACACAGTCTTCCGAGGGCATTCAAAACGTTTTTATGGTAGACTTTTGGAGGCTATATCTACTAAATACGATGCATCACTGACCAAAATAATGCTATTCCATATATTGAACGTGTGCATCCTTTTCGTTTTCAACTCTTTGGTAAAACTCTTGCACATTTATTATTTTTCATAGTTTTAGATGAAGTGACAGATATGCTCAAATTTTGCGAACACTTCATATTATCACTGTTGTATTAACAAAATGTGGGCAGTTTAATTATAGAGTGTTATATAAATTTAGAACTGGAAATGTCAAACTTTCTATAGAAATCGGTAGATGGTTTAATATTGAGAGGGAAAATAGAATATGTCACTTATGCAATATTGATGTCGGTGATGAGTTCCATTATATGTTTAATTGTACGTCTTTAGCTACCGAGAGAAATGAGTATATATTTAATTAATATACAAATAGAGCAAGTATAATATTTTTTCATCATTTATTTTCTACTAACTAAAAAGTCACTTTTGTGTAAACTATGTGGATATTTACGAATTGTCATTGAGAGGGTCAGTTTACCGGGTTAATAATAATCCAATACAATGTCCAGTACCACTACAAAAACACAAAACACAAATTAATTTTGTTTATATTTTCTCCATATTGCTCTCGGTGCAGTCTTAAGAAAATAAAATCCTTGTCTTGTCTGGAAGTGGCAGTCCTCTTTATGACTAGTGCAACAAGGATTAAATCTGCAGTAAAGAATATCCGTGGAAGTGGCAGTCCTCTTTATGACTAGTGCTACAAGGATTAAATCTGCAGTAAAGAATATCCGTGGAAGTGGCAGTCCTCTTTATGACTAGTGCAACAAGGATTAAATCTGCAGTAAAGAATATCCGTGGAAGTGGCAGTCCTCTTTATGACTAGTGCTACAAGGATTAAATCTGCAGTAAAGAATATCCGTGGGAGTGGATGTCCTCCTACAGACGAGGCACTAGATAGAGATTCAATCTGCAGTAAAGAATCCGTGGGAGTGGATGTCCTCCTACACAACTATTTTGCCAAATTTCTGTTCGACTCTGCATTATGCAGAGATGCGACCCTGACCATGTATTACGGTTTTATCGTTCAGATTCTCTCACACTAGCGATTGGTATATCAAAGGCCATGGTATCAGGCTTTCAAGCAAAATTTTGTTAAAAATAAGGTACTTTTTTAAGGACTTTTTTGACAAAAATAAGGACTGAAATTCAATAATCAATATAAAAGAAAAACATTATGTACTCATCTCCAGGGAGAACATAAATACAAAAGCTAATTACCAACTCAGAAGATCATGTCAATGGTCATCAACAGCGATATTCAGCATATCAATACAACCAGATTAAAGTAATCTGATATGGTGCAAATCCATGCTGAATATGATGCTGATAACCACCAAGATGTTTTCTGAGAAATACATTAATTCAACATATTCTTTATCTGAAAGTATACTAAGGCTAGATTTAATTAATTCCAACACTTATTTTATGTTGCATTTATAAAAAAAATTCAAAATTAGAAAATTTAGGATTTTCACCAAAAAATTAGGGCTTTTTAGGATTTTGAAGCTTTAATAAGGAATATTAGGGCTGCTGTCAAAAAATAAGGAAAATTAGGAAAATAAGGGCCTGTGGGGAGTATATAAAAGATCCCTTGCTGATAGTGGTGTATAATATACGTTCCATTTCATGTATGCATTACCATAGTTTGACACCCAACAGCCGATGTATTTTTCGTGCTGGGGTGTCGTTAAACATTCATTCATTCACTGATTCATTCATTCATTCATCCTATCCGACCGGCCTCGGTGGCGTCGTGGTAGGCCATCGGTCTACAGGCTGGTAGGTACTGGGTTCGGATCCCAGTCGAGGCATGGGATTTTTAATCCAGATACCGACTCCAAACCGTGAGTGAGTGCTCCGCAAGGCTCAATGGGTAGGTGTAAACCACTTGCACCGACCAGTGATCCATAACTGGTTCAACAAAGGCCATGGTTTGTGCTATCCTGCTTGTGGGAAGCGCAAATAAAAGATCCCTTGCTGCTAATCGGAAGAGTAGCCCATATAGTGGCGACAGCGGGTTTCCTCTCAAAATCTGTGTGGTCCTTAACCATATGTCTGACGCCATATAACCGTAAATAAAAATGTGTTGAGTGCGTCGTTAAATAAAACATTTCTTTCTTTCTTTCTTTCTTTCATCCTATCCGCTGAAGATTACGTCTCAGGATTACCAAATGTTTAACATCAAATAGTAAATGATCAGTAAACAAATGTGTTCTAGTGGCGTCGTTAAACAAAACAAATGTTAACTACCACTAGCAATTAACCATCAATCCCTATTTTGGACAGACTGCCCAAGTAGATCAACAGTATGCCCGGACAGCGTTCTTGAACTTTAGGTGGATATAAGTATAAACATATATACATGTATATATAAATTGTAAATAAAAATAAAATGAAAGGTACACCGTAGATTAGAAGTTGAAACTATAACAGAGTAAAACCGAAAATAAAACTCATATACAACTGCGATTTTCTGTGAAATATGGGTAGTTAGTAAAAACATTCTTTAAATTTCTTTGGGGGCGGGAGGGGGATTTTTTTTAAACAAGGATATCTACCTTGAAATAACTGGTGATGCAGTATTATAAGAATCAGAGCCAATAATGTAAATAACTGAGATTCAGTAATTTAAAAAAATCAGCGTAATTAATAATGTCACTTTCTCGTATTTTTCGGAACGAGAAGGAGGGGGTCTGTAAAAGTTACGACTCAAAGCTTAGAGGATCGATACACTAATTTAAAAAGGTTTATCAAAACTGTTAACATTAACACCAATAACGTGCCTGTAATAATATGTTTTCATTCAATCACCAGCGGGAAATGATTCGATGGAGAGTAATCTAACACAACATGCTGACGGGTAACGGACGGGTTTTTATTTCTGACCCTAGCACAGTTCCACTAGTGACCTGAACCACCACGTACGTGTGGGCACAATAAACACAGTATCCAGCAGACGCAAGGGGGATCCGTTCGCCGTCCACGCGGATTGATACACAAATAGATCGTCGCGCGGATTGATACACAAATAGATTGGCCGTCACACTTTTTGTTTTTGTTTCAGTCACACTCCAAAGTGCCGTCGAGAGATTTTCATCTTGTCCACCAGTCTATTTTTGGTCATTCCAAACGAATACTGGAATATTGACGTAATAGAACCACTCTACAGACCGCTCTCTAAATGTTACTGTCAAGCTCAGCGATATTGGTCTTGAATTCCAAGCAATGTTTGCGTTTGTGATGTCGTTACATGCAAGGTTGTCGGTGTAATGGTTGCCAGTATCTAAAAAAAATAACCATTTTCGTGGACGGGTTTTTTAAAATCGTATTTATTATTAATTTTTAATTATTATTATTATTAGTCAAGGTGCGTGGTAATATTGAATTAAATATGACATTGTGCAATATTAGACAGGATGGAGTGGTTCAATTGAAACTGTGGTTTTGTTATTTGATTTTTTTAAATGAAATAATCCTGTTCGTTTTTTGGAGGTGTTAGCTTCTGTAGCAGAAAAGCGCCATAGCATTTGAAACCAACTATAGTAAATATTTTAGCGACATATGATGATAAAGAAGGTGATGTCAGTCCATTGGGTCCGCCTTGGGAAGTCAATCCTATTACCTATCTGACTTGGTTCGTTCCGTTTACCACTGAGCTATATACTACAATAACGGATGTATGTCAACATATATCAGTATTTCGAAAGACAACAAAACAAATCTTTATTACAAACGAGTTGTTTAATTTGTCCTTGTGGTGATGATAATTGTCAACAAATCTGTTGATGTACGCCGGTTACGTCAGCAACATTATAAACATATTGCCCTCAACGTTTTATGCAAATTGGGCTTCTGGGTCTAATAAATCATGCTGTGTCTTTTACTGACATGGGTACTGGCCGTTTGACTTCCTCTGAAAAGTCCATAGGCCCTAGCAACTTTCAGCTTATGAGCCTACTGTCATTTCATTTCAACTTATTTTTGTACTTATATCCAATTAAGGTTCAAACACGCTGTCCTGGGCACACACTTCAGCTATCTGGGTTGTATGTCCAGGACATTGGGTTAGTTGTTAGCTGGTTAGTGGTTAGTGAGAGAGAAGAGGGTGTAGTGGACTTACACTTACCCATTGAGCCCTTAAGAACTCGCTCTGGGTTGGAGTCAGTACCGGGCTGCGAACCCTGTACCTACCAGCTTAACCACTGCGCCACCGAAGCCGGTGCATACTGTCAACCAAAATTTTCAAAGAACACACGAAAAATAATTTATTGTATTGTTTTTCTTTTTTCTGTTACAAATGCTAAAACTTGTAAAAGTTTGAGGTTTCCTTTGAGTTACAGAACTAGTTTAACTTTTTTCTCTCCTTCCTGTGCTTTACTGATCAAATTTGATGTTCCTTGGTTCCGAATCTCTTCATGTTTTTTCTTTTAGAAAGAAAAAACAATTAGATGTCAAAAATATCATCTCTGACCTAGTAACGCAACGTGATGGATTATCGACCACTTCCTGTTGTCGCCTTCTAATTAGGCTCACACAAACTGTGTCCCATGCTAAACTGTTTTTAAAACACGTGAAACAAACTTGCACTGCAAATTACTCCTTGTTTGTTTTGTGTCAACTCGCATCATCATCATCAAACTCCACACCAACTGTTTAAAGGTTTCAACCCAAGACCCACGTCCCTATCGTTGCATCCACAACACGAGAATCGCAAGCAAGAACCACATCTTTGTTGACATAAACAGGATTAAACCATTAAAAGCATCCGATCAATTAGATACACAACGAACCCTATTTTTAACATTGCATTGATTTTCACAATCCTTTCCCTGAGAATTGCACGAATGTTATGTGTACCCGCTAAATGTCTATAGATTAAGCGGCGAAATGCAATCAGCGAGAGGGAGAATTTTTGGATAGCGGTACATCTTACACTGCGTGCGAGCCAAGACAGAAAAAAGAAAGAAAAAAAGATCACGCCGTAGCACGTGACTGAGCAGATGACAACCGAAACACAAGTTCAGTGTCAGTCGATATGTTTATATATTATAAAAGGCTGGGTTGTTTCTTCTTATAATAGTTATTTATTAAGTTTATATTATTTTCATGTTTGTAACCAAACACAACGCTGTCACACATTTATATGTCAGTTGTTATGTTTATATATATAATATATATTATAATAATTATTTATTAAATTTGTTATTTATCACAAGCTCAATGTCAGTCGATATACATGTGTATTTATATATTATAATTATTGTTATTTATTAATTTTATGGTATGTTTATATATTATAATTATTATTTATAAAATTTATGGTATGTTATATATTATAATTATTGTTATTTATTAAGTTTATGGTACATTTATATTATAATTATTATTTATTAAGTTTATGGTATGTTTATATATTATAATTATTGTTATTTATTAAGTTTATGGTATGTTTTTATATTATAATTACTTTATTTATTAAATTCATGTAACAACTTTTATACAAATGAAAGTAGTCCACTATTTCGCTTTTTTGTGTTTGTTTTTGTTGGCTTTTTTAATGTAAAAAAATTTGTTGTGGGGTAGGGGTGTTAGTGGAGGGATGTACATGTATAGGAGTGATGCAAAGCTATATAATTTAAAAAAAGATTGTTTTCTTTTCATATTATTCAGGAATGTTTAAACATTAAATGTGATGGTCGAGTAAAATGATTGTACATATGTGCGTATACAGTTATTACTTTAATCGATTGGTTTTCATAACTATATAGGTAGTACTAAACCAAATAACTTCTGGCTGGGTCAAAGTTCGAGGTGCACTTTTGATAGAGAAGTGAACACCACAAGTCCTGTGACTGGTGATAAATGTGATTGTATTGGTTGTTTCATCTGGGCAAAAAATGTGTGTAATTTTATTTCATCTAGTACCACTGTGTCAAGTAGCCATGTGCTGGGAACATGTATGGGATGCCTGTAAAAAAAAGTACTCGAATTTTGTGCGGAACTAGGGTAGTCATAGACGCTACCCGTTATCTCAGAAATGAGCAGCTTGACCCCCAATTGTTTTTCTGATTCACTTTAAGGGTGAGGGGTGGTAGTATTTATATCCGTGGTGTTTATGTTGATTAATACGCTGCAGGTATGAGTTTTAGCCACATATGTTACTATTGCCGTCTATGGGATTTCATTTGATAGTATACACCCTATACGGAATAGCTTGAGTACTTTTATATTTGTTGATTCCCAATGCTTAAACTAATGTTGTGTACATCAAGTGAGACGTAAACTAATTATATTTATTTATATATCCATCTGTGTACATGATTAAATCACTATTTGGTAAACATGATGAATGAACACATACATATATATATATTGCAGTGGATGTGTTGGGCCTATCGTGTCCTTGGCTCTATCTACAGTACGCAAATGTCGTGACCAGGAGTCTAAATATACCAGACCGATTCCATGAAGTCGTGGGAGGACAATGAAGATCGATACAGCTTTCGGAATAACTCATGTTGACGAGAGGGTAGTAAGCGTACAATGGTGTACATGGTGTGGGTGTTTGTGTCTGTGATTATTAAAAAGAAAGTAATGGGAAAATGGAAAATATATTTTGTAAATATTATGTAAATGTCGAGATGTTTTCGATTTTTGCAAAAATAAGTTGCTGTCGGTGATGACTACGTAAAGCACTTAATCAATGTGATTTAGTGGAGTCGTTAAATAAAACAAACCTTCATCCGTGAGACACCAGTCTATGACATAGACAACAACCACAATGTACTGTCAACTAATTCAAAACAAACTGTTATAGACGAATTAATTTTCCTTCAAGCAATATTGGATGCGTTTCAGAGCACGCGGTTGTTCAGTTATTGTCACACAATATAATCGTATTATGAATGAATGAATGAACGAATGAACGAATGAATGGACGAATGAATGGATGAATGGATGAATGGATGAATGAATGAATGAATGAATTTTTAATGACACTCCAGCACAAAATCATATCGACTATTTGACGTCAAACAAAGGTAAGTACACTCATGTCACCTTAGTCTGCGCGGCACAAAAGTCTGCGCACGTTAATGACGTTACATTGCGTCTTGAAACAAGTGTCGGGGTATGTTTGTAAACAAACAACGTTAATTTAATTCACAAACCGTTGTTAAAACAACACATCTTGATTGTGAATATATGTATAAAACTGATCGATAACACTTTTATTGAAAAAAAACTCTGAATTAATGCACTAAAAGTATACTTTTGCCAGCCTCGATCAACGTGTTTTTCTATCACCTGTCAACACGTGTCTGTCAACGTTGTAATGATCAACCTTGCATATCAACTTACATAAATTTACATAGAAGCTTCAATACATACCTAATATTGTAATTTATGAATCCATAAATGAAATGAATGTCTTATTTTATCTGTTGACGTAAACATCCAAGCATACTTTGAATTTCCCTCCGAGTGACACAATGCAAAATGGCTGCACACAGATTTTAAAGATTGCACTTACAGCATGGCCTATTTTAGCTATAGTCTGTTTCAAAATTATCATTGATTGTCCTATATGTCTAACGAACACTATTTGTGCTCATTTACACAGTTAATAACATAATTTTTGTTGAATAATGATCAAATATTTTTACATTGGCTTTTTTTATATTGTCATTTTGTGTTGTCCAAACTAAGGAGCATGGAACACCATTTATATTTATCTCATTTGCACAATCTAAATGTTTCTGAAATAGACTATAACAGGAACTGTTTGTTATTTAGAACTTATAAAAGTCGGATCCATTGTTTGTTGCTGTTTTATGTAAACATTAGCGACAGAAGTGGTTATTTTACTGTTTGCTGCGCAGACTTATGTGCCGTCATGCAGGCCAGTAAATGCAGGGGGGTCCCACTAAAAATGTGCTCATTACTTGAGTTTAAAAAACATTAAAATTAAAATAACTTTAGTTGTAACACTTTTATTGTTCCATTGTACTGTGGCGGTGAAACAAATATTTTTAAAGAAATATTTTAACTTTAAAATATAACACAAATGCTTAGGTGCGCAGACTTAGGTGCCACCAGTGTATATGAATTTATGATTAACATCTATAAAATTTGTGTTACTGTGTTATAATTATATTTCCGTTACATTCATTAGAACGTAACGTCATCCCATTGGTCCAGCTGTAGCAAAGGGAATTTGTTAATTTTTCGATGAACGTCAGGGAACGTCATATCTGATGACGTAATTTTATATTGGCAAATTGTCTTATTGAGCGTTATTGTTTATGGATAAAAACATAATTCAAAATAAAGTATGACGTGTTAGTGTTATTATCAGCCTGTATGATTCAAATTTAATTATAAGTATTGTCTGTTGTTTATTTTACATTCATCTGGTTATGAACAAAACTAAATCATCCGCAAACTTATGTGAGAACGGCTTTGCTGAATCACACATTTTGCGGATGATTTTGTGTTGTTGTTCATATCCCAATGAACGTAAAAGAAGTAACAGACAATCCTTAAATAACAGCTACAATAATGGGTTTCGGCGGCTATGGGAGACTTTGGACATCCAATACACCGTGAATGTCAATTTTACCACCACATAAATATTTGACGTATGTACTTTAAAGCATATAAAATGTTAATATAATATACATGTACGTGTATATACTAATTATCAGTCAATAAATATATAATGCCAGTCACGTACAGCACTCTTTGTTTTTAATACAACTCAAACAACTCGTATTACTGAAACTGTATTTCTGGATAGACCTTATACACGAGAGTATATTATTAATACAGGTCACTGTGAACATTCAAGATGAAGGTCAAGTAGACGGGATGCAATCGCCACGTGCTCGGAATATCTAGTAAATTGAAGAACAAACTTTCCGCGTCTCCTCCTCTATGAACACTGCCAAGTGTAACATGACGTCTATTTGTCCAAAGATTGGAGGGAGACCGTCAACGGTTGGCAGTGCTGCATGCTGGGATGGCTGCTGCCAGCTCGTCCAATCAGCGATCAGCGTCACACAAGTTGGCGTCCCACTGCCAAAACCAATATTAATTTTTAAACTGTTGCAAGGTGCACTCTTTCGAGCGATCATTTCTGTTTGCTTTTCGCTGGCTTCGGCGATTAGGTCGTTTGCTTATGACACCGGTTTGTTTGTAGTCGTGGTCAAACGAGGAACGTGACTCCGGCAGACCCGCACGTGGAACCGAAATGCGGAGGGGGAAATGTTCCAATACATTCGTTGGCACAAAATATGTTGGAGCTTAAAAACATCTTGCGTGGCTTATTGCTAACATTAACGTACAACTGTAAAATTGACATTATGTTTCGTTAATTATAGTTCTAATACATGCAGCAACACAGGAAGTGGTCATAATAGCTTTAGCAAAAGGAGCAACAGTGCCAGATTCGGGAATTTAAAAACTGAAGGGGTGAAGTCTAAGATGAGATAAAGATGCATGTATTGCATGTAAACATTTCACATTGGGAACAGCGTTCATAAAATAGCATCAAACAATGTTGCAAACAGTCGGTAGATAAGAGTACAGCATATTACATGAGAATATCAATGCATTCATAGCAAGTGTTAAGGTCTAACGTTAACAAAGAAAGGAAGGAAGGAATGTTTTATTTAACGACGCCCTCAACACATTTTAATTACGGTTATATGGCGTCGGACATATCGTTAAATACCACAGAGAAATTAGAGAGAAAACTCGCTCCCACCACACTATAGGCTACTCTTTTTATTATAGCAGCAAGGGCTCTTTTATATGCTCCATCCCACAGACAGGATAGTTAATATCACGGCCTTCGTTACACCAGTTGTGGAGTACTAGCTAGATCGTGAATTAGACCAACGGGTCAACCGATAGGGATCCTAGACTGACCGCGTACCAGGCGAGCACTTTACCACTGGGCTACGTACTGCCTCAAGATTAAAGAGGTTTTTTTTGTTTAACGACACGTCTAGAGTACAATGATCATCGGCTAATCATTTGGTAATTTTGACATAGTTTAAGAAATGAAACCCGCTACATTGTCCCATTAGTAGGAAGAGATCGTTTATATGCACCATCCCATAGACAGGATTGCACATACCCCGGCCTTTGATATACCAGTCGTGGTGCACTGGCTGGAGCAAGACATAGCCCAATGGGCCATCCGACAGGGATTGGTCCCAGTTCGACCGAGCATTGAGTAAGCGCTTTACCTCTGGGCTACGTCCCGCCCCACCATTAAAGGGACATTTCTGAGTTTGCTGCATTGTAAGATGTTTCCAACTAATAAAATATTTATACGATTAAACTTACATATTAAATATATTTTCTTATTTAGAATATCAGTGTCTGTATATTCAATGTGTTTCTGGTCGTCTTAATATTTGTCAGCAGCCCAAACTGGATTTTGTCTTCAAATAATTTCGTACGTACGAAAAAATCTTTTTTAGGAAATAAAATGAAATTTAACTTAGTACAAATATTAGAACGATCAGAAACACGTTTAACATACAACCACTAATATTTTATGCAGAAAAATATATTTAATATGTAATTACAGTCGTCAAAAAGTCGATAACATCTTAAAAATTGCAGCAAACTCAGGAATGTCCCTTTAAACGATGTAGCCGCACATGCGTTTCTGACAGAAAAGAATAAAATTCTGAAATAAAAACAAAGGTGGACAAATTACGGTTTGTACTGTCTGGAGAGAGCCTCCCTGCGTCGACATTCGAATTCTAATGGATGGATGGATGGATGGATGGATAGACGAATGAATGGATGGATGGATGAATGGATCATCAGTGACTTTCATGTTTATGTATGCTTCTGTGTGTATGGAACACATGATTTGACGATGCTCTTATTAGAGGCGTAACGTAGCCCAATGATGCGCTGTCAGTCTGGGATCGATCCCTGCCGGTGGGTCTATTGGGCTATTTCTTGTCCCAGCCAGTGCACCACGACTGGTATATAAAAATGTCGTTGTATGTGTTTTTCTGTCTGTGGGATGGTGCATATAAAATATCCTTTGCTACTGATGGAAAAATGTAGGGGTTTCTTCTCTTAGACTATGCGTCAAAATTACCAAATGTTTGACATCCAATAGCTGATGATTAATATATCAATGTGCTCTAGTGGTGTCGTTTAACCTTTAACTGTTTTGACAGTGTTCTTGTTAATAATTCTTGACATCTACTTGGTGTTCTCAGCAATAGCTCAGTTGTTGGAAAATTCAATCACCCAAAGTTAGGCGGCTAATGTAACAACTAAATCTCACACCCGCCAGCGTGGCAGGCAGGCTAACTCCATTGTTGGAGAGAGAAAATTAACTTAGCCAACTAGTGAATGGACTGTAGAGCGTGAACTTGTACGCTGAAAATTCTACCATTCATCCGTCACGTTTGTTGTTCTACAGCTGGAGTATCATTTACTTGCTTACACACTCGTAAATATGTCAGTCACGGCACCTCTAATACATAGTATTGACATGATATTATAGTTAATTTTACCGTCAGTTTCGTTTGTCCCCGTAAATTGGTCACAGCTCTGTATTAAATTGCCTCTACTAATTGATGTTAAAGTGCATCTTGTTTTAGGCACACACCGTGACTATCTGTCCGATGGCTTAACCACTACACCAACGAAGCCATTTATATATAGTGGGAGCTATTGTAATATAGGCGATGAATAAAACTGTATTCAGTATTATAAATAAATTGCACTTTTTCTCTTTGTCTCGAATGGTATATCACAGGCCTTGGTATGAGCTGAGCTGTCTGTGGAAAAATGCATATAACGATTCCTTGCTATTAATGGATAAATGTAGCTGGTTTCCTCTAAGACTATATGTCAGATTTACCTAATCATCCAGTAGCCAATGATTACTAAATCAATGTGATCTAGTGGTGTCGTTAAACAAAAACAAACTTTAACTCTCCGTAGATGATAATTTTGACATTACTATAGGAGAGGTTTATGTATGTATGTATTCAATATTGATATGCATATATGTGTGTTGTCTTGTTTTATTTTGAGCCGTCTGCCTACTTCCTTTCCTGTTCCATTGTTTCTGACTGTCCGTTCGACTGTCTATTCGTTTATCTGCTAAGTTCGTACATCCGTGATTTGCGTTATAAAGTTAAAAGTTAAAAATTGCTTTGTTTAACGACACCTCTAAATCATATTGATTAATTAATCATCGGCTGTTGGATGTCAAACATTTAGTAATTCTGATCCGTTACATTTGTTTTGTTGGGGTTTTGTTTGTTTTTTGTTTTTTGTGTTTTTTGTTGTTGTTTGTTTTTCCCATCAGCAGTAAGGGATCGTCTATATACGGTTCCCACAAAAAGGACAGTACATAGATATACCAGTCGTGGGACTGGTAATGTAACACTAGATGGGAGGGGGGCAAATCCAACGGATCAACCAAGGAGGTTCGATACTACAGCCCAAGCACCTCGGGCGAACACTCTACCGACTGAGCTAAATCCCGCCCCTGCGATATTCAAGAAATGCGGGGGCAAGATCACCCCCAAGTTCAGCCAGCAAACGTTTTTCGCTAACGTTCGCGAACTATTTGATTGGTTCCATACATGACCATTTAATTTAACGTGAAGCGTATAAACCAGTCTAGCGGACGTTTTACTGCTCGGTCTGGCTGACCTCGGCCCAAGTTCACACGATAGAGTGCTCGCCTAAGGTGCAGACATTGAGATATTTTCCTAAATTTTAAGATTTCCCCCGATTAACAGAGACTTTTTAGCGACTAAAATTACAAATTAATATATATCTTCTTGTTTAGAATAACAGTGGCTTCATATCCAATGTGTTTGTGATCTAATGTTTGTAGCAGCGTGTCATTGTTATTTTCTTCCTGATATACATGGGTTTTTTTTCTTGCACGTACGAAATTATTGGAAGGTAAAATCAGGTTTGTGCAACTACAAACAGGGCAACAACAAACACGGGTGTTTTGTTTTTAATACAGACACTGATATTCTAAACAGAAGAACATCTTCAATGTGCAATGTTAGTTATCAAAAAGGATCTGTAGTTTGTAAACATGGTACAATGGCAGCAAACTCAGTGTCCACGACTGGTATGTCAAAGGCTGTGGTATGTGCAATCCTGTCCTGGGAAAGTGCATGTAAAAGATCCCTATCTGCAATGGAAAGGCCGGTACTTGTACCCAGGACAGGCGTGCGCTCCATTTTCCACAGCAAGGTACGACTCTGAAAATCTATAAACCTACGTAGTGAAAGCAACCCCGAACGTCACAAGTGGTGGAGTACAAACAAACAGCGACAGCTGGCCACATCCATTGCGTCAAACCCAGTTCGCGGACCGCCGGCCGCATACAACACCGGTCTTAACGACGACAATTCGCAGTAGTAAGCAATTCAAAATCCGATATTAACCACAATCAATGCACGGCTTGGTGAAAGAGAATACATTTGGGTTAAGCTAACCTCGCCGTGTGAAAAATAACAAGTTTTCAATGAAAATCAAGTAATAATTTTAAAGATAACACTTGTCTGTGTACATGATGGTAGGGTTGGGGTTTTTTTTTCGCTTTTGCCTAAATAAGATAAATTACGAATGTTAGGGAAAAATCAATAAAATAAACCTAAAATAGAACCGGTAAACATACAATAAAAAACAACAGCAAAAAGAAATAATACATTTAAAAAATAATTATAATAGTACATTTAATGATAAAAAGAGTCGAAACTGGCAATCTGATCTACTGGTCTCAATAGTAGATCTAACAGCATTGGGTGGACTCCAATGTCCAGGTGACATTTCATCTATAAATAACAATTTATGGGTATGGGTAACTATATTTACGTGCCCCTATCCACGAAAGGTTCAGGCACGCCCACTTCGGAATTAGCCTCTGACTTCGCCAGTGACTGACTCCGGAGCAGGGGGGGGGGGGGGGGGGTAAGTTTGAAGTGGGCGGAATTTGGAAAAAAGCCATTTAGTTAGCGCGGACCGACTAGCAGACACTTCATAAACAAGAAGTAACACCGAGTGGGAGCCGTGTTCTGATTGGCTGAATTTCGATTCCTCGGTGAAGCCTGTTTTTTACCTAAGTCTACAAAGAGGTACTGCATACCGATCTGAGCTGTCTGTGGAAAAAAGGCATATAACGATTCCTTGCTATTAATGGATAAATGTAGCTGTTTCCTCTAAGACTATATGTCAGATTTACCTAATCATCCAGTAGCCAATGATTACTAAATCAATGTGCTCTAGTGGTGTCGTTAAACAAAAACAAACTTTAACTCTCCGTAGATGATAATTTTGACATTACTATAGGAGAGGTTTATGTATGTATTCAATATTGATATGCATATATGTGTGTTGTCTTGTTTTATTTTGAGCCGTCTGCCTACTTCCTTTCCTGTTCCATTGTTTCTGACTGTCCGTTCGACTGTCTATTCGTTTATCTGCTAAGTTCGTACATCCGTGATTTGCGTTATAAAGTTAAAAGTTAAAAATTGCTTTGTTTAACGACACCTCTAAATCATATTGATTAATTAATCATCGGCTGTTGGATGTCAAACATTTAGTAATTCTGATCCGTTACATTTGTTTTGTTGGGGTTTTTTTTGTTTTTTGTTTTTTGTGTTTTTTGTTGTTGTTTGTTTTTCCCATCAGCAGTAAGGGATCGTCTATATACGGTTCCCACAAAAAGGACAGTACATAGAACGACATTCGATATACCAGTCGTGGGACTGGTAATGTAACACTAGATGGGAGGGGCAAACACTCTACCGACTGAGCTAAATCCCGCCCCTGCGATATTCAAGAAATGCGGGGGCGAGATCACCCCCAAGTTCAGCCAGCAAACGTTTTTCGCTAACGTTCGCGAACTATTTGACTGGTTCCATACATGACCATTTAATTTAACGTGAAGCGTATAAACCAGTCTAGCGGACGTTTTACTGCTCGGTCTGGCTGACCTCGGCCCAAGTTCACACGATAGAGTGCTCGCCTAAGGTGCAGACATTGAGATATTTTCCTAAATTTTAAGATTTCCCCCGATTAACAGAGACTTTTTAGCGACTAAAATTACAAATTAATATATATCTTCTTGTTTAGAATAACAGTGGCTTCATATCCAATGTGTTTTGTGATCTAATGTTTGTAGCAGCGTGTCATTGTTTTTTCTTCCTGATATACATGGGGTTTTTTTTCTTGCACGTACGAAATTATTGGGAAGGTAAAATCAGGTTTGTGCAACTACAAACAGGGCAACAACAAACACAGGTGTTTTGTTTTTTAATACAGACACTGATATTCTAACACAGAAGAACATCTTCAATGTGCAATGTTAGTTATCAAAAAGGATCTGTAGTTTGTAAACATGGTACAATGGCAGCAACTCAGTGTCCACGACTGGTATGTCAAAGGCTGTGGTATGTGCAATCCTGTCCTGGGAAAGTGCATGTAAAAGATCCCTATCTCGCAATGGAAAGGCCGGTACTTGTACCCAGGACAGGCGTGCGCTCCATTTTCCACAGCAAGGTACGACTCTGGAAATCTATAAACCTACGTAGTGAAAGCAACCCCGAACGTCACAAGTGGTGGAGTACAAACAAACAGCGACAGCTGGCCACATCCATTGCGTCAAACCCAGTTCGCGGACCGCCGGCCGCATACAACACCGGTCTTAACGACGACAATTCGCAGTAGTAAGCAATTCAAAATCCGATATTAACCACAATCAATGCACGGCTTGGTGAAAGAGAATACATTTGGGTTAGCTAACCTCGCCGTGTGAAAAATACAAGTTTTCAATGAAAATCAAGTAATCATTTTAAAGATAACACTTGTCTGTGTACATGATGGTAGGGTTGGGGTTTTTTTTCGCTTTTGCCTAAATAAGATAAATTACGAATGTTAGGGAAAAATCAATAAAATAAACCTAAAATAGAACCGGTAAACATACAATAAAAAACAACAGCAAAAAGAAATAATACATTTAAAAAATAATTATAATAGTACATTTAATGATAAAAAGAGTCGAAACTGGCAATCTGATCTACTGGTCTCAACAGTAGATCTAACAGCATTGGGTGGACTCCAATGTCCAGGTGACATTTCATCTATAAATAACAATTTAAATATCGACCAATTAGACTTCGCCTTTTATAGCGTTATTCGGGAGCATACAAATTCTAAAAATATCAGCCGAGACTATTTACGCAATAAGCGAACTTGTTGGTCTATTTCAACATTTAACAAAAAGGAGAAAAAGTGCAGTAATAAACTCTGGATTGTATACTAGTATAAACAGATTTTATGGCTATACCATCACGGTTTTTATATTATTATATATTATTTTATATAAAATGTTATATTGAAATTAGTTTCCGGCATACTTCGTAATTCACCCGAATCATTTCGTATACCCTCGGCATAATCCCGAATGTTTTCAAATTCTTTTCAAATCACTGGCATGATTTTGCAAGTAAGGTTTTGATTGGTCGAATGAGAGGTCAACTGGACATGAGCTCCAACAGGCTGCTGTTAGATCCACATGTAATAGTGGAGCTAATTTTAATTAGATTGCGAAACTGGCAATCAAATAAAAGCTAGGCAAGAACAATAAATAAATATTGTCACAATGAAGAAAGGTTAAACTAAGACGTGACTTTAATAAATATATGTACTGTTAGCCATATTGTTTTATTTATTCAACTTCATTGATCTTACTTATAAGAACAGCGTGAATCGTCTTTCTTTTTTTAATTGACAATATTTTACTGTTAAAATATTAGGTAACAGTTTCTACAGCAAATTTTCAGTATGATCCCTTTGTGAGCATGCTAACATATTTAAAGGAACTGTCCTGAGTTTGCAGCCATTGTAAGATGTTTGCGATAACACCGCCTTGTTGACGACTACTATTTCATATTAATACATTTTCCTGTTTAGAATACCAGTGTCTGTATATCGAATGTGTTTGCGGTCGTATGCTAATGTTTCTAGCACTCAGATTTTACTTTAATTCGTAATATATATTTTTTCGTACGTACAAAATTATTGGGAGGTAAAATCCGGTCTGGGCTACTACGAGCCTTAGGACAACAACAAACACCTTGTAAATACAGACATTGATATTTTAAATAAGAAAATTTATTTAATTTGTATGTTACATCATCGAAAAGGCTCTATTGGTTGGAAACATTTTACAATGGTTATAAACTCAGGACCGTTCCTTTAAGTAAATTATTTAATAAGGTGTTTCTTATTATTGATTATTGTGTTATTGTTTATGTGGGGTGGTTAGAGTGGGGTTGATGTTAAGGGCCGTTCAACAATTACGTAACGTTCTAGAGCGGATGATTTACGAAACGTTATGGTGGATGAAAAGGTGTGTTTGTCAAGAGTAGCGTAATGTTTTTAAACCAATTCTGTCAGTTTTATTTATAAAGTAAAATGAAGCCATCTAATGCTATTTTGATTAATTACAGGTGATTTTTATATATAGTATTTATTATCAAACCAAACAGAAATACAATCAGAAAATTAAATAATAACGGTAAATTTACGTCATAACAACAAAATGAAAATTGGGAGGGGTATTGATGAGGATTATGTAATTTTAGATTGGGAATCGTTACAAAACGTTACAAGATGGGGAGGGTGGGGATTGTGGGAGGGTTGGGGTTTGGGGGGAGGGGGTATGTCAAATTTTGCTTTGTTAGACTCTTGGGGCCGATTCCATATGTCTAGGTTATCGGTGGGTTTTGGAAACATATGGTTTAAACCTAGGTTAAACCCTAGGTCATGTTTACTGTGCATTTCACATGTCTGGTTGTCAGTAATCCTAGTTTAACACTGGGTTACAATTGTATTGCTTGTTTAAATCTGCCCTTGAGGTGGTTTTTCGCTGGGTTTGCTCAAAGTAACTTTTCTTCATGGATAATTTCGGCAGCAAAATCGTGTTTTACGTCAGTATTGCAGAGCCATGAAATGTGAACGTATTTTAGAGATCATTTGAAGCCACTACAGAAACAGTGGCGTAGCCAGAGGGGGCAGGGAGGCCATGGCCTAACAGTTTTGAAAATTTGACCATACGTTATCTCGGTGCCCTCAGGCGTACGCGTCTCATCTTTTGTTTTTTTTAAATATTATGTTAAAATTAAAGGGAAATGCTAATAACAAAACGTTTATTCATATTTGCATTATTACAAACAGCTATGTAGGGTTCTGTAAGCATTTTTGCATTATTACCAACAGCTATGTAGGATTCTGTAAGCATTTGACATGGATTATAACTAATATTGTGAGTAAAATGATGGAAATACATGGTGAAACGTTTTCAGGCCAGCTCATTTTCCCAAATACGTCCATCATTTTTAACAGAATGTGAAGGTTTGCTCCACATTTGGGGGGGGGGGGGTGGGGGAGGAGGTAGCTAACCCTCCATCTTGAACGCGAATGCTAATAATATACTAATAATATATCACTACAAAGTGATGAAGTGTAAGCTATTCCTCGTTTATGTCCCTTTCCAAATCTGCGGGTAACCCATGTAAAAAACGTGATTTTGTAAACACGGGTAAAACACACACATGTGAAATACACCACGGGTGTATGTCTTGGTCGGGTTTTTCAGCGTTTTACGTAAACCAGTGTTAACCCTAGACATATGAAATCGGCCCCAAGGGGTTTTATTTCCAGTGTGAAATAGTTTTAGTTCATTCATCTTATGGAAAGGAACTCCAATTGGTTAAACTGCAAAGAAGTTGTCTTTGATTATCTCCCTTGATAAAAAGTGTCGTCTGTAATTTATTTGTTAGGTTCTACCGGCCTCGGTGGTGTCGTTATTAGGTCATTGGTCCTAAGACTGGTGGGTACAGGGTTCGCAGCCCGGTACCGGCTCCCACCCAGAACGAGTTTTAACAATTCAATTCGTAGGTGTAAGACCACTATACCCTCTTCTCTCTCACTAACCACTAATAACTAACCCCCTGTCCTGGACAGACAGCCCATACAGCTGAGGTGTGTGCCTAGGACAGCGTGCTTGAGCCTTAATTGGATATAAGCACAACAATAAGTTGAAATGAAATGAAATGTTAGGTTCTACCGGCCTTGGTGGTGTCGTGGGCCATAAGGCCATTAGTGTACAGGGTTCACAGCCCGGTACCGGCTCCCACCCAGAGCGAGTTTTAACAACTCAGTGGGTAGGTGTAAGACCACTACACCCTCTTCTCTCTCACTAACCACTAACCAACTAACAACTGACCCACTGTCCTGGAAAGACACCTCAGATACCCGAGTTGTGTGTGCAAGACAGCGTGCTTGAACTTTAAAATGGGATATAAGCACAAAAATAACTTGAAAGGCCTCGGTGGTGTCGTGGTTAGGCCATCGGACATAAGGGCTGCGAACCCTGTACCGGCTCCCACTCAGAGCGAGATTTAACTACTCAATAGGTAAGTGTAAGACCACTACACCTTCTTATCTCTCACTAACTACTAACAACTAACCCACTGTCCTGGACAGACAGCCCAGATAGCTGAGGCGTGTGTGCCCAGAACAGTGTGCTTGAACCCTAATTGGATATAAACACGAAAATAATTTAAAAGAAAGAAAGGTTAGGTTCTATATGTTTACTAATGCAGTTCCATATTTTGACCATTCGAATTGAAAAATGGCCGTTTATTTTAAACGGCATCATTCTGATACAAAACATTTAATAATTAATTAACTAATTAACCAAAATTCCCATCAAAGGTGGGCATTAAACTACCGCCACTAATACTTGCAAATTACGCACTACGCGTACATTTGCGTTTGCAAATATTCGCCATTATATAGTTCGTAAGCTGCAAGTATTCGCCCACCCGAACTGGATGGATTCGGACACAAGTAGTATGATTTGTGTATTTATTTGGACGGGAGGAATTGTAGTTCCTATACATGTATGTAAAGTCAAACCAATTATCACAATTGTCCCACCCATGGACTAAACCTCATCGCATCACATATATCAATATCACAACAATAGAATACATACATGTATGTGCGACAGAGGCAAACATCACATATCTCAGTATCGATGTAATCAAATATTTATATGTATGTGAGACAGAAGCAAACCATCACATATATCAATATCAAAACACTAGAATATATACATGTATGTGAAACAGAGGCGAAACATCACCTATATCAATATCAAAACACTAGAATATATACATGTATATGAGACAGAGGCAAAACCCCATGTACTAAGGCCCAATCAATATTCTTTAACAGCAAGCTTCTAGGTGAAACAGAGACACGGCCCCATGTTTCCCCATCCATGATAATGTGAATAATAAGAGGAAGTTATCGGAAAACACAACATTGTTCAGAATTGTCCCACCAAAGGACGGAGTCTCATCACATCATGTACAATTGTCAATATCAAAAATAATAAAAATATATATATGAATGTGAGACAGAGGCAAAGCCCCATGTCCCAAGAGAAAACTGTACCAGCTTAATAACATGTTTCCCGGCTATTAGATGTGCCCAAGAGCGTCACAAGGCCACCACTTCCACCTATGGACCTCCTCGTAAAAGCCCAATACTCGCGTTTCATACCTAGAATTTACCCAATATATGGCGTTCTCGCCAGATGCCGTCACGTTACCTTAAAACCAGACAGAAGCAATGCTCCATGTCTGCTAACAAACAATAAGCTTAATGCAGAGACCATCCAACTATTATTAATTAGTATAATTTTGAGATTTTCAAATATGTTTTAAAATAGTATACGCCATGCAAGACAGGGATTCTGGTGTACTTTTTAAAAGCGTCGGACTTCCACCTACCCATTGCTTGAATTTGCTGATCAGACAAGCCTTGCATGGCTGCAAAAGTTGCTGCCCCGATGCGGAAACTGTGGCTTTTGTAGAGTTTGGAATCAAAACCTGCCCACTGCACTGATTTTTGCAACTGACCACAAAAATATGACCTCGTGACTGGAATGCCTCCAGGAAATGCGAAGAGCATTCCTGGATCAGTCCCTCTAAGTTTGAGGTAGGACTGCATTGCCACTACGGGGCAAAATGAACTTTCTCGATGGTAACTAACCATCAGTTTGACTGGTGGCTTACCCTGGTGGAATTTAAAGCTGCCAATATGCAAAAGAAAACCCTCTGGGAGCATGATGCAATCTTTGTATTGTATCCCGTGTTGTGGGCTTGACGATTGGATTGTCATCTCCCCCACCCTCAACAATGCGTGGAAGGCAGTCAGGTACATGGCCTTAAGCAAAGATCGATTGTATGCACATGTGCAGGTGAACTGAAGTGACTGAATTAGTGCACGCAATATGACTGGAGTTATCGGAAGTCGAGTATCGGGCTGACCATTTAGTTTTTTTTTAGCTCCCTGTAGAATCTTTTTAATGACAAAGTTGTTAGAAGGATCTACTACTCCTGCCAGTTTATGTATGTAAGAGATTGCTGATACCATTGAAAAAATTGTGGCGGCTGCCATGTGTTGTGAATAACAGAAGCCAATACAACTAGCAAGTAACGGAACTGAAAGTGGCAGCACCGTGGACGATGGGGCATATTGAGTGACGAAAGCTATTAATTTGTTAAATGCTCGTGCATATGAGACTTTCGACGCTCCTGAAAGTGATCCATTTAATAGTGATTGGATTTGATCTCTGAAACGATGTGTGGTGGAGGCGCAGTCACAGTTGGTTCCACATCCACATGTGTGGCTCGCTGGCAGAACGTTTGCACCTGTAAACGAGACAATAGGTCGGCATAAGTGTTGGCAAAACCTGGAATGTGCTGCGCTTTGAACAAAATATTGTGGTGTAGAGTAACCAAAACCAGCCGCCTAATTAATACCATCAAGGTTTTATCCCGAGATGACTGATGGTTTATTATGGTGCACCACTGCCTCGTTATCTGAACGGAACACAACACACTTGTTTGCTAGAAGCGAACCCAAGTTTCCACTGCCAGAATGATAGGGTAAAGCTCTTTTACAGTTATGTGGTACTCCTAGCATGTAAGCGGCCAGGCCCCATAAAACCACTTTACCCCCAGAATAGCCCCGTATCCGACATTGCTAGCATCTGTAAAGAGTTCCAGTGAATTATTCCATGTTTCGTAAAGAAACAGGGTTTTTCCATTGAAGTCCTCTATGAAGTGTTTCCAAACATTAATATCAGCACGTGCTTCTTGATCAAGGCGCACATGATGATGAGGTTTAGTAAGTCCAATGGTTAAATTAACAATTCGCCGACTAAAGGCTCTGCCAGGAACAATGGTAGTACATGCAAAGTTCAACAACCCTATCAATGATTGAAGATCTTTTAGCGTGGTTTTCCTTTTTTTTGAAAATTCTGCCAGTTTATTTTTCAGCTTTATTACCTTGTCATCTGGCAACTTGGCCATCATGGATATGGAATTAATTTCAATTCCTAAAAAGGTAATGCATGTTGTTGGCAAGACAGTTTTTGAACTTTTTATTGGAACCCCCAAACTGTTGCAGACTTCAAGGAAGGTGTTCAAGTCCTTGGAGCATGCAGAATCCAATGGTGGACCAGCAAAGAAGAAGTCATCCAGGACATGAACTAAGCCCATGCAACTGAACTTGTCTTTCATTATCCACTCAAGAGCAGAACTGAAACGCTCAAAAATATTGCAAGAAATGGAACATCCCATTGGTAAGCATTTGTCATAGAACAAGCCATCTTCTGTTTTAAAACCCAACAACTCGTAATCGTGAGGATGAACTGGAATAAGACGAAAGGCTGATTCTATGTCTGTTTTTGCCATCAAAGCTCCTTGGCGAAACTGCAAAATAAGGTTAATGGCATCGTCCAATGAAGCATATTTAACCATGCATAGCTCATGCGGTATGCCATCATTGATAGATGCCCCTTCTGGGAAAGACAAATGCTGTATGAAGCAATACTCACTGGCTTCTTTTTTAGGGACTAGCCCTACCGGTGATACCTGTAACCCTGCGAAAGGTAGCACTGTAAATGGTCCAGCAATTCTGTCCAACTTAACCTCTTCTGATACTTTTTGTTTTAAGATGAGAGGCAACTCGATGGCAGACTTTAAATTTTTCGAAGCCCGAAAGACTCTTTCTCCAGAATATTCCAAACGGAAACCTAACTTAAACCCTTCTAACAAATACTTTATTTCAAGCTTGTTATATCCACTAAGAAAAGCCTGCAATCTATGCACGATAATTGGGGTAGGAATTTGGTTTATTTGGGAATCTACTTCCTGCCTTTATTTCCCCCGTTTGGGGCCTGATAGAAAGGCCTGTCCATTACTGGCAGGTTTGTTGGGATTTCCCCCACAAGTTATACCAGCATGCTGTTCTTTGCAATAAGGGCAAAGATGTACAAATCGGCATTGCTTTCTTGAGCAGGCACCCTGCTTGTAATATTGCCAGCATGGGGGCATATGTTGTGTGTTAGAAGCAACAGATCTTCCATCTGGTCGAAAGGCTAGTTGTCGGGAAGACATGTTACCGTTTGGCAATCTTGAGGATCGGTTGGCCAACCCCAGGGTAACTGCCTGCAGATATAAATCATTCTGAATAGTACCCCATGACAGTAGTTTGGTTTGCCGCCATCGCCTGAAATTTTCATCATAGTGTCTCCAGGCTAACTCACCATAATTCCGGCTCAGGAAACGTATGTTTGAAGCATAAGCCATCAAGGAAGCTGTTTCTGACGGGTAGCGCTGTGAATAGATTGCTACAAAGATGTGAAATGCTGATACGCAATCATTTATATTTTGTAGTTGACCAGCTTTTGTTTGAGGTTCGAGGGACAAAGTCCCATCGACCACACTGAGGTTAAACCTCTCGGACATCGACTTGTCTTGCAGTAATGCCGAAAATTCGACATACGCATTGCTCCAAATTTTCGCCTTTAGCTTATCTGTAATATTGGTGCCAAATGGCAACTCTATGTCAGCAGCTATAGCAGGCTCACCTGGCGATATGCCTGCTCCCAGGCCTGTGAGCAGACTTGCAACTGCTCCGTCCAGTGGTTGTTGCGAGTCTGGTGGTGCCGTTATTGTGTCTCTGCCAGTAGGCGTTGTCATGCTGCTGTTGGGTGGCATACCCACCAAACCTCGCTGCTGCAACACCGCCACCACTGTATTTACAAGTTCACTTGTGGTTGCTGCCGTCTGTCTCAAACTGTCGTCTGGTTGCACCTGCTCTGGTGAACCTAGTGCTGCAGGTATGCTACATCTACGTTGTTGCTCTACAACCGGTTCCTCTTCGAATCTTTGAGGAGGTATGACTTTCCTCTTACTGGACACCCTAGAAGTTGTAGCTTTTCGCTTAGGCATCTGCAACCAAATACTAGAGTAAGTTAAAAGGAACTAGCTAAATCAAGTGTCTGCCTATAATTCAACATTTCTTTCCAGTGAAATACTCGAAGTCATATCTAAAGCCATGAAGATAACCTCAAAGCCCTCTAAGTTACCAACATTACCTACATGACAAAATAGTTAAGCCATCTGTTATCAATATATATGGAAATTAAGTGTCATATTTATGGATATATTCTTCCCAAGTGCAACTCTATAACAGGGAATATAATATAACAAATTATCTGTCAACATGTATGACTCACATTCAAAGTCATAATATATAAGATTAGTGCAAATGTGACTCAAATTCAAAGTCAACACCTGTATGACTCACGTTCAAAGTCATAATATATAAGATTAGGGCAAATGTGACTCAAATTCAAAGTCAACATCTGTATGACTCACCTTCAAAGTCATATTAAATTAGGGCATATGCGACTCAAATTCAAAGTCAACACCTGTATGACTCACCTTCAAAGTCATAATATATTAAATTAGTGCAACTGTGACTCAAATTCATTTTTGTGCCTCTATTGTAGTGAATAGTATTCTTAATCCATTCATAACAGTTGTAAATAATTTTGAGTATATAAATTGTGTTAATTTAGTATCAATTCATTACAAAAATTATATTTTACAAACTATTCGCAGGTATGAACGTAATGCCTATCAATATTGACATCAAGTGTGAGCTATGTGTGTTGATAAAACGCAGACCGGACCAGAACGCTTGATAAATTGAATTTTTCCTTTGAAAAAAAAAAAAAAAATTAAGTGTTCGGCAACTGTACATAATTAAGAAACATATATTATTTCATGTAGTTGCCTTAAAAATTGAAAATGACGAACCGCACATGCGCAGTACGATATTTTTTTTGCAAACGCATGCGTCTAAACGCAGTTAGAAACGTCAAACCCTTTCCTGTTTAACGGAGGGTGTTTCACTTTTATTTATTAAAATGGATTTGTTTTACGTCCACATTGTTGATTTTTTACGTTACTTGATTGCAATTTATTTTGTGTCACGTATTGTAGCTGAAAAATGTAGAATAGTATTTCCGTAAATATTGTATTCGTGTTTTTGTCGTTAGGTGAACGCAGTTTGGGACGTCGATGGTATATCTATCGAAGTCTAAATAGCTCGGGATATTTATAAACTTTTATTGATCAGTATTTAGAATAGTAATTCAATTTACGTAAAATTGTAGCTTTTTTTTTCTTCTCAATTTCGACATTTTCATTTATAAAATTGCCACAATTAGTAAATGTTCGGTACATTGTATTTGACCATAATAATTTGCGAACAGTAAACGCAGCTTTTGAGTTTACCGGCAGTGCGAAAATATAGCAAGCTACGAAACAATCTGTGACCGCTTTGTTTATGAAAACACGGAAATGGACTGACACTGACAGTCAAAGTGGCACATTTTGTATTTATTATTTAAGTTTTTAAATTTCATAAACACTATTTAATGTTTTATTAATAATCACACATTTTTAAAACGAGCATATGATAAATCAAAATTACACAGGCGTGTGATCATTCCATTTGGTAAAGAAAATGAGAAAATAAATATTTATAGTTGAACTTGGCGGGACATTGTCAGCAATGGTGAAAACTGAAAGTGCCGCAAACAGCGAAGTAAACCAGTAATGCATTTTATTGAGTTTTGTGTTGACATCTGTAGTTTAATATTAAATCTGTATTGAAGGGATTAATGAGATTAAAGTTATATGAGTTAAATGCCATATGAAACCTCTAGATTTTAAAATTAGTTTTAAAGTGAAGCTTCTGGGTTGAATAAAAAGATGTAGGTTATGGATGTAACAAAATAAATTCAACATTGTAAGGGAAGGTGTATTTTTTTAAAACTGAAGAACACTATATTAATGTGCCGTGATTCTATTTTTAATGGCACCACAGGCATCGAAATAAGCATTGTGTCTGGTAACCCATTTACAGGTTACCACAAAATATAGCCTGGTAACCTATAGGTTACTACAACTATATGATAGTTAGAATTGAATTCCTGTTACTACTACTTTTTAACGCCATTACATGTGTGCCAGATGATTATTTTAGTATGCATGCATTTATGAACGTTCTGAAATTGTATCTGTGTGCGCGAACATCGGTACGAGAAACGAAATCCGGAAGTAAATTTATCTAGTGGAAGCTGCTTAAATGCAGAATGACTATAATTGCTTGCAATTGTACAAGTGCGCGCGATGCAATTCCTTACAAGAAAATGAAATGCGGAAGTCCGGAATACATTACGTGGTTTAGTAACTTTACGTTCGGAAACAAAACTACCGTTGAAATTTTTGTCGAGAACAAAACACCGTTCTCGACTTTTCTCACATGTGGTAACCTCCCGGTATCCTGAACAACCGTTCTCGACTTATTTCGATGCCTGCACCACTATAGTTATTTTATCTACATACAACTCTATCCCCCCTCCCCTGACTTTTCCATCGAATGCCAATAACTGTAAATTGTAAAAACACATGATATTCCACCATAAAGTAATAATGATCAACATTTGACAGCTATATTTAGAATTACTTTCAACAGATGTTTCTAATGAATAGATGCACTGACTGAGTTAAGAAGTTGTAACTAAATGTTTTTTATAATTGCAGGATGTCTGACACTCCACCAGAACCGTTTAATATCCAGGCGATAGACAAAGCGTCGGTTCACCGGATCTGTTCCGGACAAGTTGTGCTGACATTGGCCACAGCCGTTAAGGAGCTGGTTGAGAACAGTATCGACGCCGGGGCAACGTCTGTTGGTTTGTGTCCAAATACAGTGTACAAAATAAAGATGTCTCCTTTTATATGTATAGAGGACATAGACATGCACACTGGCATAGAAGGGGGGGTGGGGGAGATACGTGCCCCCACTGAAGCAGCAGCTATGGTTTTTAAATATTTATACATGTATTTATATATATATATATGTGTTTGTGTGTGCTCCCCCCTCCCCCCTTTTTGGCACCTTCCTATGCCCGTGATAAATGTAACACGTACATATGCAGGGTTTTGGGGTTCAGCACCCCCTTCCCTCTCCAACTTGCAAGCAAATGTTCCTTTTTGTTCAGAATAGTTTTCAGAATAGCATGAATTGACCTCCCCTATAAAAATGTTGCTCCCAACAGTACAGACTGCCCTGCACCATTTGCCTGTAACAATTTAAAACAAGTTTACTGTAGAAATAAAGACCTTGGAAATCAGAACCATATATATGTAACTATACAAAGGTAACTAGGGTGCTTTAACTCTTTCCCTTCCATTCTCGACTGCAGTAGAGACATGACCAGTCTTCATAAACACAGCTGTCAACATTAACAGGAGTTATCTATTTTGATTTTGTGTATGCTAGAACATGGTGGAATGACAGTCGAGCACGTTGAGTATATTTTGTTGACTGGTATTCTTATTTAAGTTGTCGCAATATCGAAATGTCTAAATTTATGTAAACATTATTGATGATGTAATGCACACATGGGTTCAATTTCTTGCTATTTGTTGGAATTATTATTTAATGAAAATTGAAGATTTGGAAAGGATATATTCACCAAAAATAAACTGATACTAAAGACTTTGTAGTAGATGATGGATGGGATTACTCATCGTCGATTGAAAGTGAAAATAAATTTTATGAAAGCATCATAAACAATGACGTCATGGATCGTGATTGTAGGGTTTAAAAGAAAGTATTTTAAAATATATTAATTAATTTCTGTACATTTTATTGGGGTAATTAGACTAACTAAGATATCCTCTAAAATATTATACACATCAAGAGAGTGTTACATTAGTTGCGGGGGGGTTTTCTTCACAATTTGAGGTTGAAAAATGGAGTTTCAAAATTACATATTTCACATTGGAAACTTGGGTCAGTGATGATGTTTTCTGGTTGTAAAGCTGGGTGGATAAGATTTTTTTTTTGAACTTGAGTGAGCAAAATAATAATAAGTCTTCTCCAGCAACACAAAAATATCACTTCTAAACTTAACAGAACATATTTCATATTTTTAGTTGGGTGGCTTTAATCAATGAATTGGGTTTTTTTTTGGTTGGGTGGCTTTAATGTAGAGCATGAACTATATGATTTAGCAGTAGAGGCTGCTTGGAGAGTGCAAACCCCACCCCCTTCCACCTCAAAAAAAAGAGAAGAAAAGGGTGGTGAGTACCCATTTAAGATATTACTATATTTATACCATGTAAATTCACATGCCAAAGGGAGATAAAAATTACTCACCCTGAACTTCTTCAATTTATTTCGTGTTTATATCCAATTACGGTTCAAGCTCACTGACCTGGGCACATACCTCAGTTATCTGGGCTGTCTGTTCAGGACAGTGAGTTGCTTGTTAGTGGTTAGTGAGAGAGAAGTCTGTGTAGTGGTCTTACACCTAACCATTGAGTCATTAAAACTCGCTCTGGGTGGGAGCCGGTACCTGTCTGAGAACCCAGTACTTACCAGTCTTGTGTCTGATGGCTTAACCACGACACCACCGAGGCCGGTACCCTGAACTAAGTCTCATGGGAGTACTGGGAGGTAAGAATGATAGTTCCCCTTAAATGACGAGGTCTGCATACTTTCGAATATTGTAGATACTTTTGCTAAGTGTTGCACTCCCTCTGAAAAAATCCTGCCTCAGCCCCTGTTTAGGTTAGGGTTTTTGACGTGTTGATTTTTGTTGAGATTTTTTCACATACTTTACTGATCTTCTTACTGTACCAGTACTGTGATATTTTGTTAGATGTGAAGCTCAAGGAATATGGGAGTGAGTCGATTGAAGTCGGTGACAATGGGTGTGGTGTAGAAGAAAAGAATTTCAGTGGGCTTAGTAAGTGGTGATTTATTTTACCAAGGCTTGTGTACATTACATGTCATCTTGTAAATCTGAAGGATGTATTCTAAAATTGTACAGTTTGTTATGGAACTTATGTACAAAATGTACAGCTAATTTAAAAAAAAAAAATCTGTCTCTGTATATATGTTGCTGTTATATACATTAGCTAAAGAGGAATGTAACATTGATTTTAACTGTTTAGCAGAGACATTACATTTATTTTTGTAAATGATTCATTTGTGTTTGTCTTTCTTATTAAAAAGATATGAACATTTGGAAAGGTGTTAAGTGCATTTAACTTAATAACAATTACACAGTATTTAACATTCTCCTTTTTTATTGACTTGTAGCACTGAAGCACCACACATCCAAGATTGCTGATTTCTCCGATGTTGCCACGGTCGAGACGTTTGGGTTTCGTGGAGAAGCCCTTTCATCTCTCTGTGCCCTAAGGTAATCTTTTGTTGTTGTATAAATACAACCAACCTGTTAATTATTTATGGCTATTATTATTTAAATCAGTTCTTTTAACTCTTGTAGGTAGGATGTAGTTCAGTAGTAGAGTTCTCGCTTAAGGTTCAACAAATCATTGCATAGAACACTTGATGGATTTGGAGGTTTTTCCCATCTCACCCTCTGCCTCAGACCAGAGTATACACTTTTCTGTTTATGGATAAGTGTATATAAAAGATATTTTTCCTCTTTTTGGTAGGAATCGCCATTGCATGCAGGGCATAAAATTTGAATTTTTCAAACAACCAATATGTCGTTCGTGTGGTTTTAGTGATTACACGAATGATTTTCTTCAATAGTTAGATAAAAATGAAAAGGTTAATGGGCAATGATAATCAAACGAGAACCTAAGATGAGTGATTTTTGTAGCTTTTCTCTATTACGAAAATATACTTTTTGTGTGCTAGGACTAACTTGAAAGCTGCCAGGCGAAAATTAAAATTAAGCTAGTTTCGATTTGTTGGAAATGAATAATTCTGTAAAATGCTATTCATAGTAACGAGAACACGATTGTCACGAGATCTCGCACACCGCGGTGCATGTTAATAATACTACATGCTCTTGTGACAGGCAAAATGGATTTTAAACTAATCAGTCTAATGATAGCTGCACGTTTAATAGCGGTCATTTTGTCCGACACTAGGTACAGTCGCTAGAATGTCATCGTGTTTGTTATTAATAGACTAGAATCAGTCTGGAAGAAGCTACAAGTGTTGAACTCCTAGGAAAATCCGTAATCAGCCGACTTATTCCGATTGGCTTGGAGTAGCGGTGAGAGAGATTTTTCATGACACCCATAGGCGTACGGGCTCCCTTTTGTGTAGGGGGCAGGCTGGCTTTTGCTCGAATTAAACGAAAATGCCCGAATCTGGATAACATTTATTCATATTAGTATTACTACCAAACAATTATATAGGGTTGCAAACGAATCACGATTATAGGGTTGCAAATGATTACAACTAATTTTGATGGTAGAATGATGGAAATATATTATGGTAAAAAAGTGTCAGGTTAGCACATTTTGCCTGATTATCTCTACCATTTTTACCCGAATTTGAGGTTTTGCTCCAGCACTTACCCGTCTCATGCACTTATGATGACACACGTCTATTTTTATTTTCAGAACATATTTTGTTTTCATCAGTGTCATTAAATTGCATCGGTATATAATATAATATTCTAAGAAACTACTCATAAAAGTGTGACGTGCTTCAAACACCGAATATCATGACGACTGCAAATGTCAGCGAATTGTAAATATGTTGGTGGCGTGCCAACGTAGGTAGTGTTTTATAACGAAAGTGACGGTAGTCATGAAGAAAATAGCTGGACACGTTGAACGACAGATGGAAAGCTGGTTAGAACATTACCATCAAGCACTTGTCATATGACGTACATCTAGGTTAGGGATTTCCCACCACATGAAGCTTTTCAAAACATTGATGATATTAGTTAACACACGAGGTTTTTTAATTTTCTGACAAGCGATTACAGCTTTTGCACGAACGATTCGTCGTTTATATTGGTTTTGCATAACCGACAGATGAACGACAGAATCGTTCGTGCCAAATTTTATGCCATGGCATGGAACAAATTTCAAATGAACTATTGTTCTATTCGCTGTCAGTTTCACACCTGCTAATCCGTTATTTGGGGAATCGTTGCATTTTAAAATAAAACGTCACAAACTTAAGGATTTTCAAAATTTTATTTTTGTATTCAAAATAGGCATCAGTTCTATACTGTTCTAGACTGATGTATGGACACTGATGACAGTGATGTGCAGTGCATCAGTAGTTGAATTGTATCTAAGATATTGAAATGTTTTCTCCTGCATTGTGGTGACAACAGGTTTTCTCTCTCTACCTAGTGTCTAAATAACCAATGGTTTTACTTGTTCTTTATTGTACATTTTGAGTGTTCTTTTGTTGTATAGCAAGTATAGTGCATTTTACTAAAGTACAGTACATAAAACATTTCAATTCTGTAATTTTAAAATGTTTATTAGCCAACCATGTATTGACTTTATACATGCTTATATTCTATAAAATAGGTTGTGAATTTAATTTTGCTGCATACCAATTCATAGTTACAGCATTGTCATTTATGTTTGTGTATTCATTATTGCTAGATTACTAGCCAAATATTGAACATTTCAGTAATATGTCTGTGGTGACATGCCATAAGAGCCAATCTGTAGGGACCAAGTTGGAGTTTAATCAGCATGGAACCATCACCTGTAAGACACCAAGTCCCAGACAGGTAAGAGTGTAAGAATCAATCTTTACGTTTTCATGTGCAGTAGAAAATAATTACACCTGAAATAGAGGAAATTTTTACTCTGGGACAGGCTTCATTCTATTGTAACTTTATTTAGATGTGCTACTGGTTTGTAAATTAATCAAACTTAGTATCCATTTTCACTGACAGACAGGCCAGAGAGCTGACCTGTCTATTTTCACAGACAGACAAACCAGATAGCTGACCTGTCCATTTTAACGGACAGACGGGCCAGGTAGCTGACCTGTCCATGAAAAGATGGACCAGATAGCTGACCTGTCCATTTTCACGGACAGACAGGCCAGATAGCTGACGTGTGTACCCAGGACTTTAACTAAATGTATAGACAAAAATCGAGTTACATTGAATGGAACCAAAATAAGAAAGTTCTATTTATTTGTTTTTCAGACGGGAACAACCGTTGTATTACAGAACCTGTTCTACACGCTTCCAGTGAGACACAAAGAGTTTCACCGCAATCTCAAGAAGGAGTTTGCCAAGATGGTGCAGGTGTTAAATGCTTACTGCCTGATAACGACAGGTGCTCGAATCACCTGCACCAACCAGGTGGGCAAAGGGTGAGTTGCAGATGGTACACTGTTAAAATATTGGTATTTCAGTAATAATGCAAAGTCAGTAAAACTATGTTTGCAACAGTAAAACCATCAATCTACTGCGACAAATTAAAAAACACAGAATGGTTATACACTTCTTCTTTTTTAAACTCTAAAGAGAAAAACATCCTCTTGAAAATGTTAATGATGAGAACATTTGCATTCCTTAGACTAATCTGGAAATAATCTCCCCACTCCCCACCCTCAACCCTGAACATTAAGGGCTGAATTTACAAAGCCTGTTTATGTCTTACATGTGTGTAACTACATACATTTACTATGCTTAAACACCTGTATGTAAGAAAAACAGGCTTCTTAAAGTCTTTGTGTGATATTGATTTATAACATAGAAAAGTAATTTCTTAGATTTAATGTTGTTTTTAGAACAAATATACTAATAGTAACACATGGCTTTTCCCATGGTTGTTAAAACTGATGCCATAATTGGGGTGTAGTATTTTTCACTGCTCATATTAAATTTATGGTAGTAGATTATCAACATGATTTTTCACTTGCTTCTCCTTGCAGTATCCGTCCCAGGCCCCAATAATGTCTATGACAGAACTGGGACCTGTGAGGGACGTGCCCGAAACCATACGGGAATAGGGGCACATTAATAGAATTCACGATGACAATCTCTTTGCAGGAATCGGTCTGTTGTTGTGTCTACTAAAGGGAATTCGACTATAAAAGAAAACATTGCTAATATTTTTGGACCGAAACAAGTTCAGAGTTTATTGGAGTTCAAACAGACAGAAGCCTCAGAAGAAGTTTGTTCCTGGTTTGGCGTGAAGCCTAGAAACAATGGGGAACAGCTTTTTAGGTGAGATCTTGTATTTTACAATGATTAAAAAAAAAAAAAAATAGATTCCACATTTTAATGCTATTCAAAACTGGTTCCTATCCTTGTTTTTCTTTTTACTGAAAAGCTCAGTACATTTTTCAAGAATCAGTAAAGTTTTCAAGATTTTTTGGTCGCTGAAGGTGATTTCATCTCTGATTTTAAATAATTTACTAAATATATCATCCATTCATGGGCACTTCGAAATTAGAGAATAATTTAATAGATATATTTTGTTACTGTAGAGAAACGTTTGTGTTGTTTGCATTCATTCTGTAGTCACATTATCTTCGAGGTTAGAGTGTGCTTAACCTTCAGACTACTGGATTAATTTTTAACAAAAACCAAGTTGAGTGGGTACAAGTTTATAAATGTTACTCACATATGTTCACTTAAATCTTTTATAAATACATAAAATAAAGTTCATATTTGAATCAGAAAGTATTATTTTTGTGTTTTTTTCAAATTTTTATATTTTATATCGGTTAATGTTGATTAAAATTTGGCAAAAAATGTGTTTACTTACTGGTATTTGTAGCCATATGTCTATTATTTATGTCCATTATTCCCAATAACTGTTTTTCTGACCAGAATTTGTTTTTAAAAAAGAATACAATTCATATCCCAATATTTGGTGATTTTCGTTGTTCGTAAAATGATCAAATTTATTATCAAATTAGCTGTCACAATCGGCTATCAATTCCTGAAAATGACTGCAATGTTCCGCCATTGTTGTCTAGTGAAAATACTTGTAGAAAACCACTGTTTGAGCTAAACATTCCCAGGTATTTTTCATCGAAAAACAAAAAACTAAAGCTGCCATACTCTCACTTAATCTATTTCCTGTGTTCTATAATTATTTCCGGTGAGTGCCATATACAAAATGGTGGGAAATATGAAGTGGGGAATGCACTGTATACAGTTTACAGTATGTCAACTGGTGTGACGTCGGGCGAGATATCTCGCCTGCAGTAGTCAGAAGGTTAAGGCGATGTTTACCGTTCACAAAATGTATATATTGCAAACATGGGCTAAATTTGCCTATTCATGAAAAAAAACACTGTGATAATATTAATCAGTTCAGTAGTTAAATTACAAAAGATGTTGACCAACTAACCCAATGCTGAAATGGTTGTTGATATAGTAAATAAATAAATTGTCAAAAGTGGCTCCCAAACCTTTTACTAATCAGATCTCTTCATGGTTTGCAGAGCCACAACTGTTACTTACAAGTTTCGGGTTTTTTCTTTCTGTTTTTCAGAATTGAAGGGTTTGTGTCAAAATGTGAACATGGTCAAGGTCGTAGCAGCTCCGATCGTCAGTTTGTCTTTATAAACAAGAGGCCGTGTGACTCTTCTAAGGTAATTACAGGACTTACGTTTTGTTTAGTATGCGTATGATGGACTGGGTTTTTCCTTGTCCCTACCAGTGCCCCATGACTGGTACATATAAAAGATCACTTGTTTCTGTTTTGTAACCGGCCTCGGTGGTGTCGTGGTTAAGCCATCGGATATACGGATGGTAGGCACTGGGTTCGCAGCCCGGTACTGGCTCCCACTCAGAGCGAGTTTTAACGACTCACTGGGTAACAACTATACCCTCTTTTCTCTCACTAACAACTAACCACTAACTCACTATCCTGCCGAGGACAGCACGCTTGAACTTCAATTGGATATAAGCACGAAAATAAGTTAAAATTGAACAATTAAGTGCACCACGACTAGTATATCAAAGGCCGTGGTATGTGCTATTCTTTCCTCGAAGACTATATGTCATTGGGCTATTTCTCGTTCCAGCCAGAGGACCACAAATGCTATATCAAAGGCCGTGGTATGTGCTATTCTTTCCTCGAAGACTATATGTCATTGGGCTATTTCTCGTTCCAGCCAGAGGACCACAAATGCTATATCAAAGGCCGTGGTATGTGCTATTCTTTCCTCGAAGACTATATGTCATTGGGCTATTTCTCGTTCCAGCCGGAGGACCACAAATGCTATATCAAAGGCCGTGGTATGTGCTATTCTTTCCTCGAAGACTATATGTCATTGGGCTATTTCTCGTTCCAGCCAGAGGACCACAAATGCTATATCAAAGGCCGTGGTATGTGCTATTCTTTCCTCGAAGACTATATGTCATTGGGCTATTTCTCGTTCCAGCCGGAGGACCACAAATGCTATATCAAAGGCCGTGGTATGTGCTATTCTTTCCTCGAAGACTATATGTCATTGGGCTATTTCTCGTTCCAGCCGGAGGACCACAAATGCTATATCAAAGGCCGTGGTATGTGCTATTCTTTCCTCGAAGACTATATGTCATTGGGCTATTTCTCGTTCCAGCCGGAGGACCACAAATGCTATATCAAAGGCCGTGGTATGTGCTATTCTTTCCTCGAAGACTATATGTCATTGGGCTATTTCTCGTTCCAGCCAGAGGACCACAAATGCTATATCAAAGGCCGTGGTATGTGCTATTCTTTCCTCGAAGACTATATGTCATTGGGCTATTTCTCGTTCCAGCCGGAGGACCACAAATGCTATATCAAAGGCCGTGGTATGTGCTATTCTTTCCTCGAAGACTATATGTCATTGGGCTATTTCTCGTTCCAGCCAGAGGACCACAAATGCTATATCAAAGGCCGTGGTATGTGCTATTCTTTCCTCGAAGACTATATGTCATTGGGCTATTTCTCGTTCCAGCCAGAGGACCACAAATGCTATATCAAAGGCTGTGGGATGGTGAATATGAAACTAATGGAAAAATGGGTTTCCTCTCTAAGACTACATGTCTAACTTACCAAATGTTTGACATCTAATAGCCGTTGATTAATAAAATCAATGTGCTCTAGTGGTGTTATTAAACAAAACAAACACATTTTAACTGTCATGAGTTATATTCTTTGTGATTTTTACCTTTTTTTAATAATGTTTTGTTTGTAATGTAGATCTTGCGACTGATAAACGAGGTGTACCACAGCTACAACAGACACCAGCATCCATTTGTTGTTCTTCACATCACCATGGCAAAGGGTAACATACTTTCATCTTAATCTGCTACCTGTTTTTTCATTATACGCCCATCTATGACGTTGTGCGTCCGTACATCTGTCTGTTAACTTTTTCTTGTCTGGACCATATTTTACATACAGATGCATACAGGATCATCAAACCTCACATGTAGGAACAACATGGGATGTCAGTGTGTCGCGTACTGTTACTAGATCACTATGACCTACTTTTCAGTCTACTGCTCATAACAGTAAATCCTTGTCCAGACCACATCTTGCATACAAATGCATACAGGACCATCAAACCTCACATGTAGGAACAACTTGGGATGGTGGTGTGTCACATACAATTACTGTGATACAAATAAATCAAATAATTTGTCTATATTCTGAACATCATATGGTTTTCCATCAAACTCCTGACGGGCGTATCATGTACCTCACCAGTACTTTTTGTTTTATATCCTAAGGGCTGTTCCAAAATCAATGATGTAAGGGGAGTCAATTTTTTAAATATATAAGTAATAAGCATCTCCTGTCTCTCCTAATTCTGGAACAACTTAGGTATATTTCAATGTAATAAGGTATATGTCAATGTAATGAGGTATATGTCCCTCTAATAAGGTATATGTCCCTGGTTTTTCATCACAGCTTAACTTCATAGCTTACCTAGCTGAAGCAGTGCCAGCTCAGCTACTTGCCAAACTCGCCCATTGGAAATAAAAAATAAAAAAATGGCAAATTATATTTTAATTTGTCAAAAATATTAGATGTAATGATTGGTATTTAGTTGAAAAATAATTGTGGGGTTTTTGCAGTTTGCGTATAATTTGTCGAAATGTTCTGCTCTTCCAGAAATAGCTCTGATCAAAATTTGAGGTTACACACCATCCAAAATATATATACAGTGAAACTTCTCAAAACCGGACACCCTTGGGAACAAGTAAAAGTCCAGTTTTCAGAGGTATCCAATTTAGAGAGGTTCTCTTCTACACAGATATTTAAAAAGGGACCAAGTAAAATGTTTTGTTTTGAGGGAATTCCGGTTTACAGAGGGTCCAGTTTAAAAAAAAATTGACTTTCTTGTTTATATTCTATTTTCATACACTGACATTACAATCATTCAACAGTGTTTGTCTTATAGTTGTGATGTTTTAAAAATAACGTTTTAACATTATACAATATGGTTTGGTTTCAGAATCTGTTGATGTTAATGTGACCCCAGACAAAAGACAGATCTTCATGCAGGAGGAGAAATTGTTGCTGGCAACATTGAAGGTGAAGTTGAAACTATTACACCTTAAAATTCAGTGATGATCATGTATATTGTGACTGACCATTTGACCTTTCCAGAATTGTGTTTAATCTAGAATTGATGATCATGAACATTGTGACTAGTCAATCAACTTTTCCATAACTAATTTGTGCTTGATCGAGAATGATAATAATTTAGGGTAGATAACTGATTGAAAAGTACAATTTTTCAATTTTAAAAATGCAAATATCTAGTTTTTCCTTTGATTGTTGCCAGATGATTTATTGTTTCTAGCCTTCTGTTTGATAACTATCTTAAGGGTTCAGTAGAATTTATTTGATTTTGTTCATTTCTTTATCAGTTAAAATTGATTTTCATTTGAACTTCGAATCCACGTTACTGCTTGTAGGTTAGTCAAAACAAAATAAAAACCTAATCATTAATTCCACTTTCACATGGGTGGAAACTAGTTTAAAATTATCTTATTATAGTTGTTTTACTCTAAAACTTGGTGTATGTGGTCTTACTCCACATTGAACGTAGCAGTTTATTTTATTTACTTATTATATTTTTAATTTCAGACCTCTCTGGTGAAGTTGTATGAGCCAACAACTTCCTGTCTTAGAATCAACCAGGTGGAATCGAGTAAGAAAATCTCTCAGGGCAAAACCTGTTTATGTCTTACATGCGTGTAACTACATACATTTACAATGCTTAAACACCTGTTTATGTCTTACACGTGTGTAACTACATACATTTACAATGCTTAAACACCTGTTTGTCTTACACGTGTGTAACTACATACATTTACAATGCTTAAACACCTGTTTGTCTTACACGTGTGTAACTACATACATTTACAATGCTTAAAAACCTGTTTATGTCTTACACGCGTGTAACTACATACATTTACAATGCTTAAACACCTGTTTATGTCTTACACGCGTGTAACTACATACATTTACAATGCTTAAACACCTGCGTTTAAGAAAAACAGGCTTTGTAAATTCGGCCACCAGGTTTTTTTAATAATTTAACATTGTGTGCATGCAATAGTATTAAGAACTTACTTGTTACTATAAACTGTGATGAATAAGGTAGGAAATAGTCTTTATGTTACATGTTCACTTGCTCAGACATGTTCTGATTATTGCCGTTTTGCTAACTTCATTTTGCTTTTAAATTTCCATTAGGTATCTTTATACAATAACTGATCACATATCGGTACATTATTAAAGAAGTGTACTGAATCTGTTTTAACGTGATATTTTTCTAATTGACACTTGTTATTGTTTATAAACTCGTAACAATTCTTTTTTCTGAAATCAACCGTGCAGTCCCAGCTTTAGTTTTAGCAGATATTCAGTGATGTTCTTCTCTTTGTTTTAGCAGTGAAACGTGGGGAAGACTTGAGTACCCAGGAACCTAGAGGGTGAGCATTGTATCATGTTTCTTTACGCAAAACAATATTTTAAATGTTTATCTTGCCAAGTATGTCATCAATAATATGTTGTGATGCATATTTTCCGTAATGTTATATTTGTAACATGGAAGCTATCAGTGAGAATTATATTTTGCTTTTAGGATAGACTATAATTCATGATATTAACAAAACTCATCCTAGACAAAATTATCAGTTTTCCAATGTTACCCACAATAAGAAAAAGTCCAGTCAGACTGAGTTACTCTTAAAGATGGTCGTCAATGGATTTGTACTGTCTATGAACGTCTTTTCTGTACGTTTTTATATATTCTAGATTTTTGTCTGGTATGTCTCTCACTTTTGGTTTTCATTTTACATTATAATTCATAACGGACCATTTTCTATAACATTATGTCAGTGTTATACCATATCAGTTTCATTTGTTTTTGTCTTAAGTATATAAAACAAACCTGATTCATGTTATATCTATGACATTGTTAGTATGATTGTTTTAGTTATATGTTGATTATAAACATATTTGATCTCCTTTAGATTGATTCATAGAAGTAATTCGGAACCAAACACTCAGGTAAGCTTTGTATCGTATAATATTACCTTCTTTTTGGTCAAAGTTAACTTTTTGAAATATTCAGTTCCCTTTTGATTTATATGAACTGGCCTCGGTGGTGTCGTAATTAGACCATTGGACATAAGGCTGGTAGGTACAGGGTTCACAGCCCAGTACCAGCTCCCACCCAGAGCGAGTTTTTAATGACTCAATGGGTAGATGTAAGACCACTACACCCTCTTTTCTCTCACTAACCACTAACAACTAACCCGCTGTCCTGGACAGACAGCCCAGATGGCTGAGGTGTGTGCCCAGGACAGTGTGCTTTGAACCTTAATTGGATATAAGCACGAAAAAAAAGTTGAAATGAAATGAATGATTTATATGTCTGTAGCTGGGTTTTTTAATCAGGCAAACAGGATTTTTGGACTGAACAATAAGTTAGATTTACTGTTAGTATTTTGACATTTAGAACATTAAAGTATAAACGTCCGTGATAAATACAAAATGTGAAAATTACGTCACTATATTTGGACATGTTATCATTCAAGTGTTTTGATGATGTTTTGTTGTAGCAGTCATCAAGCGGCATGCTGTCCAGACTGAAAAGATCTTACTTGAGCGCTTTTGACAAACAAGAACACACAAACAATACTGAAAGTCCTAAAGGTTGGTGTTCCTTTTAAATATGCCATCAGCATGGATATACATGTATGTTTACGTGGTAGTGATGTCATATTTTGATGCATAGTTGTGTAAAATGACCAACAACAATTAATTATATACGTTATAGGTCTCTTTGCTGTGAGGTGTACCTATATATGTTGTAAGGCAGTCAATAGGTTGGGGAGTCATATGGGCTAGGGACAACAAATTTTTTTTTTAAATTAAAATGAAATAAAGTTTGGTGTTAGCAACAGTAAATATGATACCATGAAGATCTGTAAATCTCTTTGAAAAAAATCAGTTATCATGGTTGCTTTGTGCCACATTTATAGATTACAAAAATACATATCCTATTTATTTGTTTGACCATTTAATTATTTTAAAAAAAAAAAATAATATTTTTTTATATATATTGTTTTTATACAAATCCTATTGCCAATTTTGTTTCTATGTTGTGGTGTCATCAAAAAAAAAATCAGAATATTCTGTGTGTATTTTAGCAATTTTTGTATGTAAAAAGAAGTGATTGTCAATTTGTTAACACATGCAGATTGTATGGTCCT
The DNA here is from genome assembly GCF_016097555.1 of Gigantopelta aegis. Taxonomy (NCBI): domain Eukaryota; kingdom Metazoa; phylum Mollusca; class Gastropoda; order Neomphalida; family Peltospiridae; genus Gigantopelta; species Gigantopelta aegis. The sequence continues at coordinate 70,656,823 of NC_054706.1, forward strand.
TATTATGCAATATTTTGTTTCGTGTAACATACTTAAAGAATTTTGTCTGTTTTGAACCATTTCAGAAAGAAAGATCGACAGCTGGGTTTTATCAAAACACCACAGTCTTCCTACCTCCAAACCTGAGTCTTCCATCAAAATGTTCTTCAAGTCATCAACTCCACAGAAACATTTCTCTTATAGTGAAGAACAGAATCCTGTCTCCATTTCCTGTAGTAAAGAAGGATCTTCAGTTTCTATTGACATCACAACTTCTACAAGTATTGGCAGTGATCTAGTGACTTCCTCACTTTCAAATCATGTAATCTCTGACTATGATGATTCTAGGACATCCAGCAGTTCACAGAATGATATGAAGTGCATAGAAGAAAAATCCCCCACACTTTCAGAGTCTTCAGGTTTTGGTTCGGTTTCTCCAGAGTTCAACAGTAAGGTGGCTGCAGTTGGTTTAGTTTGTCCAGAGTTCAGCAGTAAGGTGGCAACAGTTGGTTATTCTGGTGATGAGGCGAGGTTTAATGAGATTGTCTCATGCAAGTCAGACCAAGAATCCGTACTGTCAAGTCAGGAATCTGTACCACTATCTGATGTGTTCAGTCAGGAGTCTGTACCACCATGTGATTTGTCCAGTCAGGAATTGGTACCATCATGTAATGTGTCCAGTCAGGAATCCATCCCTTCTCAGTCCTCATCCATATCTGACGTTCAAAAGGATGCTTCTTGCTCTGTTTCATCTCATCATACTGACAATACAGATGGTTTCCATGAAGAATCAGCTTCATCTTTTACCATGTGTTCTCGGCCAGAGATGGAAAATCATCCTGTTCTTTGTGTGTCACCTTCTGACTCCGGTGCTCTTGGTGGGGAGGAAATGACAAACAGAACAAATGATGGTAGTTCTGTAAAAAGTCTCATTTCTGTGGCAGAATGTGATGTCACAGTATGTCAAAAATATGTAAGTCACATGAATATTTTATATTAAATACAATAATCTGTAGTTTTGCTAATGTTGGAAATCAAGTTCAGTTTTGTTTTAGCCAGCAGCAGTTTTCACTAACCAATCGATTAATAATTGATTAAGTGTGCATTGTGAAGATTTATTTGTCGCTTGTATACATGTATTGATTAAAGATAAAGTCTGTAGAGTAAGGGATATATTAACTTATAGATTTATAATTTATATTACAACTGACTGAGATCTTTTTTTCTCTTTCCATAGGATGAGAAACTAGACTGTATTAAGAAAGAGAAGACCATATCTTTTTCCTTGCACGATTTGAAACAACGAAGAAGTCAGAAAGGTTACTTTTTCTAATCTTTTTTTAAACTGAATGTGATATTTCAGTAGTTTCTGTGATATTAATGTTTTAGTCAGGTATCAGTGTACTGAATTGTACTATGTGTGTGTTATTCTTTTGCAGTACAAAATGAAGGAAAGTCAGAATTTTGTCGGAGTTTTCGAGCCCAGATTGTTGCCACTGACAACAAGGCAGCTGAAGACGAACTTCAAAAAGAGATCACGTAAGTGTATACAAAAGTTATGTGTCATTAGCTAGAAATTTTAAAATTAAAGTTTGTTTTGTTTAATGACAACACTAGAACACATTGATTTTTTAATCATTGGCTGTTGGGTGTCAACCATTCAGTAATTCTGACATATAGTCTTAGAAAGGAAACCTGCTACATTTTGCCATTAGTAGCAAGGGATCTTTTATATGCACTATCCCACAAACAGGCCTTTGATATACCAGTCATGGTGCACTGACTGGAACAAGAAATAGCTCAATGGGAATCTAACAATTAACCATTAACTCCTGTCCTCAACAACGAGCTCAGGTAGCTTAGGTGTGTATCCAGGAAGTGTGCTTGGACCATAATTGAATACAAGCACAAACATAAATGGATTTTTTTTTTCTCACAAATTTATTTCTGAACTTCACTGTGTGGTTTTGACAAGCTGTTGAAATATCTGATTGTGATTCAACTCTTTTACTGACTTTTTTTTTTTCTTTTTTTTTCTTCAGAAAGGACATGTTTCAAGATATGGACATTGTTGGCCAGGTAATGAGTTTTATTTGATGTGTACATCATGTTTTATTTCGTAGTATATTGTAAACTGGGTTTTATTCACGGGAGTAAATTTTGTGATATTGAAAATACAGCCATTTCACAGTTTTTAATTTTTGCAATGGGCAAAAATTAAAAAACCGAAATGAAACATGTATAGAATTCTATTTTGGTACATGCTAGAGTATTAGTAGTCAAACACTTATTAACAAAACAGACTGTTATTTGTTTCATAGCAGTTGGCTGTGTTTTATGTTTATTGTTTTATTATATTGATAGTACAAGTATTGTGAGTAAATGTACTGTGTTGTGTTTGTCATCTTCTTGTTGTTGTTTTTTTCTAGTAATTGGGCCTATTCGCATAAGTGTAATTTTCACGGTTAACTTAAAAACATGAAAAAAAAGTGAAAATTATAAACAAGTGAATAATACTCATTTTACTGTATATGTTTAAATTTGTTCAGTTCATTCTGGAAAACGTTTACTTTCAATTTTATATGTATAAAGTTGTTTTGGTTATGTGTGTGTGCTTTTTTTAGGGGTGGGGTTTAGAACATTCTGTGAAATTTGCTTTCTCTGTTCTCTGTTAATACAGTGCAGTCTTGATCAAATCAGTTCCATGTGGGACTAGAAAGTGTTCACTGTAGTTATCTCCCTTCTGTCATTGGTTACAATATTGTCTTCTTCTTTTTTCTGAGTTCAAGGCATACTGTCACAGATTTAAGAATTTTATTTCTCTAAAAATGGATAATAAATCAAAATTACATTAATATTTGGAAACCAAATCTGGTTATCGCATCACCTTAACTGAACCACGATGGAGTGAAATCCATGTCAACCCTGTTGACAATATTAGTTTTTGAATTATAGACCATTGCCATAATTCAATTATTTTTATGAAATACCATTAATAAGTGGAGTATGGTGGCTATGTAGATGGTTGAATAAAGTACATTTACTATGATTCAGGGACAAATCAAAATTATATATTTTTAGGTAATACTTTGTTAGGTTATTTAATAGGTCTGTGACAATATGCCTTTAATTCTATGTTTTATCAACACTAAGCTGTTACATACTTTGATTTTTTTTAGTTAGAGTGAGTTTTATCTTTGCTAAGCTGTAAAATATATTTTTATTATTACATATATTTTTATTATTTCAGTTCAATCTGGGTTTTATCATTGCTAAGCTGTAACATATATTTTTATTATTAAGGTTCAATCTGGGTTTCATCATTGCTAAGCTGTAACATATATTTTTATTATTAAGGTTCAATCTGGGTTTTATTATTGCTAAGCTGTAACATATATTTTTTTGATTATTAAGGTTCACAGCCAGAAACTCATGGTTTGTTCATCATTGCTAAGCTGTAACATCCCATATTTTTATTATTTCAGTTCAATCTGGGTTTTATTATTGCTAAGCTGTAACATATATTTGTATTATTTCAGTTCAATCTGGGTTTTATTATTGCTAAGTCTGGAGATGATCTCTTCATCGTGGACCAGCATGCGTCGGATGAGAAATTTAACTTTGAGATGTTACAGCGACACACAGTCATCGACAGCCAGAAACTCATTTGGTTTGTTAATCCTTTGTCTTCCAAGGTGATAAACACATGAGGAAAGTTTTTTACTCCTTGTTTTTAAAACCGAAATAATGTGATCATGGAAGTGTAGTAGATAATTAGCATAAGCTGAAACCAAATGCTTGTTTAGAAAGACAAAAAACACCCATTATGATGTGAAAAAGAAATAGGTATACAACTTAAGGTAATAAAATCGTGACAGGCCTAACCAGTTTTGTGTTAAACACAATTATGTGATGTATTAGCACATTGTCAGTTACATATTACCAGTAGTTTTGATTATCTTTGTGAAAGTATGTGGTTGTTAGATGGGAGTGTCTCAACATTTTGTAGTTGACAACTCGAAGACTCTATTAGTATTTCAGATGAAAGTAGGTGCCCAAAATGGCTATTTACTGCTAACTAACAAATTCATGGTCATTTTTTGTTTTAGTCATAGTTACATGGTCTAATGTAATTTGTCTTATTTTTCAAATTTCTTTCAGTCCACAAAATTTGGAGTTAACTGCCAGCAATGAAGCCATTTTAGTGGACAATTTAGAAATATTCAAGAAAAATGGATTTGATTTCCTAATTGATGACACTGGTAAATGTTTTACTTATTATTATTAAGCACACTGTGAAAGCGGTAGAGAGTATCAGTTTGTTTTATCCATGCATGTACACCATGAACTTCTATAGACAATTTTTAAAAATTGATGGATATATTTGCACCAGTAATATTCCATTTACTATTCTATATCAGTAATCATGTTTAGGAGGCTGAGTGCTCGTGGTCAATTCAGTATTATAGGATATTCAACAAGCTTCCATTTCATATCATGTTTATGTCCTGAGTGGGGAAAAAAGTCAACTGTCTTACACTTTAGCAAGTGACAATGAAAATTATTTTACGAGAAACATAAACACGATACAAAATGGTAGGGAGTTTAATATCTTATTTATTACCCATAATCGATCTTAATTTATATCACTCAATTCGTTTGGTTGACGTTCCTGTAAGGTTGTAGTGCTCCATTCGATGACATTGTGTGATGTCGAAATGATATGTCCCACTTGGCGTTCTAGTGAGATGAATCACTTTGATATGTACCAAGATATTTTTAACCATATGGGTAATAATACATCACATTGAATAAATCATCAGTTCTCCACCTCCTGAACACACTATTGATAGTTCTGTGTCTAGGTTGGTCTTAGCTGATAGGTTATTGTCATGGAGATGTTACTACAATTTTTACAAATGTACATGATTTTTCAAGATTTGACTACGTTGATTTGACTAGTGTTGACGTGTATTCTGCTCTGTTTAATTCTGTTTTCACTTTGATTTGAATACTATCTTACCTTTGCTTTGCAGCAGAGCCAACAAAACGTGTAAAGTTGTTGTCAACTCCAATCAGTAAGAACTGGCACTTTGGGAAAGAAGGTATGTGTATGCTCTTTATATTTAGAAATATATTTTAGTTTTCAAAGTTTGGTTATTTCATATTAACTCCTTATATGGAATTGGGTTGTTGAATATATCTCAAAATACAACTACCATCTCCTTTTCTCACAAGGTTTAAGTTTTTTGTCTCACCTTAGAAGTAAAAAGGTAAGATATAGGTATTTATGTAGAGCAATAATGTTTAATGCTTAATGGATAGACGGCCACAAGGGAGATTAGTGCACTACTATTTGTGTAACCTTCTTTAAATTATTATTATTATTATTTATCATTATTATTATTTATCATTATTATTATTTATCATTATTATTATTATTATTATTATTATTATTATTACTTTTCCAATGATGGCAGCTTTTTCATTTCTTTGAGTTTTCACAATGAAGCCCATTTTTCACAAACTCTTAACTCTTACACACACACGTCTTAGATGAATGAAACTTCCTTTATAATTGGGTCTATGAATGTTCATCTTACATACATTCTTGACTTATATTTCTAATTATTTGTTTATTGACAGAATCAGTTTATAGTAGGCTACATATTTATTTCTGTAGAATCATTGTTTTTTTCAAGGTAATTTCATCTCTGCATACTTTTGTATTAATCAAATGGTGGCTTTCTTGTTTTTCAGATATTGAGGAACTGGTGTTTATGCTAACTGATTCTCCAGTAAGTGATGGTATTTATACTTTCGGAAATAATAAATTAATCACATTGGCTGGTTTTCCTGGCAAAATTATATACTAAAGATATTTTTATCCAGATTTCTTTTGGTTGTGTTTTAACTAAATTAAAAATGAAAACAGTTACTTAATTGTAAAACATTACTTGTAACTGTTTTAATCTATTTTGGCTCCAATTTCATTATGACATGCTAAACTGGTCTTTTGTTGACTGTATATTTCATAATTCAGAGACGACACACATCCAGATATTGGTTTCAGGAAGTCCAGATTTTAGCGCTCCAAAAACTGTTACTCTACTTTCTTGGGTTTTTTATTATTAAAAACTCATAATAACCCTCTACTTTCTACCGTCTAAAGTTTGTAGAATATTTTAGCCACCGCATTTTCATGTCTCATTTTTACTATTGTATGTGAAACGGTGTTTGAAGTTTGACTGTATGTCATACATCGTATGTTTGCAGGGTGTGATGTGTCGCCCATCTCGTGTCCGACAGATGTTTGCCTCCAGAGCTTGTAGAAAGTCCATCATGGTTGGTACGGCTTTGAAGAACTCCCAAATGAAAAAGGTTTGGATCTGTTCTGTATAGCATTTATTTCATCATGGGCGGTATGTAGCCCAGTGGTAAAGCACTCGCTTGATGCATGGTCAGTTTGGGATCGATCCCCATCAGTGGGCTCATTGGGCTATTTCTCGTTCCAGCCAGTGCACCACAATCGTATATCAAAGGCTGTGGGATGATGCATATAAAAGATCTGTTACTACTAATGGAAAAATGTAGCAGGTTTCCTCTCTAAGACTGTATGTCAAAATTACCAAATGTTTTACATCCAATAGCCGATGAATAATAAATCAGTGATGTCGTTAAATAAAACACACTTTATTTCATCATATTTTTTAAATCTTCCCTTCTTAAAGGTAGACTATATTGCTATCACTTTAATATTTGCTCAAACACATCTTGTGGTACCAGTGTGATGAGTTTCTTACTTCCAATGTAATATGTTTTCCTTTTTTTATTTTTCAGCTGCTGTGTCACATGGGAGAAATAGAACAGCCTTGGGTAAGTGTATTAATAAATGTATCTTTTTAATATTTAATAACTTGTGTTGCCTGTTTTTCAAAGACTAGTTGGGGATCGTGTCTTTGGTATGTATCCATCTCAACATTAAGAAGAAAATGTTTGCATCTAGTCTTTTTCCAGATATTTCCTTTTGCTTATACAAGATCTATTTTATTTTACTGTGTTTAAAGATATAATTTTTTACTTTTCATGATTATTATTCAAATCTTGTTAATGCTCATTTGTTCATGACTGCATACAAAACATACACCATAACATGGGAATCAGTATTTAGATGATTTTTTCTGATGTTCACATCATTTTTTCTGTCTCACCTCTGTAGAGTAAAAAGGCGAGATATTTGTATTACTTGTCTGACATTATTAGTATCAACTTTGTATCAGATCAGTTTTTCACAAACTATAAGTCATAGGTCAGTAAAACTTGGTTTATAGTTGCACCTGTGTATTTTTAATCACAGTACACTGAATTGTTTTATAATAGGTGAGACATTTTTGTTTAATTTTCCTCGAATATATAGTTACCATTTTATTTGTAAACCCTTTTTTCAGAACTGTCCTCATGGAAGACCAACAATGAGACATCTGATCAACTTGAATATGTTGCCACGGTGATAGGACAGTGTTTTTACAGAACTGTTACCAAGGTGATGTGACAATTCGTACAGAAATGTTACGACAGTGATAGGACTGTATTCACCTACAAACTTGTGTTGCCAAGGTGATAGGACAATGTTATCACAGTGTTCTCTCAGAAGTTACTACGGTAAAACAGCCTAGGGAAGTGTTCTATCGGAAGTCACAGAAGGATATCTGGTGCAGGGCTTCTAGATTATGGTAGCCCCACTCCTATGGTTAGTGATATTCAACACTGGGCTAGTAAATAACTACTGTTGCCATGCCCTATGGCTAGTCAAAAAAAGTTGTCAAATGCTGCATTTAAGTCTATTTTGTAAATAATGAATATCTTGCCCCAAACCCACCACCCATTCGTAGTGTTTTTAATTGCTATCGCCATCTTTAGGTAACATATTGATTATTAGCAAAATTATATTAAGTAAAGTAGGGCTAATTAATTTTTAATTGTGGCTAGTGGATTTTGTAATAATTCTAGAAGTCCTGTGGCGAAATATGTTGCAATGGTGACAAGAAAACATTTAGAGGTATAAATAGTACATCTGAGCAACAGAAGTGTTGCTGACATAAGGAGACAGCAGTCTAAACCAATGAACAGGGCATGTGTAGAGTGTAGGTTCTGGAAGTCATTAACACTGGTTTGTACAAGACATTCTTCAGGTAACGGGATAATATTCTCTTGAAGTGTTACCATGGTGACAGAACAATGTTCCAATAAAAACAAATATAAACTTGCTTTACTATGGTGATAAGTGGATATTTTACCAAGAGAATGGACAGTATTTTGGGGTTGGGGTTTTTTTAATAACTTTCCCATATACAGCACATACTACAAAGATTAATGTATATATTTATCTTGTTGACACCTCGGTGAGGTAAATTAGGATAATAAATTTTAAGTTTTATTCATGTGTTCAGTGTTTTCATTTGGAAAGGCAAGGAATGTTTAGCAACATCCAGGCACTCAGTGACCAAAGTGGTAATTGCATACCTGGTAAAAAGAAGGAAGAATATTTTTGTGTTCAACATCATATTAATACTTGGCTATTACATGTATCTGTAAAACCTTTGGTAATTCAGTCTTGGAGAAAACCTACATTTTTCCATTAGCAACAGTGTGTCTTTTATATGCACTTTCCCACAGATGGGACAGCACATACCATGATCTTTGAAATATCACTTGTGGGTTGGAAGGGAAAAAACCCAGTCAAAAGAGGGATCGACCTGAGGGTTTTGATCCTACAACCAAAGAATCTTAGGTGAGCACTACTGACTGAACTAGATCGCCCCCACACCATCATACTCTGTACTTATTATTTAACATGCATCATTTGTTTTGCCCCGTCTGTGTATTGGGCTATTTTTCATTCCAGCCACTGCACCACAACTGATATATCAAAGTCCATGGTATGTGCTAACCTGTCTGTGGGATGGTGCATATAAAAGATCCCTTCTGCATTAGGAAAAATGTAGCTGGTTTCCTCTGATGACTACGTATCAGAATTACCAAATGTTTGACATCCAATGGCCGATTAATTAATCAATGTGCTCCATTGGTGTTGTTAAATAAAACTTCATTTCTTTTGATGTATACTTTAATAATGGACCAACAATGTAACCCAACAGTATTCCTTCTGCTCCAGGTTTTGATGACTTACATTTTTTTTTCACCTTCAAAAGACTATAACATTGAAATTAAATTTATAAAATGAAAACAACAAAATAACATTGTTCAGATTTTTTTACTTTTGTTTCTTTCAGTACTACAATGTACAACAATAACGATAAGCATGAGTGGTTAAATTATTAACCACTATATAACAAGTTCTACTTTGCTACTCATTCACAGTTACTATGGCACGTTAATAACCACCTGGGGTTAGTCGTGTGATAACCAGCAACAGACAACAATTTACAAGTAACTTCTGTTGCTAAGAGTCGGGTTTTCTGCCAGAGGGTAAAATTAGGTACTCTAAAATCTTCGAAATTAATGGATATATATTTTTTTTTTATTGGTTTCTTTTTAGATAGAACATAGAGAATTGCTGTTTGAAATTTATCAAAGCGCATGAAATGCAATGTCCAATTTCAAAACATTTCAAACCCATAACCACCAAATGGGGATACTTGTGGTCTGTTTTGTTGTTATTATGTACCCTCGAATTATTTTCTGACAGAAAGCCTGATAGTGTGTAACAGTAGTGTAACTGCAGTCTACTGTCGGTATCATGCCATACGAGGCTGGTAACGAGTATAACTGCAGTCTAACGTCGGTATCATGCCGTACGAGGCTGGTAACAAGTGTAACTGCAGTCTACCGTCGGTATCATGCCATACGAGGCTGGTAACGAGTAACCGCTGTAGGGGGTAACATGATCAGAGCTGCTGATTAACAAAAACCTGTCACAGACAAAGCGATCACATTGCTATGTACAATAATTTAAAACATAACAGCTATGTATAAAGCACTATTCAGTTTTGTGACCAAAATTTAATTATTGTGTACAAAATTGCAACAAATTGTAAGAAACTGATTAATTACATTGGCGAAAAATTATCTTCGTAGTATATTAATTTATACCAAAAAAAAATTCATGAAGGTTTGGGTTTTTGTTATGGGTGTTTTGGATTTTACAAATGTTCACCAAAAAAAAAAATTCACATTTGTTTAATTAAATTGTTCTTTACTCTTTTTTTTCTCTTTTTTTTAAAACTATACTCAAGTGCTTGCAGTTTGTGGTAAATGTGCACAACTTTGAAGTTTTATTTTAAGACAAATGCACAAGGCCTACACAGGTTTATAGCAGATGGTAATCACACTTACAACACAAAACGGTCTAAGCTTCTGCTGCCAATTGCAGGGGAAAGGGGACATAATCCACAGAAGATATATAGAGTTGAAGTCTGGAAACCAGACAACAGATTTACTTGTCAATGGTTTCTTTGGACTAAAAATAAAATACTGGTTGTGACATTCTAATTTTTTCACAGAAAATGCATTGAGATTCTGTGAGGCCACGATAAAAAACCATTGGTTTGCTATAACCTGACTCAAAATCAAGAATCGGTCAGCTTACAGAAAGAGTTTTTGTTAAGGTTGGCCCAAACAGAAAACTGATAACTTAATGTACATGACGATAATGAAAAACTAAACTGCATCTTTGTGGTACAAGATTTGTCGTGACTTCTACTCGTATAGATATTCCTTCAAAATATAACAGTACTGTGTAAACAATATTAACCATTCTGTCCTATTTTGTTCCCAAAGTATAAAGCTTGGCGCCAATACATACATCTAATATACAGACCAGTAGTCAAATATGTTCAGAGCACCGTGGTACATATACTTAGAGTCCCTGAGGACTGGTCACCATAGAAACAGATGGTCACCGTAGAAACAAGAGTAAGTCATCTTGGACTGGATTTGTCTTAAGTTTCCATGATGACCTTAAAGAGGAATGAAGAGTTACATCCACCAACTAACAGTAACATAAAACAGCTAGTTGTTCCCATTGGCATATTGCATAAGAAAACCGACATTTTTCTAGATAGCTTTGTTTCCACATAAACTTCGCTTTGATATCTACGAAGTCTATGCCGCTCTCATAAGTCATCATTTATAGAACTTATTTCTATAGATCTGATGGTGAGATACTCATGGCTTATTCCAAAAGAAAACACTTCACCCCCAACACAATCCCATAACACAGCTCCCTGTTTTGTATCATTCTTACAACCATTGCATAAACAAAACCTTCCTTACAACAGGATACTGCCACGTTTAGCATGCAATTCCACAGTTTGTATAACAAGACAATGACTTCTGCAAGCAATATATACTTTTGAGCCTTGCCCAGCAAGACATTCTTCCATTAATATAATTAATACATACAACAACACCCTGCCCAGTTAATGACTTCTTCCTTCAATATACAACAGTTTATCAATGATATTCTGCTTTGTCCAGCAATTATTCTTCTATTAGTACAATTATCAACACTAAATTTTGTGCTAAGTAGTCAGTTTGTTGTTTTATACATTTCTTCTCTCAGTGTAGCTTGACAACTCTGTAAGATCCATCCACGGTAAAACATTCCATCAGCACAATGATGCTACCATGTCCAGTACAGTAAACACCATACCACTCTTCTCAGCAAAGTATTGATCACCCTATCCAATAGATGATATTTGTTTTTCTTCAGTTTAGTTTTTATCAACATCCATGTTGATAAGATGTCTGATCAAAACCAGATGTCATGGCTTTGTATACTCATTCCTTGGACTCCGTTTTATACAGAGATATGTCTTTGGATATGTGTAGAATTCTGTGAACGTGCCTCTGTGCATCAGTCGAGTCCTCACTTTGAGTGAACCAACTCTGGAATTGGTGCCAGTGTGACACAATTGGACACTTCTCAAAGTGATCGTGTCACAACTGGACACCCTGTTTCTTAAAGAGACCGTGTCACATCAATGTCAACCTGGTACATCATCAACCAGCTCTTCATCTGTCGTCATCGTGACACAACGACAACCACGGACAACACACCACCTCTTAATAAAGTGACCATATGACATCATCAGTGTCTTGCTGGTACAGATAATGGTACCAGTCTCTTTGGTTGTCATAAGCCAGCTAGTGCTCTGAAATGAAGTCAATTATACTTAGAAATAAACATTATTTTTTGCATTAAATTTTCAAGTACAAAATATACATTCCATATTATTTTTAGTTACAAGTAAGTTTAATTCAATATAAATTTAATGAATTTTTAGTGGGTCAGACTGTCATCTTATATATCATTTTGTTGAAACAGTTGGATGCATTCATAATCATCAAACAAAATATTCTAATAATTTTTTTTTACAGTTTTGCAGGGTTATAGTGATGTTATTCAGACTAAAAAATAGTTATGTGAGCTTTGTTGTACTGGCAACCATATTGATTTGATCCATCCAACCAAGTTTTACTGCATCCAATGAACCATTGGGTGGCAGGATGTAACCCACTTGTCAAACGCTAGCTTGACGAGTGATCGGACTAGGATCGATCCCCATCGATGCATCCACTGGTCTTATTTCTTGTTCCAGCCAGTGCACCACGACTGGTATATCAAAGGCTATTCTTTGTATATCCTGGTATGTACTATCCTGCTTGTGGGATGGTGCATACAAAAAAAATCCCTTGCTACTAATGGAAAAATATAGCGGGTTTCCTCTCTAAGAAAATTACACAATGTTTGAGCCGATGATTAACAAATCAATGTGCTCTAGTGGTGTCATTAAACAAAACAACCTAAGTTTAACCAATGAATCTGAAGCAGTTCTGACATTGGAAAAGGAGATTATGTATATGCCGAGGCTATGTATGGAGTAATGTTATGGAATAGCACACTTGGTTTACAAAGTTTTAGTCATTGTAACAAGGAAGACTTTTAGAAACTACTCACTTCAACTGTTTGTGTCGATCTTTGTCGTAGCTCGTTTCCGGTGGTTCACACTCAAACGATGCTAGTGACAGTGCTGTAAGACATAAACACATTGTTAGATTAAACAGTGCTACAAAACATCTTTATACTTCATATTAACCAGGGAACATTTTGTTTTCAATATCTTGATTAGCGATATTTGTAGTCAACTAAAAAATTATTAAAACTACTATTTAATGTTGTAACATTGTGTAGTATTCTCTGAAACTTGTGTAGCGAATCATGACATGATACTAAACAAACTGTTCCCAGTTAACCCATTGCAAAAAGTATTTCATTAAAATATTTTAAAAATTCAAGTACAAACAAATGATGTCATTTACGATGCCTTTTATTGGAGTTGCTATCTCAAAGTTGCATAATGGTGGCTTCCCACCAAAATTATATACTCGCTTTTGAAATGTAATATTACAACCCAACTTACTTGTTTCTGAGAATACAGGTGATGTGAGGACGTAGTGTAGTGTTTTGCTGTCTTTGTCAAATGGACACTGAAATACAAAAACATGTAACGTTTAGTACACACTTAAACTAAGACTGGATATGGATTAATAAAACATCCAGGGCCAAATTTACAAAAGATATTTATCTCTTAGCCATATTTAAATTCTCAAAACAATGTATGTTTAATAGTTTACAATAAAATTAGGTTTTTGGCCTCCTATCACATGAGTCACCACATGAGGTAACTTGTACCGATAAAACAGCAAGGGATCTTTTATATGTACTTTGGAATGAAAAAACTGAGAGTCCATAGAGAGTGATCAATCTTTTCACACATCGCAGCTCAGGCGAGCCAAATAAAAAATAAATGCATGATTAGTTAAGTGTAACTTCGGATCCTACGTTTTGCAAATCAGGTCATTCAATAATTAACTCCAAACAAAAGACAGACGTTCAAAAACACGTTCTAGGTTGTGTTCTGATAATAAAAATACAAAATCCTTTATTTGCTTTTTTTTGTCGACTAATCATGTAATTATGACTGCATACAAATATTTTCTCTTGGTTAAACCAAATTTAAATTATCTCACCTCTACTTGCTGCCATGCTATCAGTTCAGATATCTGTTTGGCCATTTGCCAGAATTTCTGAAAATGATTTTAAAAAATAATTAATTAACATGTTATGTAAATACTGTTTTTTATTAGACAAAGATACAAATAAAAGCTGGTAGAATTATCATTATGGTAAAAAAAAAAAATAATGTTTTGCACCAGTAAGCCTCATTTATGCAAACCATTAATTATGCTATTAAGTACTTGTACTATTTTATTAACTGATGATTTTTTAATATCTTAATGGTTTTGACATTCACATTAAATAGCTTTCTACTGTGAAAGCATGTGTATAACATTTTAGTCAACATGAGCTCAAAATTAAGTGAAGGTCATACAAATAACATGAACTTTGAGTTCCACTCGAAATATTTTATAATGGATTTGGTATAAATATATAAAATGACACTAAGTATAAGACACAAATTGACCCTAGCCTGCTGTTATTTATTCACTTGAAGTTTTACCTCAAAGTTGATGTTGCCGCTCTCTCGTTTGTTACAGCAGCCTTCGTTCAGGAAGTACAAGTCCTTCACAAACAAGCTGAAGAATGGAATGACTATCTGCAACAAAAAGAAGTTTAAAAAAATTATAGACAAAGCAAATTATAAAATCTTAAACAAATAAAGAGATAAATAAAGCAATGAATGTTATTTGAGGCTGAGACACAAATCAGACACGTTCAAGTGGCAAATAATAATTTAGCCAACACTATATTAAGTACAGAGTTACTTCCCTTGCAATGCCAAATTATTGATGTGATAGCTGTTACAACAAATTCAACTAAAAGAAATCTACAATTCTGGTGCTTGTATACATTTTATGAAATAGCATGAATATATTACTAATTTGTTTTGGGTTTAAAGTATAATTTAAAAAAATATATTTAAATATTATTATGTAAATTTAATGTTAATGTGGTTGCAATGGAAACAATTTTTTAAAGTTTTGTATATTATCAAAGAAGAATGTAGAAATAAATATGTTGAAAAGGATTACAGGCCCTTTGCTTATAAAACATTTAAGTTTAAGACACAATTCTCTGATCAAGTTTTGCTTAAATACAAATAGTCTAGAGCTAATACTAAAAAAGTCTTAAATTCAGACTTTTAAAAGTTTTTTATGTTATGATGTTTGTCCTTCAAACACTGATCCAACACTGCCTGTCTCACCTTCTCCCGGTCGTCGACGGCCCCCTGAGACCTCCACATGGCTGCCTTGAGAGACGAGCGGTAGCTGCCGAAGTTGTTAGACGGATCCATCTGATGCTCCAAGATGTCAAACTTAGCCGTGTTCACTTTAGACCACTGCAACAACAAGTTAAATATCATGAGTCCTGTATCTAAATGTGGTGACAAATGAAGAACCATATTTACCGTAACCCACAGCAACACAAAAAAGGACTGAATACTTAACCTTAGGCAAAGGCATGCAACAGTAAATTGTGATAAATACATTAATCATAGTCAATATTCACTTTAGCTCACTTTAGCACAAAACAGTGGGACAAAATAGCATCTACATGTAGGTGTTAAAATGTACAAATAATTTTTTTTTTTTTTATGGAGGGGTGGATAGATGGGTATACCATAGTATTATAGGCTTGTACAAATGTACTCATATCGAAACAGGCATTTTTTGTTATTTTACTTTTAAGTAATAGCTTGACATAATTAAAAACAAATAAAAAATAGATCAAATTTTTTAAAATAAAATTAATTAATTCAAAAATAGCTGTAGCATAAAAGATGTGCCAATGTATTGTTAATCAAACATTCCTTTCCTTGTTATAATAGTATAAGAGACAGCCAAATTTTTATAAAATGTCTTAGTGTTAATTTTCCTGTGATACTGGTGTACAAGGTAGCTAACAAAACACAAAACTGTACTAACCGTCTTTTTCAAGCGTGTCACTGGACTCATGTTCATACCGGCAATGATCGCCATCAGTGAGTTGAAGTTTCCAATGTTGATGCACTCCTTGGCAACATCAATAAAATATTCTATCATCTTCACTCGGTTCTTCTTCTTCAGATGCTGCAAATAATATCAACAATAATAATTATTAAACAATCGTTTTTTACTCCCTTCAAACCTAATGTTGCAATAAACACTGTAATTTTCTTATTATTCTTCAGTATAAACTGGCATAGAACAAAAATAAAAGTAGGATATTACAATGAGCCTTTTGTTAAAGGATAAGGACAATAACTGATTTCGGACAGTACTAAAATCTAGAATTCTGGAAAAATCCAAAGGGTTTTTATCTAGGTACTTTTGATTAAAAATAATAATCAGATACTTTTATTGGTTAAGGTAAATAAAATATTGCTTAATATTTCTCAAAACTATTTTTAAAATGTATTATTTAATGTGAAATATCCTTTAGCTGAAGACATGCCCAAGAAGCATGATAAACTTACTGAGCTGATTTCCGAGGCCACCATGTAACTGAGTCGGTTGAACCACTGAACGTATGCCTCCAGGTTACCAGTCTTCTTCATGTCCCTGAACGTCGTCTAAAAACCAAAACAGTGCAAATGTGGAATTTTTATGTTTTAAAATAAACAAAACAGTGCCAATGTGGTACTTTTATTTTTTTAAATAAACAAAACAAAAATATATATATATATTTTAAGAAGTTATAAGTTATAAAACCAACACATTTATTCAAAAAGTTTCTATTATGCATAATTACAAATATACCGGTCAGCAACAACCAGGGTTGGCACAGTGTAAACACACACACAAATTGGTTCAGCCATGGCTGTACCATGTGTGCAGTACCTAGCAACAACTATTTCTTTCTTATTTTGTAACAAGGATTTTTTCTTTCCCTTCTATTATTTTGTGAATGCTGTCAAAAACCTTCTGAAAGCAAATTTTTTCGCAAGCTGATATTTTTCATTATTCACAAATACAATATTTTTAAAAACAAAGCAGCTTACCTCACTACTGTAAGACTCTTTAGAGAAGGCCTGTACAAATTCTTCAGGACCTATCATGCTAAGTCTTTCCTGTAATAAGAAAGAAAAACAACATTGAGTTACACAACACTACAGAAATATGTTTATTAGATTAAATAAGCAATGCCTATACATGTACTATACTAGCTGTTCTTGCAGTAAGAAAAACATGTAATACAAAACAAAGTCATACACGATCAACATGCTAAACTCTTCTTGCAGTCTTCATATTACAATTGTTAAATATCTCTATATTAGGAACGGTCTAAAACGGACTTCCATTATTTACAGTTAATGTAATACATTAATAATTTACAGCTGCTAGATTAGTGTTTGAAAATCAATAATATAAATCAAAATATTTCTACGTGAAAAGTTTATTAGCTTAAATTGATTTTTATTGATAAAGATGAACTTAAGAGTTTCATTTGTTGCTTACAAAACTACCAATTAGATGTAGAAAACAAAGTTCACGTTATTACATTTATTTCATAATTAATTCACCAAAAACCTTTTAATTTTATTTCGGTAAGACAAATTGAATGTGGTAATGGTATACAATTTTAAATAAAACTGCTCAAAACATTTTTGGTTGAGCTTAAACCCTCAAGTTTTATTATTTTAAATTTTGGCATGCCTTGGGAAAGATTTAATTATAGTTTTGTTGTTATAATTTTATAACATCATCTTACATGCATACATAATTTAATTCAATTAAAAATCTCCATCATACTGACCAGTTCTATGTGTGTCAGTTGCTGGGCTAGAACCAGAGGGTTGGGACACACCTCAATAATGTCCGTCTGAAATCATAAACAGAAATATTTTAGCCAAATTCAATAAAGATATCATAACAACCAATCAAAAATAGAGAACTCAATACGGTCTCAATCGTCACAACATAGGGTATGACTATGTTCAGTTACACATATTATAATTACTTCAAATTATTGCTATAGTATTGTATTAGTATGAGCAGTCTGTCAGTGGAGGGGGTAACCCTTGCCTCAATTCCCCATGGTTCTGAAGACCAAAAGAAGATCACACATTACTGGTAATCAAAGACTGAGCAGTGATAATCATATTCTGTCAGTATAAACCTGCACATGGTAGCTAAAACACCAATACTCACTGTCGGTACAACTTGTGCCTGTGATTTCTGCTGTGCCTCTGTGTTCAGCTTGTACAATACATCTTCGTACTTGTGTAATGTAGATAACTGAAAAGTAAGTACAGTCTTCGTTAAACCAAATCAAAAGCAGAAACAAAACAAAAAGGTAAAGAAAATACACCAATTTATTTTAAAAATTTATGAGGTGTTTTTACAAAACTGGTTGAAGTAAATGGAAGGTCAATTTGAGAAGAAAAAAAAACGTTTTATGTTCCAGACCATTTTGATTGGTTTTAATCCATGAGTTTTGATAAAAACACTCTTCAGTTACCCCAGCCATACTTATAATACTTGTAACAGCCAAAGTGAAACAACAGATTTACAAAACACAATCCAAATTGCTTGTAATCTAGATGATAAAAATTATTATTTTATTCAATACTTTATCATATCATTGTACCTAGCATACGGTAATCGGGGGTGAGGGGTGTGGGGTGCGAGGGGTTAGGGGTTACAATGAAAAAAAAGATGAATTGGGATACAATATTATAGAATCTGCTTCAACTAGCAAAACAAAGTGCACTTTTAAACTAAAAAGACCATATTGGATACCGGTAGGCAATTGCTTTCAATGAACCTCAAGTTATGGTCATGATCTCTCTAAAAGTTGGCTTGTGGACAAGGTTTGATGCTATTTATCTAGCTGTTTATTCGTATGCACTATTAAACCATGAAATTTACAAACAGCAACAAAGAAATCTTTGGCAGTAATAAAAGAGATCATATTTCATGACCCGTAAGTGCAATCATGTATAGCAATCTTTGCTCCTTTTCTTTGACCAGAAGTTGAATTGTATATATATAAAAAACACCACCCACTCTTTTAGAAATACCACAGATATTTGGGTTTGTTGGAAATTCCTGACTGCGACCCAGTTATAACTAATCCTTAGCATACACTGCCCAACTAGCTAGTGAAAAGGCATTCACCTGGATACAAAAAAACAAACTTGAAATACTTGGAGAAAATCTAGTTATAAAACTAACTGAATTTCGTGAGCAAATGTCACTGGGTCAAAACATTCTAAAACTTGGAATGGGTGGAATTTGATTAAAGGGCAATAAATATTTGTTGCCAAGTTAAAAATGTTAACAGGAAAACTTTACAATTCTAACTCTTTTTTCTGTCCTCTTCTCCAAATAAAGTATTTGTATTAATTGAGAATTATTGTGGGTGTATAAAACTTCTCTTGGTGGTGTAATGCTTAACCTATTGGCCTGAAAGCTGGCATGTACTGGGTTCTCTGTTCCTCAACTACAGTATTTGAATTAACCGAACCTGTCAACCATCGTGTGTCAAAACATTTCACACGTAAGAGAACAATGGTCTCAAGTGTTTGAAGAGGTATTCACACAATCCCAAGCAAACAGAGACCACGGTAGATGCAAAGGAGATTCTGGTGCATTATTTAAATACATGTAACAAGGGGTCTAGTATGAGTAGTACTAGCCTAGGAGGTGTCCTAGTTAAGCCATCATCTTTATAACTGGAAAGCCTTAAAGGGACATTCCTGAGTCTGCTGCAATTTTTAAGATGTTATCGACTAACAGACTTTTTAACGATTGTAATTACATATCAAATATATTTTTCTGCATAAAATATTAGTGGCCGTATTTTAAACGTGTTTCTCATCGTTCTAATATTTGTACTAGGTTAAATTTCATTTTATTTCCTAAAAAAAATGTTTTCGTATGTACAAAATTATTTGAAGACAAAATCCAGTTTGGGCTTCTTAGAAATATTAAGAAAACCAGAAACACATTGAATATACAGACACTGATATTCTAAAGAAGAAAATATATTTAATATGTAAGTTTAATCGTAGAAATATTTTATTAGTCGGAAACATCTTACAATGCAGCAAACTCAGGAATGTCCCTTTAAAGCATGCCACTGTTGGCTTCACTCACTCAGTGGTTTAAAGGTCAAATGGGAAGTTTCAAGCCTACATACATGTACCGATAGCTTAGTTGTGTGTCCAGAAAAGTGTGCTTGAACCGTAATTGGAAGCACAAAAAAATTAAGTTGAAATAAAAATTTACAGTAATTCAAACATCATTACATACAAAAAAATATTAGTGTGATAAAGTAACATGTACAAAGAAAAAACCCAGCTACATCTTTTTGCCCACTGGAGAGGAGGGTCTTTTAAATATGTTAGTGAATTTATTTGTGATTAGCTCTTTAGTAAATTTATACACGACTATAATACAGAGTTACCTACCCTTGTGAGGAGATTATGCATGACCGTACTGATGTCTTTACGAAGTTCCGGGTAGATGGCGAGAATTCGCTGAGTGATGTCTTTTAAATGTTTCATCATCAGTTCATCTCGGAAATCATACGGGAACAATTCTGTCCACTCACTGCAAGGAAACAGAACATTCAAAATGTCAGCAATCATAAAACATTTATTATATTCACTAATAAAGTAAACCTAAACTTGCTGGAACACAGAAAGATTTTAAAATTAAACACAATAAGAGTTATAAATAAAAGTTAATTTTAGAAGTTTTACTACTTTTGTCTCATCTTGATTAAAAGTTACAAAGTGAATATTCCACTAAACTTACCATAATATACAATGTGGTTTTCAGTTTAGAGACATTTCACTATGTATCACCCATTTCAAGATTATTGAATAGCTTACCTCAACAGACTGACAATGTTTGGACCAAACTTCCCAAGCAAATTCTGAAATATTAAAAATGAATGAATGAATGAATGAATGAATGAATGAATGAATGAATGAAATGAATGAATGAATGAATGTTTAATGATATCCTAGCATAAGAAATACATCGGCTACTGGGAAACAATATCAGCTGAAATAATAAAAATTAAAAATTATTGTGATCATTGTTCATAAATATATTAATTTATGAAGAATTGTTCATGAATAAACAATTTGTTACTGTTTTCTTTTTGAAGAATACTTACTTATTATTTATCTGCAAATGGAAATAAGATTCAAAGACAAATTACAGAGTTCACCATTTGTGATGGGATTAATTTAGCCAGTATTGTTCGTAAATTAACTTGTATTTATAGTAGTTTTGATTCCCACTGTATTCTACAGAGAAATCGTAGGTCATCCAGCTGTTACAGTCAGAAATAAATCACAACACATGAGGGTCAAGGCTATAAAATATTGCCTCAGTGAAGTAAGTATATTATGTAAGTTACTGCAGGCGTAAATGAAGATTGTCAGAACCGTTACCTTGTCAATCCGATCTCGTGCCAGGTTTTGCTGGAAAATGCACACCTGATAAAAAAAAAAACCCAGTGATTAGGAACCTTCATTAGATTTTGACTTTACATCTCTTTATTTAATCTAAATATATTCTACATCATAAGCTTACCTTTAAAGTAACATTTGAAAATTAAATAAAATCAAACCCCAAAGTTTCCACCAAGATACTCCCACTGATATAGTGAAGGGGGCTGCATGTCTCAGTGACTCAGACAGTTTCATTTCATTTTAACTTATTTTCATTCTTATTATGGTTCAAGCACAGTGTCCTGGGCACACGTCAGCTATCGGGGCTGTGTGTCCAGGACAGTGGGTTAATTGTTAGTTGTTAGCAGGAGCTTCAGTGGCTTCTGTTAGGGACACCACCCGAGCTGGATTGGTTGATGGGTAGAGGCAAGATGTTTCTTTTTTAAAAATGGCCCTCACAGATCCATGTTGGGGTGTGTGTGTGTCTGCCTGATGCACCATTCCATGGGCACTGGCCTTAAGAGTGATGTAACCCTAACAGAAATCTCAAGTGACGAAGTCAGAAGTATTAGCCTATAAGACCACAATACCATGGACAAATAGCTAAACACCAAGCACGCCAAAATAACAAACTCCACTAACACAAAAACATTAAAGAACTATTTTTATTTTTTTAAATCAGATCAAACTCACCTGACACACTTCCCCAAGCAGTTCGTGGGGTCGGATAAAGAGTCGAGAACTCAACAGGAATGCAAAGATGTAGGTCCTCTGAAACAAAAAATACACATCAATATACACCACAGTATACCTAGAACACCATAAACATATCCCACAGTATACCTAGAACACCATAAACATACATAATTTACACCCCAACTTCAATTAACTGAGGGAACTCACTTGTAGGAAACAACCAGTATCTTATTACTGCAAACATCAGCCCTGGAAATTAAGACATTGGCCATAGCAAAAGATATGTGGTGGAAAATAGATTTTACCGCATTTTCCATGGCATTTTGCAGATAATGTGTGAGTGAGGAGTTTAATTTGTCAGTATTACAAAAATAAATAGTTAACTAAGAAAAGTGAAAGTTCCACAGTAAAATGAAATGCCAAGGAAAACAGACAACACTGCAGCAATCTCCAAGGCATCGCGGATCGCCATGATTAATTGCCATGGTTGAAACATTAGTGTCAAAAATAGGTTTAAACATGATTATTATTCTGCAGTGCTAGGCAATGCAAATCCTTTTAAAAGATTTCAAATAAGAATGGTTAGAGTTTGACAATCCATAAATATGTAGAGAAATGTTTAAAATGCTGATAAAATCAAACAGTCTCGCCTAATACAAACTGCATGTTCACTGTTATTATTAAAAAAGCACTTTAACCTTGACCATAACCAAATGGAAGATGATTGATGCAGATGCTAATGGCACTACACAAAGTTAGCAATCACTGTAATGTTGCAATTAAAGGGGAGACAAACACCAATTAAAAGGACGGATCCGGCTGCTTAACAACTGTATTTCCGCACAGTACTACACCTTCCGCATCTTATGGCGTCACTCTAGGGACTTCCTTGATGGGATGCAGCCCATCTTGTCCCTACAAGCTGTAAACCTTAACGAGGCTACACACGTGGACATATAGATCAGACTTTAAATTTTAGACCTTCGTTAAATTTTATGTTAAAATTGCCTTTTTTTCTGTTATTAAATAGTCCGATCCTCTCTTCTTTTTCTCATTTATTTTTGGACTGTCCTTCTAAAATGCTCCAAATTATATAAATATTCAGCTGAGCAGTCAGTTCTTTTTTAGCTAGTTAACTTTTTAATTAAAAAAAAAATATATATATCTTTTTCACTAATTGCTATTCCAAAATTCTATCCATTTCCAATTCAAACACACACACACACACACACACACACACACACACACACACCACTTCTGTCCCAGACCCAGTCACTGGCTAAGTCAGAGATTGTGCCCAGGAGAGACGTGCTTGAGCCTAATTAGATATAGGCACATTAATATGTTATCCAATCGAATCGAAAAGGAAGGCATATACTTACATCAGGGTAGTAATCACCCGTGGGGACAAGATGTTGTATCAGGGCTTCAAGCGAGCCTGCCAGAAGGTTGCCATCTTGAAAAATCAGAGCCTAAAAGAATAATTATATTATAAACATGTAGCTAATTTAAGGAATACGGTGTCACACTCGCATACACTGCATGCAGGGCTTTCCAAACATTGATCTTAAAACTACATGTTGCTTTGAATGTTGATCAATCACAAAAGTACAAAAACATATATATATATATATATATATATATATATATATATAATTAATATATATATACAGTGAAACCTCTCAAGACCGGACCCTCTGTAAACTGGAATTCCATCAAAACCGGATGTTTTACAGAGTCCCTTTTTAAAAGCCAGGACAGAACTTAACCTCTCTACACCAGATCCATGTTAAAACCCTCGAAAAAAAAAGAAAAAAAAAGGTATTTAACATACTTCAAGTATCCTTTATTCATGATGTCTTAAACAAGAATAAATAAAAGACACCCAGCACAAATCTTAAACAAACCTTTATTAATAAACGGTCCAGCTGCATTTGGTGTACGTTAGTGCACCAAGTTAATATATTTATAAACGGTCCAGCTGCATTTGGTGTACGTTAGTGCAGCAAGTTAATATATTTATAAACTGTCCAGCTGCATTTGGTATACGTTAGTGCACCAAGTTAATATATTTATAAACTGTCCAGCTGCATTTGGTGTACGTTAGTGCACCAAGTTAATATTTTTATAAACGGTCCAGCTGCATTTGGTGTACGTTAGTGCAGCAAGTTAATATTTTTATAAACGGTCCAGCTGCATTTGGTGTACGTTAGTGCACCAAGTTAATATTTTTATAAACGGTCCAGCTGCATTTGGTGTACGTTAGTGCACCAAGTTAATATTTTTATAAACGGTCCAGCTGCATTTGGTGTACGTTAGTGCACCAAGTTAATATATTTATAAACGGTCCAGCTGCATTTGGTGTACGCTAGTGCACCAAGTTAATATTTGTATATCAACTATTTCTTTTATGATACCAAATAATAAATTCATCGTCTTTGTAATTCATAAACACAACAATGTGCTATAATCTTTTCTCGTTTAATGCAGGCAATATTTTAATATTCAGCAGCAGCTGCGGGCAGACAATGAACAAAGTTATAAAGCAAAGCATAAAAACATTGACAAGAAAGTTAGGTCATAGTTTACAACAGGTTTTAATACCAGGCCGACTAGTGCACAGCACTGCCAGTGATTCGAAAATAGATCACAAAAACTATATTCCTGGCATCCTGGGTGAACGATGTAAATACATTCAACAAGTGCTATTTTCATTAATGCTGGTCTCTATTTATAAAGTTTTTTGTTTTCATCCTGCACCATTCATGAACACTGAAAAAGAGGTTAATGATGAAGACCTTGTAGAGTTGCCAACTTGGCTGTTAAGACTTTTATCTAGTCAAATAAAACCTGGAGCCAGCTAAGTGTCTACTACAAACAAACAAATAAACAGAAAACAAAAAACAAAACAAACAAAAGCAGTTTTGACTACACAAGATTGGAATGTTATTTTTGTTTTATTTTGTTTTAAACATCACTAACACATTACAATAAAGTCAAAGATGATTCCTTTTTACACTGATGATGATGACAAGAAGATGAATGGAGGAGCCACAGTGTTTCTTTTTTAGTATGTCTACATGACAAAGGAAAGGTAAGGAATGCCAGTTTAACGACACCTCAGCACATTTTTAACTATATGGCTGTTTGGTGTCTACAATACACTTATTTCAATATGTGATCTACTTAAGGAGAAAAAACAACAGTTGCCACCATATACGTTTCTCCCTCCAAAATGGCAGCTAGGGAACCTTCATAACCACTTTGCCATTGGCAATAACACATATACCACAGAGATACATGTATGTGTCTATCAGCCAAGAGAAATCAATCCTGTTTCAAACAGACAGAAAAAGATCTACCACTGACCTATATTCCACTTATTCCATCCCACATCAAAACCAAATTAATATAATCGACAAAATTAATTAAACTAATAAAGACCAATAGATATTTTTGGCATTTTTCTTTAAATATGGTGAAAAAAACACCAGATTTTTCTTTTGTAGATGTCAATGTAATGGCTTGATCTTAAACTTAACAATTCAAACAACAAAATTATGACCATGACTACAAACCAATGCGTAACTAATTCTAACTGAATGCATATTTTGGTAGTCTCATAATGCACAAAAACCCTGTGTGTAAGAGTTTCATGGGTGAAATTTTACTGAAACAGTGTTTAGATGTCATTTCAGATCAAAACTTGCTAAACTAATATAACACAAGCTAAGAATTACCAAAAGTTTACAGACCCTTAAAATTAACTAATCTGGGGCTGGACGTAGCCCAGTGGTAACGCACTCGCTTGATGTGCGGTCGGTTTAGGATTGATCCACGTGGGTGGCCCCATTGGGTTATTTCTCGTTCCAGCCAGTGCACCACGGCTGGTATATCAAAGGCTGTGGTATGTACTACCCTGTCTGTGAGATGGTGCATATAAAAGATCCCTTGTTGCTAACTGAAAAGAGTAGCCCATGAAGTGGCGACAGCGAGTTTCCTCTCTCTATATATGTGTGGTCCTTAACCATGTCTGACACCATATAATTGTAAATAAAATGTGTTGAGTGCGTCGTTAAATAAAACATTTCCTTCCTTAACTAATTTTGTTGAGTATATTAGAACCACTTCCTCAGTAACCTTGATGTTTAAAACACAAACAGGTGTCTTGTAGGTCTATCAATTTAGCTACAGTTTGCTGAATATAGTGAGACACTTTGTGGCAACTGCATCACTCTTTAGCAGAAGCCATTAAAAACAGAGTAACTTTAGTGTAAAAGATAAAATCACGTTAATGTATTTCTAATTTTATTCCCCCTCCACCACAGTTTTTCACCTGTTACATTTCTCAGAAGTAGCAAACCCATTAAAGACTGGACTGACTGAGTGACATAAACAAACATTGTGAATGGAAAACACATCAGAACAGTTGGTTACTTGTGTTGAATAAAGACCAAACCCGCCCACGTAAACATCTCATCTCAATTATTTACAAACTACCTGTAAGTTTAGAGTCTGTAGTAGATTTACTCAAAACTACCAAGTGGATTCTTCATCAATTACTAAAGACATATGCCAAGTCTAGACCTGTTGAGTATAGTTCAGTTGAAGGGAACAGATTTTGTTATTTAAATCAGACTTAAGTTTTCATTGAAATCATGCAAATGAAGACAAATTTACTTTCAGCCAAAATCGAGTTAGGGTTGCTATAGTACATGCATTGAATTTGTTTTCTGTCTTTTTTTTCAGGATTCCACCAGACAGCCATAGTAGGAAGGAAGGAAATGTTTTATTTAACAATGCACTCAACACATTTTATTTACGGTTATATGGCATCGGACATATGGTTAAGGACCACACAGATATATAGAGAGAGGAAACCTGCTGTCGCCACTTCATGGGCTACTCTTTTCAATTAGCAGCAACTGATCTTTTATATGCACCATCCCATAGACAGGATAGCACATACCACGGCCTTTGTTATACCAGTTGTGGTGCACTGGCTGGAGCGAGAAATAGCCATAGTAGGAGATCTACAGTATATCCAAAATGTACTTACATCGGTCTCATCAATATAGCGGATGTGGCCATTGTAGCCAGTTTCTGCCATGACAAACATCTGAGCAAGACTCGTCAGCTGAGGACCAACACTTTGCTGAAAAAAACAAAAAAAACTTATTTATAAACAAATACACAAAGATGAAAATGATAGACAAAATAAAATAATAATAATTAAAAACAGGAGATCTTTGCAAGGTCTTGAAATGTAAGAGGTTATTAATTATGAACTCTTCATCAAAGAATAAAAACAAAACAATTTTAAGGGGAACAATTTTGAAGTAGCTCTGAAATCCAGATTTATAAAAATATTCAAACATTTTTAATCTGTGTCTTGCTCTAGAGGTTAAGTGTTCACGAACATTTGTACTGGTTTTCATTATATTCCATCCAATTATATTCATTTAATGCTACAAATGCACAAAATGCCGTCTAGAGAGCAACCATGAGCATTCAGTTATCCTGAACATGCCTCTGTTTCAATACAGACTTTTCACTATATATACAATTATAACAGACTATCACTTTACAAAATTCATTTATTACATGTTTCTTTTGACATTAATTTTTTTTTCGACATTAATTTTTAGAAAGATAGATGACCCAACAGAAGGGATGGACAATCTAAACAATGTTATGTGAAATAAAATTAAAATGTGGAAAAAAAAGAGCAAAAACTGTCAGTTAAACAAAAAAAACCTAAATATTTGTGTATAGTCTCCTACTTGTGAAAATAACACCTGACTATACCTGATAATAGAAGTATTAACATTAACTTGTTGTACTGAAGATAATGAGAGAAATAAAACACCTGGCTTCAGACCAGTGTGTATGGTTCTGTATCCATACATTGACTTTCTTTCTGACCATGCAAATAGTGTATGTCAACTTGATGACGGCATGACTCTTGAGGCAAACTGTTACAACAACCTCAGACAACAGGACAAGTTGTACACTGACATGCGTGTATAACCATTGTTATCACATATCAAACACACAACATTGATTTGGTCACTGCTGGTGTTTGTAAAGGAAACTGTGTCCATTCACTGACTAATCAATTGTAGACCGAAATCGTAAGTGGCTAACTCATTAATATTGACTGGTACTCGGACAAGTGGGTACAAGGTTACTCATCACAAATATGTGTGAATGAAAAATATATTTACTTATTTAAAACAAATAAGTCTTTTCGATTCAAAGTTTAATACATGTTACAGTCAGCTTATAAAGCTGTGTAACAGAGAATCCAGAAGATATATCAATAAATGCATGACATGACCACAAGGTAAATTAAATAGATATACAAAAGCTCAAATCATTATTTTGTTTCCAGAATCACAATTCAGTAAATGGCTTTAAATAGCTTAAATGTTAATTACATAAAGGAATGTAAAATAAATGGTTTACATACCCAAAACATCATCAAAGTCCAAAGATTTCGTAAACAAATAAATTTAGCTTTCAAAACTTAAAATGACTTGAAATCTCCGATTTCAGGCCAAGATGTTTCCAAGACAAATGTTAAGCACTAAATAAAAAAACTAAATTGTTTTCTTTAGTTACTTTGTTAATTCTACAGTGGGTAAGTGCCAATCAGCAAATTACAAATTTGTCTGGTTGGTTTTGTGATTAGCGGAGGCTAATTAATGAAGAGTGCAATTAGGAGTTGAGCTTGACCTGTCAATTAAGAGAAAATTACATTTTAGTGTTGTAGGAATTAGTTTGTTTACACAGCTTTTGGCAGCATCAACTTTCTGGTCAGTAAGCATTATATACTCATCAAAAGAAATTAACAACCAAGAGATATTTTCAGCATTTTTCTTTAAAGAAAATATAGATTTTATGTTGTAAGATTTTGATGTTGTGGCATGTATTGAAACTTAATGATTTAAACAATAATTTTGTGTGAACAAAATGACAAGTAACGTTAGGGACCAACATGTAACAAATTCTGTCCAAATATCCAAAATGGTAGTTTTTATTAATGCACAAAAAAGCAACTGTGTGCAAGATTTTTGCATGTATTATGGGTCACATTTTACTGAAACAATACTTAGAAGTCATCAGTAATCAAAACTTGCTAAAAAAAAACAAGACTATAAAAGAATTACCAAAATGTTCACTGTCCTTTAATTAATTCTGTTGAGTATAGTGCAGTAATGTAGCCTTTACAGATCTAAGCATTCCTTAGATGCAAGCACTTGCAATGTGCACTTGTATTGCAGTGTCAATAGCACGTTTGTCCCTTTTAAGAATTCTAGTACGATTTGTCATATTGGGCATGTCATATACATGTATATCCTTTCATATATATCCAGGAACAAACTCTCTGGCAAACTCAGAAGCTGTGTCCATGGCAGGTGTGCTTGAACAGTTCTCTGATGGAAGCATGCCACAAATTACCCATACTCGCATATCCTTTTGGAAATTTTTTATTACAGTAATTCATTTAAACATTAAAATACCATTCTAAACCAAATGCTGTCAATTCCAGTAAAATGCACTAAGTGTAAGTGCATAAAAATCTGTGACCCATGCAGAACTAGATGTTAATCTGAAGGTAAGATTCATACATCAGATAGTGTCCTGCACTGACCAGAATGCAGAACCAGAGTTTCTTGGTGCAAGATGAAACAGTGATTAAGTATATTAAGTATTCAACAGAGAACCTTGTGAGAAAATAGCATACGGTGACAACACACAATGAAATAGTATTAAGACTGGACTTTGAAAGAAAATGTAACAAGGGCTCTTAATTATTAATGTTTTTCTTCTTTTTTCTTTTTGTTTCTTCTTCTTCGATCTTCTTCTTCTTCTCCTTCTTCTTCTCCTTCATCTTTCTTCTTCTTCTTCTTCTTCTTCTATTTTTAACCAAGCTTTACATACCGTACATGTAGTTAATCCACATGTTTTAATGTTTTTGTTTTTGTTTCTATGTTTAAGATTGAATAAACATAGTTTGTATTCTGAAAACTCTTCTTCAAAGACAAAGCTTCCAAAATTGTTTACATCATTGATTTTGGTCCCATTTAAATCCTCCAGTCACTGGGTTTATCATCACTGGAGAGATGGTACCTTGTCTACCAAAATCCCAACAAATTTACACAATTTGGAGAGCTGAAATGTCCTGAATTTCACAAGATTTGGGAGGTGATCCCATCAATCCATATCCTTACCCTACAGTATTTCAATACTGTTAACAATATCCAACTTTAGGAAATGTTAATGTGGGGGAGTGGGTTATTGGAGACACCAAAACAATTTGTTTATGCTTGCTAAATTAATAATAATCTGTTTGTGGTACAGTATTTAAAACAGCCCACCTCATCCAATAATTTCTGAAACAACTCAAGCTTAATGATTTTCTTTAGAATTGATACAGTGACAGTTTTCTTAGCTATTTTTGTTTTGTGTCTATGTGTGAGCAATTAACACTTTGTCAACACCTCAAACGATTGTTTTTTCACTTGTGCATTTTGGAACAACCATAAATCAAGCAAAGCATGATAATAATTATAATAAAGAAGTAAATCACAACAATCATAAACATGTAACAGAACACATGTTGCATCTGACATTCTGTTAAGCCGACTATTTGCTGGACTATTTGCTGCCGGCTTACAACTTCTCTTGTGTCTGCAGACCCAAGGTTTCATTGTTTATTGGGAGAGTTGACTATACATGTAGCCGACTGTAAAAAAAACATCAATCCCAGGCTTGCTTAATTGAGTTCTATGCCCAATTATTAAATTATGCAATGTTATGACCCATACCATTTGTCTCAAGAAGATATAGTGATGGTTCTGATGAACAAAATTAATAAGGGAAGTTCCAAATTTGATCACAAGGGGAGGGAGACACTGTAATGACAATTCCATGTATTCGAAGTCAATCACATCTTTCTCCCTATGCATACTCAGTACAAACAGATGTCATCATTTAAGGGGAGTTATCACACTCACTCCCCATCACTCTCATGAGACTAGTTCAAGGAAAGTGATTTTTAGCTCTCCTTAGCAAGTGAATTTATGTGGTATCCATATTCTAATATTATCACACTCACTCCCCATCACTCTCATGAGACTAGTTCAAGGAAAGTGATTTTTAGCTCTCCTTAGCAAGTGAATTTATGTGGTATCCATATTCTAATATTATCACACTCACTCCCCATCACTCTCATGAGACTAGTTCAAGGAAAGTGATTTTTAGCTCTCCTTAGCAAGTGAATTTATGTGGTATCCATATTCTAATATTATCACTCACTCCCCATCACTCTCATGAGACTAGTTCAAGGAAAGTGATTTTTAGCTCTCTTAGCAAGTGAATTTATGTGGTATCATATTCTAATATTATCACACTCACTCCCCATCACTCTCATGAGACTAGTTCAAGGAAAGTGATTTTTAGCTCTCCTTAGCAAGTGAATTTATGTGGTATCCATATTCTAATATTATCACACTCACTCCCCATCACTCTCATGAGACTAGTTCAAGGAAAGTGATTTTTAGCTCTCCTTAGCAAGTGAATTTATGTGGTATCCATATTCTAATATTATCACTCACTCCCCATCAATTCAAGGAAAGTGATTTTTATCTCCTTAGCAAGTGAATTTATGTGGTATCCATATTCTAATATTATCACACTCACTCCCCATCACTCTCATGAGACTAGTTCAAGGAAAGTGATTTTTAGCTCTCCTTAGCAAGTGAATTTATGTGGTATCCATATTCTAATATTATCACACTCACTCCCCATCACTCTCATGAGACTAGTTCAAGGAAAGTGATTTTTAGCTCTCCTTAGCAAGTGAATTTATGTGGTATCCATATTCTAATATTATCACTCACTCCCCATCACTCTCATGAGACTAGTTCAAGGAAAGTGATTTTTAGCTCTCCTTAGCAAGTGAATTTATGTGGTATCCATATTCTAATATTATCACACTCACTCCCCATCACTCTCATGAGACTAGTTCAAGGAAAGTGATTTTTAGCTCTCCTTAGCAAGTGAATTTATGTGGTATCCATATTCTAATATTATCACACTCACTCCCCATCACTCTCATGAGACTAGTTCAAGGAAAGTGATTTTTAGCTCTCCTTAGCAAGTGAATTTATGTGGTATCCATATTCTAATATTATAAATGGCTTCCCATAATCCAAGTTAAGGGAGCAATTAATCACTTCCCTCTAAGTTTTTCATGGCAACGTTGTATAAATAAAATTAAACTTTTGGGTATATTAAAACAAATTAAAATGTCTCTCCTCATGTTATTGGTTCTGGAAAAGCCCTCATTGTGTGTAGATACAGGTATATTATAAACAACCTTCCAGGCCTAGACAACAATCTAAGCTTTGCAAGCAGGAAATCAATAAAAGTTATTGATGTAATTATTGATTTCAGTTTATAAACAAAATCATATGTCAAATTCACAGAAAGAAACATTCAGATGCTGATATCAGCTATTTGAGAATAATACGAACCAGATGAAAGGTGGCACAAAAACAATATGTTTATGATTCTTGCACACTAAACTGAGACCAGTCGCAGAATGATGTAAACAGGTAGAACCTGCTCATGAATATAAATATCACAGAGAGCCATTAAATTGGAAATCTCTTATCTCGGCTGTAATCTAATAAATCCATTCAGGAAGAAACAGTCTGAAGATAATGGTTTCCAGACCCAGGTTGTAAACACCAGCCCTACCTGTAAACGTGGTTCTGTTTGTTCTGTGGACCATTCTAGCTCTTTGTAGCTCAGGTGGACAATTTCAGTTACATGGCATTATCTATTAGCTTAGAAATTAGGGCATTTACCAACAACATCAGTTAGTTCCGCAGTTACATGTAGGTCATTAACCCAACATCATCAATTGACTCACCAGTAAGATAATTAACCCAACATCATCAATTGGCTCACCAGTAAGATCATTTACCCAACATCATCAATTGGCTCAGCAGTAAGATAATTAACCCAACATCATCAATTGGCTCACCAGTAAGATCATTTACCCAACATCATCAATTGGCTCACCAGTAAGATCATTTACCCAACATCATCAATTGACTCACCAGTAAGATAATTAACCCAACATCATCAATTGGCTCACCAGTAAGATCATTTACCCAACATCATCAATTGGCTCAGCAGTAAGATAATTAACCCAACATCATCAATTGGCTCACCAGTAAGATCATTTACCCAACATCATCAATTGGCTCACCAGTAAGATCATTTACCCAACATCATCAATTGGCTCACCAGTAAGATCATTTACCTATAATCATCAATTGGCTCACCAGTAAGATCATTTACCCAACATCATCAATTGGCTCACCAGTAAGATCATTTACCTATAATCATCAATTGGCTCACCAGTAAGATCATTTACCTATAATCATCAATTGGCTCACCAGTAAGATCATTTACCCAACATCATCAATTGGCTCACCAGTAAGATCATTTACCCAACATCATCAATTGGCTCACCAGTAAGATCATTTACCTATAATCATCAATTGGCTCACCAGTAAGATCATTTACCTATAATCATCAATTGGCTCACCAGTAAGATCATTTACCTATAATCATCAATTGACTCACCAGTAAGATCATTTACCTATAATCATCAATTGGCTCACCAGTAAGATCATTTACCCAACATCATCAATTGGCTCACCAGTAAGATCATTTACCTATAATCATCAATTGGCTCACCAGTAAGATCATTTACCTATAATCATCAATTGGCTCACCAGTAAGATCATTTACCTATAATCATCAATTGACTCACCAGTAAGATCATTTACCTATAATCATCAATTGACTCACCAGTAAGATCATTTACCTATAATCATCAATTGGCTCACCAGTAAGATCATTTACCCAACATCATCAATTGGCTCAGCAGTAAGATCATTTACCTATAATCATCAATTGACTCACCAGTAAGATCATTTACCTATAATCATCAATTGGCTCACCAGTAAGATCATTTACCTATAATCATCAATTGGCTCACCAGTAAGATCATTTACCTATAATCATCAATTGACTCACCAGTAAGATCATTTACCTATAATCATCAATTGGCTCACCAGTAAGATCATTTACCTATAATCATCAATTGGCTCACCAGTAAGATCATTTACCTATAATCATCAATTGGCTCACCAGTAAGATCATTTACCCAACATCATCAATTGGCTCAGCAGTAAGATCATTTACCTATAATCATCAATTGGCTCACCAGTAAGATCATTTACCCAACATCATCAATTGGCTCACCAGTAAGATCATTTACCCAACATCATCAATTGGCTCAGCAGTAAGATCATTTACCTATAATCATCAATTGGCTCACCAGTAAGATCATTTACCTATAATCATCAATTGGCTCACCAGTAAGATCATTTACCTATAATCATCAATTGGCTCACCAGTAAGATCATTTACCCAACATCATCAATTGGCTCAGCAGTAAGATCATTTACCCAACATCATCAATTGGCTCAGCAGTGTGTCAAACTCTTTCCTTTATTTTTTGGCTTATTAATTTAAAATTTTAATTAAACTTATTTAAATGTACATTTTCCAAATCTTAACATAAAAACTCTTCCTACCTCCACATGGTGGTATCTGTATTTGGATGGTAGCCACATTTTGAATCCAGTCGTGTACAGACAAGCCAGCCAGCCAGCAAGAGAGAGAGAGAGAGTGCAGCTCACTGCATGCAGTACACACAGGGACAAATTCAAACCTGTAACTGCCACACAAGCTGTGGGCTGCTGTCTATATACAGTATGACCTCAGCCCGTGGTCTTCCTGGGCCTCCACTTACAGCTTGGGCTGGGATCATTGACAAAACTGCAGCACTTATCTGTCACATGTCTATCCGGTGCTAGGAAGTGTGAGCAACAGTTACAAAATTCCGATTCATCATCTTCATCTGAAGTTGTTATATCACCGGGAAGAGTTTGATTTCACTTTCATATTCAATTCTGGGTAAATCCAGAATTTGGGGAAAAGGGAAGGAATATAATTTAAATTGTTTGTCAAACAGAGGATACCATTTTGTTTTCACTTCTAGATACAAGTGACACATCAGGGGTATTTCCAAAACTTTTGGAAAGGATGGGGAATAGGTTTTAATTGCTAGAGGGTGAAAATGGACAGAAGTTCAAATTAAGTTTTAAACAAATGAAAGGAATGTTTAGTTTGTTTTATTATACTGTTAAGTATATAGCATACAGTAATTTTGTCATTTACAGTAACTGTCACATAGACAGCAAAAGTATTTCACATTTCCATAAACAGAACAATACAAACTTTTAGAAAGGATTTTGGATTAATATGAGTTTCTAATGGGCAAACATTGATTGAGTTCAAATATATTTTCAAATGAAAATGTTAAAATATAGTTTTCATGATCTACTCAAGATTTCCTTTTCAGAATTATGAAGAAATTCTAACTTCCAATCTAACTCTCAATGAATTTGAGTTGTTCACTTCAAAGCCCCCATTGATGTCTTATAGAATGCACAAAATAATTTATATAATAAAATTAATTCTCCCAATTTTTTCCTCCCATTTTGTTTTACAAATGTAGTTGTGCTTCTGTGTGTGTGTGTGTGCGTCTGTCTGTGTCTGTCTCTCTGTGTCTGTCTCTCTGTCTCTGTCTGTCTCTCTCTCTCTCTCTCTCTCTCAATCAAACATGGAAGTAAAAGAGGAAGACTTGTTTGTTTTGGAGTACCAAGTGATTTTAAAAAGTGCTGAATTATTTAGCACTTGACACAATGATACAGGAAATTAAAATAGTTATTTTGTTAAAGCGATAATTGGTTTAAACTCCCACACGTTACATACCGTAACTAATGTACTAATTCTTAGTGTTATTAACTGATGACAAGCTGCAGTGTCAAAAACTGAAGTGATTATCAACCAATCAAAACATAAGCTTGAGTAGTATATAATATGGTTAATTGAGGAAGCATTCTGTAAGATAACATTTGATTTTTTCCTGCATATTTCAGTAATAAAAATTTGAAAACAAAACAATTGTGAATTATTTCTTTCAAAGCAATATTGTGGTTCTTTTTCTCATCAACTGTTTAAATATTTATACATGTAATTTGATAAAATAAATAATTATATAATAAAATCAATAACCTATGAAATTATTCTAATTAACATTTATTTGTGTGCTTAAAAGTTAGTCATTAATAATGAATATACATGTATGTCATAATTTTAATTAACAAGTTATAAACACTAAAGAAATTTTAAAAATTACATTGTTAATTATTGGTCATTGTCTGTAAAGCATAAGGTAAAGTTCTACATTGGTGCATGGTTTAGAATTTTAAAAACTGACGGCATGAGAATACCAGTGATAAATGCTGGTAGATGGCAGTTTTAACATTTTATTTCTCTTTATTTTCATTCTTATATCCATTAATTTCGAGCATGCTGTCCTGGGTACACACCTCAGCTATATGGGCTCTATATACCAAGATGCAAATCCAGTATATACTAGCCTTAAGTGCAATGGCTTATCCACCACATTACCATGGTTGAGCCATTTGGTGAAATGATAGTAGATTGTGGGTTCAAATCCCATTACCAGCTCGAGCCTATATGAGTGCAGCTCAGTGGCAAGGTAAGGCTGTTAATATAAAACCATCTTCTTTGTCACTAATCTCTAAGCTGTGTCCTCCACAGACAGCCCAGATAACACGTTTGGACCTTAATGAGATATAAACACAAAACTAAAACTCACAGCTACTTACATGTCACACTGCCTAATTATTTAAAGTAACAGCAATGATTCTTTGAACCCTGTCATGGACAGCACTCTCTGGCAAAGTCAGATGATGTGCCCACGACAGGCATGCTTCAACAGTTCTCTGATGGAAGCATGCCAAAAATTACCCACACCCACATTCTTCAAGTTTAGGAACTTTTAAAATACAAGACAGAGCACATGCCATGTGTTTTGGTACACCAATCAGTTGGTCCTCTAGCTCCGTTAATTACCACAGCAAGATGATAACTGCTGTGCAAAGGTTTGTGGAAATATATTTACAATAAAGAAGAGAAAAAAGAAAATTGAAACATGATTTTTTTTTTTACATCCAGCAATACAAAATATACATGCAATATTTTGAGAGAAATAATGAAACGGAGGAAGGTGTGCAGAAACTTTTAAAATACAAATAAAGATAAATCATTTTACTTAATTTTTGAGGGTTTTACACACATACACACACACACACACACACACACACACATGTACGCATGCACGAACACACACTCAAACTCTATCCCCGTATAGAAGAACACGAAAACATACATACCAGGATATGAAAGAACAGCTCTTTCCATCAAGGCCACACACCACAATGAATAAATACCGTGTTACAAGAACTAGGCTCTAGCATTTCATGTAACTAGTTTATTATGACGGAACACTTCGAATCCACTTGAAGGAATTAACAAACAAGCAGAAAACACTTGGTGTGATTGGAAACCACAACTTGTACGTAAGTACTAGAGGAACTAACTCTAAACAAACAAGCTAATGTATTTCCTCCTTGGTTCGGTGATCCCCAGCGCATGATGAGACTTGAAAAACAAGTCAGCCTAACGTGGGTGGCTCATTGCGGGTAGTCTTTGGAAAGTGTTCCTCGCTTAGATTTATAGGTCTTGTAACCGGCATAGTAATGTGTGTTTTATCAAAGACTCGCAGTTTAATTTCTGTGTCATATAACCCGCATATTAATGAATTGAACGTCTTGTTCAATTACAAAAAGGAAAGAAAAGAATTTCCTGTGTAGTTTATACAATAAGCTAAACAATAGTTAGCAAATTTTCTTTTTCAGTTGTCAGGTATGTTTTAAGCTTGCTTTAATATATATATATATATACACACCTATGTTGTTTAAGTACTAATGGTTCATTAGAGAGTGCAAACTAAATGTATTAATTTCAACACTCAAATAATTGCCTTTCTTAGCAAAATATATTGTATTTCTAATTACTGAAACAATAGGTTTTTGCACAAAAAACCTCCATAAAGATATATGATATTACTGATAATTACATTTCTTATATATTGTGTTTCTGATAACTGAAACAATAGGTTTTAGCACAAAAAACCTCTATAAAGATATATGATATTACTGATTATCTGGGATGTACATAGCTTAAAATAAGTCAGGGCAGGTATGACCCTAAACATTATACCATTTTACTGTAACATTGGGAAAGTTATATAAGCAACATTTTTAAAATGTTAAATAAAAGCCAAAGAGGTGCATGATTACAAGTTTGAAGATGAGATGTAGAGATTTGTGATAGACCGTTACGTTACTGTTTTGACAATATTTAACTCTCTAAAGATAGGGATGATAAGTCTAAACAGCAGATGTGTATGACAGGCAATCGGACTTCTGTGAAAAAAACCACCCATCATAATTAGACAGCAGCAGCTTTCTTCAGCTGTCTCGGCTAACAGGAACAAATTGTGCACATATCTCAACAAACACAGATGCTAAATGCGTTTTTAACCATGATGCAATGCACAGGCTTTGACAAGGTACAGAATTACAGCCTGGAAACCATTGCCAGTTTAATGTTTCAGGTTTTACTGTAAACATTTCAAAGTTTTAGCTCATTTAAAAATTACATTACTGGTAAACAGTAACAGTTCCAGATCATTACTGTAAGCTATTAACAGTGTGAGTTAATTTATGATTTACTGTAAAAATGCAAAGTATAAGTTGAATTTTTTTTTTTTAAAGCAAATTTGTACAATCCTTGTTTATTTCAGATTAACATTTGGGTTTTTTTAATTATGAAAAATTTCTTAAGATGTTAATTACTTTTATAATTACATTTGTAATTACTGAATACATATTGCTATTTTAGGCGACACACACATGACAATTGATGAAAAAAATGCTTTTAAATAGCACAGAGGATTATTTACATGTCAACTGCTGTCTTTGATCAGTCTTTTACTTATATATATCAAAACCTATATTGTGTGTGGGGAAAATACACACAAAAGAATGAATGAATGAATGTTTATCAACTTCCCAGTACAAAAATACATATTGGCTATTGGGTGTCAAACAAAGGTGAGAATATGAATAGGATAAAATCACACACACAAAAGAATTTAGTTCTGTTACAAAACAGTGGAGTTTTCACTTTATTTAAAAGTGATGAGATATTATAAAGTATTTTTCCTTTCAAAATTGCTGGTAATATGCATATAGTTATTCAGCACTATTATATAAAATTAAAATTTTAAATGTGAAAACTAAAAGCATTCTTAAAGCATGTATATATAAAAAAAATAAAAAAAATAAAAACCCAGCCCTTTTTAAGCTAGGGAACATTTTGTTCAATATCATGCCACAATTCACTACACAAATTTCAGAAATCACTACACAATTCTAAAATGTTTGCTCCTCAATTTTTAACTGATCACCAACTGATCAAAATTTAAAAAACAAAATATTCTCTGAAAGCATATTAAAAAAAAACCTCACGTACCGTGTCCCAACTGAACTGAATATCCTTTAAGATCTGCAAGTGATCCCAATGTATTCACAAACACCGATAAACTTTTCAACAGAACTCACAGCACATAAACATTCATCCAGTTGAGATAAGAAATAGTCTGAAATAGTTACAAGTGCCACCAGGCTCCTTACCAGGTCAGATGCCTATTGTCTGTGCTGTTGTCAACAACAAACATTGGCCTGCCATCAAATACCTGGCGGGTGACCCATCCCACTACCTTCCGACCACCTCATCTTGTTTACAGGTACAACATAACACAAGGGTAACAGCTGTCAGTTGAAACCGGGGGAATCTATCTCAAGAAACCAGTGCAAAGACAGACAAACCACTCAGAATTAACACAGCATACCACACAGCCAAGGACAGCAAATTATGAAAAGCTAAGATCCATGATTTTTTTTTCTAATACATAATTTATATGATATTTATATGAAAGCATTGTAAATAGAATTTCTTATTCACAAACTGACCTGTATCATGTAGCCACTAGTTTTAAAGGACCACTGTCTGATAAGAGGTTGAGTGGTTAACTTAAAGTTTGTTTTATTTAACAACTGCACTAAAGCACACTGATTTATTATCATTGGCTGTTGGATGTCAAACATTTGGTAAAATCATTCTGACAGTTTACGTTTTTAGAGGACACCTGTTACATTTTCCCATTAATAACCAGGGATCTTTTATACGCATTTTCCTACAGATAGGATAGTACATACCATGGTCTTTGATATATTTGGGACTGGAAAAAAACAAGGGGTCTGCTGAGGTTTGATCCTAGGACCCAAGCACCTTTGGTGAGCATTCTACCAACTGAGTTTTAATCCCACACACTGCTAAAGTGCTTATACAC
This sequence comes from Gigantopelta aegis, assembly GCF_016097555.1. NCBI lineage: Eukaryota > Metazoa > Mollusca > Gastropoda > Neomphalida > Peltospiridae > Gigantopelta > Gigantopelta aegis. The sequence continues at coordinate 70,697,440 of NC_054706.1, forward strand.
ATGCTTAAAGGTGGGTTTTTAACTTTCGAAAAACTGTCCATCTAATACATATAAGTCACTGGCATGTACCCCCCACTTTTCAGATATTTTGCTTTATATTTGCTTTATAATAATGTAATAATAGTACGCTCGTGTATAATGACATTTAAATACATTGTAATTATAATTTTAAAATATAAACTGACCTATATTAAGCAGTCACCTGTCTTAAAAGTAAAGTCTGATGTTTTCTTAAGTGGTTGCTGAACACACATACATGGAATGGGAATTCTTTTAATGTGCCCATATCCAAAAATAGGTTCAGGCACGCCCATCCTGGATCTGACCTCTAAAATCACCAGGGGGCAATTCTGGGATGGGAGGGGAACACATATATATGTACCTGTATATATTTGACAGTATACTGTTATATATTTGAGAGAGGACAAAAATTAGAATAAGATTAAACATGAAAGTAGTAGAAGTGCTGCTAGACAATTAGTCGGCCCTTGGGTGTTTTCTTCTTTTTCCCTGTGATGATGGAATTATAATAAGATTAAATGGGCAAGTATTACTACATTCCTATATCACTGCAGAGCCATCAAGTGATAGAACTTCCCCCTAAACTGATTAATCTTGTAGAGACGAAAGTTATAGATCTCAGAGGCTGTGTTCGACTATCTACAACATGACAGTATGGACGTTAAATCAGACCCCTAGGAGCAAAATCAATAGCTGGCTGGTGATTGGTACGTTCCTGATATATGCTATATGGCTGGTGGAATATGATTGTATCTGTTGACCACATATGAGGTCACTGATCTATCATCTTGGTTAATATAGTCATTTTCATCATCACGTTTAAACATCTTTAAAGTTATTTTTGTATTACTTGGTGCACCATGCAACAGCATGAATGCATTTTAGCTGCTATTTATTTTTTAGTTGCTTAGTACTAATAAAAAATGTTTTATGTCATAATAAATGTCTGCTAATATAATATTTACTGTAAGAAGGTCTAAGAATGTGCCAGAAATTATATTTCTGCCACACAAGTTACTATTTTTTAGTTAACAGAAAGTTGTCTTTTATGTGCACCTTTTAACAAGAACATTGAATATATGTGCTAAATAAATATTCCTTTCTTTTCTTTAAGAAAATAATCTTTGCTATAGGTATTTGGTTGGGGTTTTTTTAAATATTAAAAACTAACAAAAAGAAGAAGCAAGATAGATAGGGAGAGAGAGAGAGAGAGAGAGAGAGAGAGAGAGAGAGAGAGAGAGAGAGAGGAGAGAGAGAGAGAGAGAGAGAGAGAGAGAGAGAGAGAGAGAGAGAGAGAGAGAGAGAGAGAGAGAGAGAGAGAGAGAGAGAGAGACAGACACACACAGAGACACACAGAGAGACAGAAAGAGGGAGAGAGAGACACACACACAGAAAGAAAAAAAAGATAAGAAAGAGAGAGACAAACAGCGAGAGAAAACTATATGACTTTTGAAAAGAAAAAAATAATAATTATAAAGTGTAGGCATTAGTTTTCTACAAGTTGGTCAGGTTACAGGAAACTTTTCTTTTTTTTTAAGTTTGGCTCAGTTATATTTGTTTAATGTATATTTTTGGAAACTATAACAGTTGGCATCGATTGTGAATTCCACCAAGGATTTTCACCTTTCCGCTGTCAGTATTCTACGAGTGTGTAGAATTTGTCAAAACCAGTTCAGTTTGATCAACAAGTAATTATGAAAACTCAGTGTGTACCACTTAAACCATGTGAATCTGACAACTGATTGTTTTTAATACAGTACAAGACAAGACTTTTAAAGCAATTACTAGCAGCAGATTTAAAAAGAACCCCTTGACACTCTTCCAAATTTTTTTCACAGACTGGAAAATATGTACATTTAAAAAAATCATTAGCAACTACAATTTCACTAAAGTAAGCTGCCAGTGTGGTTTTCCTAAGAGGGCTAAAAATGTGAACGATTATTAGGAATATATATATTTTTTAAAACGGCTTGTCAGTTTTTTAAATTTGGTAGGATTAATATACATGGTAAATGTGATATATAGGTTTTTCTTTGCTGAAGCTCTTTAACACACATTCAGGGTAGAAAGAAGAGGCAATTTCAAAAAACTTTTTTTTTAAATTTAAAACTGGGTACATAAAACAAATTATTAAATTTTGTTCATAAGGTATTGAGGAACAATGTTAACACCCTTTATTCAACCTGCAGAAAATACTCACATGCTTCCATCAAAAAACTTTTTAATGCATGGCTGTCATGGGCACAACATCTGGCTTTGCCAGAGCGTTCTGCCTATGACAGGATAAGATAATTTATAATGCCAAAAATTGCTTTTGCCTTGGTCTCCATGTTTGATTAAAATAATGGCATATATTCCATTTCATCTGCAAAACAATCTGCATTAATGATGTCAGTTAAAATACCTATTAACTTGAGATTCTGACATAAAACATATATTATCTTCAAACTAGGAATATCATTTTCACAACAGGATTATTATGAAACAAAAATGTACAACTCAAAGGAATGGCAGCTATTTTCTTCTCTGGTTTTAATTACTTTCTGGAGTAAAGCCAAAGTTGAGTAATTATCCAGAAGGAATGCAATTTCACGCTGTCAGCAGTAATGGTTTAAAGATGAGCACCCCAGGTGTTACAGAATCTGCAGTAATCCTGATTGTTTGGGAATACTGTGTTAATTTGAGAAGGGAGTTTGAAGGAGATAAACACATCTTTACTCAACAGGACTAAACAGTCTTGATGGGGTTAATTACAACACTGTGTACACATTGTGTAATTCATAATAGGCTGCTTAACAATAACATATTGTGACTAAACAGTTCATTTGGGACCCCTCAAGCATGGCAAGGCAGTTAACCCCCCAAGCATGGCAAGGCAGTTAACCCCTTTTAGCACTTGAACCTTCACACAAGACTGTTATTCAGCCATTTGTGACAAGAACACAAAGTCAATATTGGTTTTTGTTTGTTTGTTTTTCTATTCTATACTAATGTAAGATACTATGCAAATATAAATTCTCAAAATAAACACATTTTTTTAAGAATTAAAAAGTTATTTATATCCTTTGATATTTTAATTTTTTGTTAAGTTTTTAAGAATGTTTATTAATTTATTTCTTTTTCATACATCCAGTTTATATTGAAGCATTTACAACATTGTATAAATTTGCTACATGGAGGTGTGTACTGAAGAACATATGAGAGAAAATTAAAAATGACTGCAGGTTGAATATGGGCCAAAAGCCTAAATAAAAAAATTATTGACTGGGAAAAAATCAAATAAAACTCCAGACTAACCTGCAAGTTATACATACCTCAGCTAGTCATTTCAATTTCTAAACCAACATCAAACCAATACAAACCGCAGACATCTATACCAATCTATACTAACCTCAGTGCTGTGAAAACTAACCTCAGTGCTGTGAAAACTAACCTCAGTGCTGTGAAAACTAACCTCAGTGCTGTGAAAACTAACCTCAGTGCACTAAGGCATCAAATTCCAAATCCACTACTGAAGTATTATCATAGATTCCTAGTAGTTTGCTGCCACAAGCACTAAAGTTATTTTTGTTTTCTGCTGTTCATTTTATTTGAAATATTGTTGCTTCAGTAATAAGTTATGGACTTTGAAAAGGCGTTATCATACCGCCATGTTTACAAACAATAGTTGTTTTGTAGATAGTATATGTCTACACAGACAGACTACAAGTCAGTCTTTGTGTGATAAATCACACAGGAAATTAAGCCCATGTCTTAACCACAATACCACCGAGACTGAATGAAAAGGTCTCTAATATTGGCCAAATGTTGTCCCAATTTTTATATGGTGACCATGTGTATTAAAAATGGCCAACACTCAAATGGTGACCCATGTGTACTGAAAATGTGCAACACTCAAATGGTCACTCATGTGTATTGAAAATGACCAACATTCAAATGAGCACTCATGTGTACTGAAAATGTGCAACACTCAAAGGTGACCCATATCTAAAAAAAAAAGGCCAACACTCACTGAGAAGTTGCACAAGAACAAATCTAGGCCCTGGTTTTTAATGACTATGCTTTACAGTCAGTATCCACACAAGTCTGAGTCGAGAGTGCTTCTAGTGAATGCTTTACGGTATTAATGACCGCTCTTAGCCAGGACACTTGATGGTTTCCTGTGGATGTAATTTTCTCTCATCACTGCTACATTGACCACACAGTGACACACTTGTCACAGGAAGTCTACAAGTCACCTTCAGGAGCTCCACCACAGTGCACCGGCCACCGGGGTTTAGTCAATAACATCAGTCGGGGCTTAGTCAATACCATCGCAGCATATATGGTGCACTGAGTTTAGTGAATCAATGGATCATTCACAACAGACACAATCTAACACCATCCCTTTCATGCTGGTTAAGTATAAGTGTTGAACATTTCTTTTTAATGTCATTAAGCTGATTTTAGGAGTATTCTATTTCAAAATAAATAACAAACGTAGTGAACATAACACATTTATTTCATGTTTGCTACATTATAGGCCTCCTACATGGTTTAATTTAATTATTTTTTACTTTCAGATTGATCATTATATATTTAAATGTTTAGTGTTTGTTTATATTTATGGACTGGTGTATACTGATTAAAATATGGCATGTAACAGCTTTACTTATGAAGTATATGGGCCAAACATTAATTAAACTTTATTGAATGTGTAAGCATTCCACATAAGGAACTGGATGCAAGATATGCATGTGTATAAAGTTCACATAAAATTAATAGTTTTTATAAAAAAAAAAAAAAAAAAAAAAAAAAGGTTAGTTCAACATTTAACTTGTTACTAACTAAACAAAGCATTTTTATTTTGACTTCTGCAACTTGCAATAAAAACACTTGACATTACTGACTGTTTGAAATCTTTTATGTCATAAAAATGTTTATGCTGTTTCAAATGTGGAATGTTTACATGGAATAAAGTTTATCTTATTTTAAAATAAAGTATATTTGTGCTTGCTACAATTAAACTGCATGTAAAAAATTATTTGAAAAATTCATTTTCAAAATGTGATCATACATTAACATTTTGCAGTTAGCAGTGACAGTATACTAAAAATTACGACAACAGAGTTTCATTTAAAACACAATCTATACCCATTGAAGAGGATCTTAAAACTGTGCTTCATGTAATATATGCTACATAATGTTACAGCAAAACCATATTTTTCTCATAATGACGTAAATAATATATCACATTATGGAGATGAAATCTTCGTGTACACCTAGTAGCCGACAATATCTGGTAGCCACACCACACAAAGCAACCACAGAGGATGACATCTCCACAAATCATGATATCTATAATTACAGAGAACATACAAGAAAAATGTAGGCAGTTTGTGGCGCCATTCCCCAAACACCTCGACCAACAACTGTCAACTGCCGCCATTTCTCTGATAAAGTCTGTTTTGCTATGAGAGAATCAATTATTGTTAGTTTATGTTACCAGAGTGTATCCCGTGTGGAGGTGCCACAGGGGTTATCTTGGTTACACATGCTTTAAAAAAAATTCCCAAAACAGCCGACAAAAATATGAGCCAACTAAATTATCAAGCAGCAGCATACAAAATGATAAAAGAAATTTATTTTGAGAAAAACAAATATTGTGATGTTTTCATTCTGTAAACTCTGTTATGGAATATGCCTACTTTAACTTAAACTGTAATCAGTATATTTATTTTCAACCAAAAAACTTTTTTTTAAATTTTGTACTGGAAACCCTGAAATATATGTATGTTTAAAATGCAAGCTGCAAGCAGAAAGCAGAAAAGAAGCCAGTAAAGGCTGCTGTGGTCAAAAGTTCAGTCTTGTATCTTACTGTTATTAGGCTATTTGGTGTTGAAGGTTTTTCTTTGGTATCTTTGTCTATACATGCCTTAAATCAATTAATAACATATGACAGCTAATTATGGTTAATCCTTTGCTGGAACATAATGCGATGTGAAACCATTGAAAATTCCTATTCTTGTCAAATGTGAATAATACTGTTAACTTAATGAATAAATCAATCAACCAATGAATTGATGAATGAATCAATCAATCAATCAATAAATGAATTAATGAATGAACAAAAAATAAATAAATGAATGAATGAATGAATGAATGAATGAATGAATGAATGAATGAATGAATGAATGAATGAATGAATGAATGAATGAATGGAAGTTAACAACATCACAGTGCAAAAAAATACATAAGCTACAGGGTGTGAAACAAGTATAAATTTAAAAATGAAAACTTTTTAAAATTCATATACTAATGAATTAAACACATAAAAACCTGAAACTTTTATTCTAAATATCTACTTCTAAAGACAGTGAGGCAGCCACAGAATAATAACATCAAAAAGACAATAATGGGTTATCTGTTGGGACTTGGACAACTCATTAAATGGCCGCCACAAAAGATAAGAACATTACAAACACAAACAGCAGTACCCAGTAGATTGGTTTGGACTTGGACAACTCATTAAATGGCCGCCACATAAGATAAGAACATTTAAAAAAACCCACAGCAGAATGCCAGTAGAGATCTGTTTGGTCTTGGACAACTCATTAAAAATGGCTGCCATGTTAAACTGGTAGACATAACATATATCTTTATAACAGTATATCTTATTTTGACAGTATCTTAAATTATTACAACAGGCGCTGTAATCAGCCTACAACCAAAACAGAGTTATATATCAGTGGTATGTTAATAGATAGCATGGTTTACAACACAAATAAGTCCGTTTTTACATAAACAGACAGTGCAATTCAAAACACACATTAACACATTCTCCAAATGAAAGCACAAACATATCAGTTGTACAAAGCAGGCATATCTCACTGTGATCTCAACAACAAACACCAGAACCTACAATAAACCTCTGTTTTCAAGGGTTTTTAATAAATTGTGTTTCTGTTGGAATGAACAATATGGGTCTGTCATGTGCTCAATAATTAACTGTTTGTTGTTTGATGCATTACAAGTGATAGTATTAATAACTGGCAGACATTTTCAATTTGGCAAGTCCTAGCAAGATTATAACAGAAAAAAGGAATGTTTGTTCAGTAACAACAATACTACATTGTTTATTGTTAACAAATCATAACCTATTAGGCATCAAACATATGGTGACTGCACGTGTCCAGAGTTAGAGAGCAATCAAATGCTGCCATTTAGGCATAATAATATAAATTTATACTAGATTTTCATTCAATATGTTTTCCAAAATGGAGGTGGTGATGGAATTTTATTTTTATTTAATATTTTCAAAACATTAGAAATACCACACATCAACCATCCATCATGGATAAAAAATCTAGCATTTATTTTATTATGGCCTTATATAGTTTACACTTTTGTATTAGCATGCATATCTTCCTACACATAGAGGACATCAAAATACCAGAGCTTTTAATCTTTTGGAAGAGTGGGGGAGGAGGAGGTTGAAATAATCATTATCATAATGGAAGCATTCTGCACTGGAAAATGTTAACTCTAACAGGGCATATTTAAATTCCAGCTGTTTAATGTCATTGAATAAGGTAGCTTGGGCTTGACTAGCTCTTCTATATAGCCAGCATGACCAATACACAAATACAGTCAAACCTGTCCTAGCGGCCACTTGTGATCAGCGGTCACCTGCCTTAAGTGGCCACTTTTTCCCTCCCAAATGATTTATAATGCAAATGCACCTGTAATAAGCAGTCACCTGTCTAACATGGTCAGCAGCCACCTAAATCGGATCCCAAATTGCTAAAATACCTGTATTAAGTGGCCACATTAAATGTTTACTATTATACAAAATGGATATTTTAACAACCGCGATAAGGTGCATCAAATAACTGATCTTCACACCTTCAGGAATACTAGTACCCATTCAGTCCCGACATCTCTACTGTGTGTCAATTAAGAAAGTGTGACTCTGCAATGCATCTAATTGCCTCTGGGCAGATTACACTTGACATTTGTAGATTCATTTACTATGACAATACACCGCATGAAGTAGGAATTAAATGATTAAATAGAAAAAGAAAACAAACTTGTTGAGAACGGTTAATTTAATACATTTCATTTGCATATTTTCTGAAGGAGACATGTCATAAGTTGATTTATTTATAATCAACTGTGAAGCACATTTCCGTTGATTAGCAGTACAGATGGTAAAACAAGAAACAACAAATGTTTTAAAGACTATATATGTGGCAACCTGTAATCAGTGGTCACCTGTCTTAAGTGGCCACTTTTATCTAATCCCTTTTGTGACCACTTAAGACAGGTTTGACTGTACCTTGTACAGTACTATAAGTTAAGCCAGTGTTGGACATAGCACAGTAATAAAGTACTCACCAGATTCACAATCAATCTAGGACCAACCCCCATACTGGTGGGAATACTGGACTATTTCTGATTGCACCCAATACTCCACAATTGGTGTACTAACAGCCTTCGTATGTACTATACTGTCTGTAAGATGGTGCACATAAACGATCCCTTGCTGCTAATTGAAAGAGTAGCCCATGGAGAGAAGACAACAGGTTTCCTCTTTCATTATCATTGTCTGACACCATACTTTTAACAATATGTTAAATGTGCCATTAAACAAACATGGCTTTCTTTACTTTCACTGAACAAACATTTACATATAACCATGTACTTTTGTCAACTTAATTGCTTTACATCTGTGCCCATAGGTGCACTTTCAAACACTTTTTATATTTGTTTATTTTTTATGTTTGATCCTATCAACCTTGACATTGAGTTTGATTTCCATTCTTTGTTCTTCAGTCCAAATGTCCAGTGTTTATTGTGGGCCAACAGTAATCTTTGCACTGGACTCATTAATTAAACAACACACTTTTTAGAACAATAGTTAGGTAACTTTGTTTCTTGGCATTATTATGTGTACTTTGGCAGAACAGAAATATAATCATTCATGTATATACAAATGTAGAAATATTATCGTGTACAAAAATGTTCAATATTATCATGAACAGAAATGTTCAATATTATCATGAACAGAAATGTTTATTATCATAAACAAAAATGTACAATATTATCATCAACCAAAAATTTCATTATCATGAGCCTGCATCTAATATTTGATAAAACAGTCATTGAAGTTTTATATTTTTTTAGTATTCCACTGGAATAATAACAATGATGAAACATAAACCCCAAATCTAAGATTCCTGGAAGCATGGTATCCTTCTAAATTCACATGTACACCATAACAACAACTGAACCTAGAAAAATGCATGTGTTATGTGTTATATATATATATATACATATAAAACATGAGAATTAGCAGTTAATTTATTAGTACATGTAGATATATTGTGAAATAATGAAAATGTATACACTGGTCATAGGTATGTAATGTCCTGTTTATTTGAAAGTACACTCACTCACTCACTCACTCACTCACTCACTCACTCACTCACTCACTCACTCACTCACTCACTCACTCACTCACTCACTCACTCACTCACTCACTCATTCACTCTCTCTCTCTCTCTCTCTCTACCAAATACCAAGATAACACATAATTGCAATAGTTTAAAATGTGTTGAGGTACCAGTAAACAAATAAATCCAATTCCTTTTATATGCTCAAAATATCCATCACTATATCAGGAAAAGCATCCATGGAATATCTTCTGGAATTGTTTGTTTATGTCTAGTGGGTATATAAATAAGTCCAATTATTAAATTATTTTACAATTATCCAGTACTTGGAAAAAACCTACCTCTCACAGCAGCATGTAATCTTTTTTTGATGATCGAGCTATGAAAGTTATACTCCAGAAAGTGAACTTAAAATTCCAGTGTAATTCAAAATGATCACAGAATCTATATATCATCTTGGTGAAGAGAATGCGTGTCTGCACTCAATGTTGCTCGCAGACGGCATGGTAAACTATGTGTATTACTTGGTGTACGGCCAACTCCAGCTAATTGCTAAAACATACTCAAGCCTTAAGAAAAGCTATTTTTAATCACTAACCCCATCAAGGAAACCAATCAGCATGATTATTGGTAATTAACTCAATACTTAGTGCCAAGAACATTCTGTATGCCCAGATCAGGTTCACTTTCACTGCATGTGCAGATTTATTACAAAGACATTTAAAATCTATACTTTTTTATTTAGTAATAAAACTTTTAAACAAGCATGTCTTAACATGTCTTATGCCAGATATCTGTTATTTTCAAAAAGAGGAAACAGAAAATTAATAAATTAATATTTAACGACACCCCAACACGAAAAATACATTGGATATTGGGAAGTCCTTAATAAGTCCCAAAAGGGGAGTCACGTCTAAAACCTTTTTGAACTCGAGTCAGTGTGTAATGCTAGTTTCAGGCTACCAACTGTCATGATGGTGTTGGCCAACTTGCCAATCTCACGACTTCTACGACTGTCCAGTTGCTAGTCTGAGCACTCTTACAACTCTATTCTCATCGTATACACCTCCTACAACTGATTAGTTGTTAATCTGTGTGACACATCATTGACCGCGAGTGGGGGGATTACAACGCAACTGTTGAGTTGACCAAGTACTGTTCAAAATCACTAAATTTACAGATTTATACACTATATTTGATAAAATTTAATAACATAATTTGCTTTCTGTGTCAGAATAACCATATGCTACACACTAAATAACTGTAGTTTAAACTATACTAACATGTCCTTAAACAAATATTCCTTTCCTTGGCAAAAAAAAGAAAAAAAAAAAAAAAGAGAGAAAAAGAATAGAGCACAGGCATTTTAACACTTAAGTTACGTGTATTATTGACATGATTACCTGTTCATGTAATTCATACAGCAGGGACTCTCCACACCTTAAATTATGGGCCACTATTTTACATAACAAAAGCCTTCTTCAAATACAGCAAAAGCTCAGGTATCACACCACATAAAGACCACAGAGACTATGCTTACAACACCGTGTAGAGATTTATTATAAACAACGGTGCTGGTGGAAAGGTATTTGATGAAATATCACTGCCACCAACAAGCTACACTCGGTGTGTCTCTCACACTTTTCTCACTGGACCTCAGCCAAATATTTTACATAAGTACAAATTCTTGTCGAGAGTCAAGGTTTTGGGAGGAAAATAAAGAAAATATGGAACACAAAAAAACAACCTTAGAACTTAGCTATGGATCTTCATTCATTCATATGCATGTACATCTAGGCCCCATTCCACGAAGTGATCTTAGCCCTAACATCATCTTAAGTACATAGCTACCTTATGCATTTATGGTGATCTTAGTGCTAAGATCACTTTGTTGTACGAAGCCCTGTATTATAATGTGCCATATTGAAATGGGAACATATATCAGTACATAACTTTACAGCTTTGTATTTTTGTTATCCTGCAATCACTATACATACTGTCAAGATATTACGACTAGATAAATTTATATATTTTCGGCCACCGACCAAAAACACAGATTTTTAGGACTAAACTACTTTTACAATAGTTACGATCAGCAAAGAAATGCTGTATTCTTTTATTTCCAGTTGAGGGTTCTAAATTATTATAATTGCCATTTTGGATACAATTTTTATTTTTAAAATAAGAAATAATTTGCTGTTATTTAAGAACTATTTTGTTTGGGTGTATATAGATACTATAGGCGACAAGACATTCAACACATGTGGACATAATACTACTTGGGTAAGTGGTAAAGTTGTGAAATAAAATGGTTCATTTAATTAAATTGTTTGTTTTACGTTGATTGCAGGATAAATAAAATAACTGGTTACTGTCTTAAGATATCGGCTTTATCAAATGTTTAAAATAAGCCATGTGTGTGTGTTTGTCTGTCTGTCTGTCTGATATAAGAATGAATTAATCCACTACTCACCAGTCGTTTGTTTTCACACGGAGACTTCTCCTGAGTAATCGTGCCAAAAATCGTCGGCTAAAAAGAATAAAACGAAAAATGATAATATTTTCCCTGGATAGTTATAACATGAGCCGATAACACTTTCCCTGGACACTTTGGTTTGATATCACTTTGGTTCGAAGTGATTTGCTAAATGCAGGTCAACATTGAACAAGACACTGTAAAAGATGTGCAAAGACAACTGTGGAATGTCCAAACAGACTTCTGAGGTTAGTTCCACACCGACAGCCGTACCTGGCCAAAGACAACAAGTCCTATAAATAAGACGTGACCACACACGTAAATAAACACGGCTAGCTTATCCAATAAGGCAAATGAATATTGAACGTCGTACAGCAATGTGAAAGTTAAAGAAATAGGCTAACTGTGTTAAATCTACATGTAGGGGTACATATAAATCTGTAACCAAACTTTACTGAGAACTACATGCTGGGAGTATAGACCTAGTAAATATTGTTTCAATGTGTGAGAAATATATTAATTAATTCACCATTTGCTCGTGTGTCAGTTAGACAAAGCCTCAAACCAACTCAAAATATTAACCTTGCAATTGTGAATACTAGAGCAAAAACTGAAAAACAAAACTAACACTACACTTTTTGTAAGTATGTTCTGTAAGATATCTACAATTATTAATAATGAATTGACAGGACATTTGTGTATATATCATCTGGTTTCTCAAAAGATATGGTGCATGTTCTATTTATGGCAATGTTAATATAAAACCTTCTCTCTCTCTGTCTCTCTCTCTGTCTCTCTCTCTCGCTTTCTCTCTCTCTCTCTCTCTCTCTCTCTCTCTCTCTCTCTCTCTCTCTCTCTCTCTCTCTCTCTCTCTCTCTCTCTCTCTCTCTCTCTCTCTCTCTCTCTCTCTCTAACTGTCTAACAGTGCAACTTATATAATCGAAGATGGTGAATACGATGGATGTGTTTGAACCTCCATTGAACATAAGCATGTAAATAGCATTTGGTTAATTGATTAATGGGATGGTATCTACCTCAGTTGGTAGAGTGATCACCTGGGGTGCTGGGGGTCATAGAATCAAACACCCATGGCGGACCCAACTCTGACTGAGTTTTTCCTCATCCCAAAACTGGTATATCAGAGGCATGTGTGCTATCCTGAGTGCGGAACCCGTATTGTCTTTACAAAATGAAAAACAAGTACTGGTAACAATTTCCTCTAAGACTATTATGTCAGATTATCAAATGTTTGATATTTGATAGTGATGATGTGGTCTAGTGATGTCATTAAACAAATCAAACTTAACTTTAATTGATTAACATCAGATTTCTCATTTTTTTAAGAACCAATGTCACAAATGGCATATAGCAATTCCTAACAGCATAACTAGAGAGACTAAAGTGACTGTTCCACTAATTATAGCATGGTTTACCTCCCTCAATACAAAATCCAAGGAAATTATATACAAAGTCCTGCGAAAATGGATATAGTTGCCCCCTCTTCCCCCAGTACAAAATCATGATAAATTATTTATAGATCCCACCACTTACAAAATCCACGGAAATTATATATAGATGCTTTCCCCCTCCAACATGTTCCAAATCACTGGAAATTATCTATAGATGCTCCCCCTCCCCAACAACCCTAAAACATCCTGGATTTTAAATATATAGCTCTAAGCTTCCCAATACACAATTCTACTTTCAAAATATATTTAAACCAGAGGCATCTCATCCTGAAATGACAAGAGTAACTTATGACATCATTTCTAAACAAACCACGTTCCAAAACAAACTAGCACAAGTTCAAGAACACAAAATACTGGTCTTGGAATTGAGCTGTATTTGCCAAAGGAAGAGGAAAACATTTTCCACTGCCAAAAATGTGTTAACTGATGATTTGAAGATCTAAATAAGGCCCACATCAGAGAGTTCTAGCTGGCAGCAGTATTGCCTTGTATCCCTTTTATAGAACGATTGTTATCTGCTACATTTACTTAACCAGCAAGCTCTCTAACATTAGATTACAAGCATGTGAGTAGAGCATCCATCATTCATTAGACAAACACCTAAGTGATATCAGTCTAATGTTAAAATAAAGATAAGATATTTCTCTGTCTTCAACTTCAACTTCTTTATTCACATACAGTCAATACAGTCAAACCTATGCCGATGTTAGAACATGTATTGCCCATAATTAGTCCTTATTTAGTCATTAGAATAGTACGATGTTTGTTTGTGTCTTGTTTGTGGATATGTTTTGCATCCAGTTCCGTATGTGAAATGTCTATATACAATAATTTTTTTATCTTTTATCTTTATTAAGCAGGCATGGCAGAATGTGGGAGTTGGGGGGGGGGGGGGCTCTAACCCCCCAATAATTCTGAATAAAAATTATTAGTAATAGTAAATCTTAAGGCAGAAATGAATTTTATTTGTAGAATGCAGAAAATTGCATTTCAGGACATCTAGTTTTTAAAATGTTACAGGGGAGCATACTCCCAAACCCTAGTAGCCACTTTGCTTTGCACCCTCGATCTCAGTCAGCACCCTAATGTCTACCTGCTTCCGCTGTGCCTGTTGGGTCCTGACAAGTGTCATTAAGAGGACATTTTTCAATTATCTTCATGGCTGGTATAATAAAGTTAAGCTTTTTTTTTTTTTAACGACATCTTTACAGCATATTGATTAATTAATCATCGGCTATTGGATGTCAAACATTTGGTCATTCTGACACGTATATAGTCCTACTACTTTTTTTTCATTAGAGCAAGGGATCTTTAATTTATATGCACTTTTCCTACAGACAGGACAGCACATACCACTGACTACTATAATAAGATTGCTTTTTGAGTAAGCTGGCCCCAGCCTTAGTGGTAAATAGTGATTATACTGTTGGCCTTGAAGATACTGGATTTGCAAACTGGTACAGATTCCCCAGTCTAACATAAGTTTTAACAGCTCAGAAGGAAAGCGTTAGGTTGCTACACTAACTTCTTTCTTGCTAACAACTATTCATAAACACCTGTCCTGGACAGACAACCCAAATAGGTGAGGTGTGTGCCCATGACAGTATGCTTGAACCATAACTGGATACAAGCATACAAGAAAAACCCACCAAGTTATTTGTATTATTGTTTTTAACAGGACTAAATTACAAAATACATTACATAAACAAGTCATAACATCCTAAGAAACAAGACATACTGCTATCCAGAAGTCTACATTACTTACTAGTTGTGAAATTCTAATAAAGACAGCTAGCGTACTAGTATACTAATAAACCGACACCCATCAACTGGAATATCAAAGAGGTTTTTTTCTAGTAGTCAGTACTCTAGACCAAATCTCACAATTACCACAACCTACGTATCTGGTAGTAACACTAGCAACAGATGACTGAATATGCTGAGAAATCATTAGTAAAATATCTCTTGTAGCGATGCAATGAAAGTCAGACATCTAAGCCTATAGTCTTTAATACACATTATTTCTATATTTCTGGTTTTGTTTTCAGTAGCCATTAACAATACACAGACATCACAAACATACTTAAATGCCAGTTTTAAATACCATGTATTCATATCTGCCAGACAAGTCAATGAAAAATGACATGTATATGAAATTAATGCTTTTTTTGGTCAAAATCCATGGGATTTGAATATGTCACATGATAAAATAAAAGATTTATTAGACATAAACATTTTATAATGTAAAGAAAATAAAAATAAAAGAGATTAACCACATATAAAATGTTTTAAATTTATAGATTCTATTAATTACCTTTTGAAATATTTCACATCTTTTTTTCTTTTTTTCTTTTTTTGTGTAAAGAAAAGAATTTGAACACATAAATATATCCACACTTAGTTTTGTTTTACACTCAATAGCTAATGTTTTTTGTTTTATTTTTTTTTGTGCTGGGATGTTGTTAAATATTCATTAATTGAAATATATTCACCAGTTTTTAATATTGGAATTTTCAAATAAATATTTATAAATATAAACAGATTGTTTCTTTTATTTATCAAAAATTAATTATTTAATAAATAATAAATAATAATAATACTTGATGATTTGATTGTTTTTTAAATATTCAAATTCAAACATTAAGTACCGGTATTTCATTTTTACAAAAATTATCAAGTTATTTTTATTTACAGTAATCAGTGAATTTTTTTTAAAAATAAATAAATAGTAACCCAGTGAAAAGAACACATTTTTGAATTATTTTGTTTTGTGTTGAAGTCAATCTAAAATAATTTAACATTATTAAATACAGAACACCAAATATACTTACACACTTTTGCTTGTAATGAACAACTGAAAATCAGCACCGTTTAGAAATGATCCACTTTAACAATGTGATTACAAACTCAACAGATCTTAACTGTAATCCAGCACGGAACGTCACATGGTTCCAGTACAAACACTGCACGATGTGGCAGTGCCAAGGATATAATCACTCGAACACAATCAAAGAATTTGAAAATCACCGCTTTGCGGCATGTGTGGCTTGCACCTTTCTCCTGCACAGAGAGATGGAAAGAGAGTCAGGCGCAGTAGAAATAGCCGAGCTGAGCCAGGGAGTATCAGCTTCCCGATTACAGATAAAGCGGAGAGGTGATCAGCAGCCGTCAGTCAACAATGGCCTGCACCACAACAATGGTTCGGCCCAATCCACCAATATAACGAGATTTAAGAAAAGAACACGTTTTACTTAAACACCTCAGCATATTGTTTAATCAACAGGCTGTTAGGTGTTCAAGCATGGGGTAAATTTTAAAAGTTTAAAAGTTTTTATTTATCGACACCACTAGAGCACATTGATTTATTAATCATCGGCTATTTGATATCAAACATTTGATGTACAGTCTTAGAAGAAACCAGCTACATATTTTTCATTAGTAGCAAGGGATCTTGTATATGCACCTTCCAACAAACAGGACAGTACATACCATGGCC
This sequence comes from Gigantopelta aegis, assembly GCF_016097555.1. Lineage (NCBI taxonomy): Eukaryota > Metazoa > Mollusca > Gastropoda > Neomphalida > Peltospiridae > Gigantopelta > Gigantopelta aegis. The sequence goes on from NC_054706.1 coordinate 70,714,336, forward strand.
TTTGAGATACCAGTTATGGGGCACTGGTTGGGAAAGGGAAAACTCCAGTCAGAGAAAGGGTTCACCAAGGGGATTCAATCCTATGACCATAACTCTACTGACTGAGCTACAGGTAGATCCTGCCCATGCTGGAGCCAGGTGGGCCCAGTCCTGACGTAAACACCTCAGCACATTGTTTAATCATCCATTGTTAGGTGTCACGGTGTAAAGCCACACTTTTTTTTTTTTTCGGATTATGGATCTGCCGACGTTAATTTTGCCAAAAAGAAAAAAACATAAAATTCTGTTTTCAAACAATTTTTTAGTTTATTTTCCCGCCTACTTATGATTTTTACAGTGGCGGTGTCGGGAAATACGAAATAAATAAAAATACAAGCCTTGAAATATAAAGCTAAATCAGTATTTACAAAACCATCCAATTCCAACTCCGTAAGATTTTGTCGGTGCACTTTCAGCTTCGATTCGGAAATATTTTATTTGGTGCGGTGCAACCTGGAGTGGAGTGGTATATAGAAAAGTGGAATTCAATCCCATCTGAAATGGAGTGCCGAAGAATCGTTCTCTCCCTTGACATTTCATTAATTAATATGTTTATTTAAATTTTATCTTGATGGATTTTTATTAAAAGTAGTACAAAGTATGCTTTGAATGGTGTTAATACTTTAATTTATACCCAACTCCGACTTTGCTGAAATTTCATTTCATCTGTCGACAAGTTCGGAATTTAGACCAAACGCATTCAGTATGGCCAATATACAACACAAAACAACGTGTTGATGTCATTGTTTTGACTGAAATCGGTTGTCTTACTGAAAACATCTGTAATAAAATATTTTTTTTAAAATAACAATAGGAATTGGGTGAATTTTATTTTAATTTTTATTCCATCCTCCGACATTGCCTCCTTCAAAAAAAAATCTGTAATCCTAAAAAAAAAAAGTGTTGCCTAAAGCTGTTGAATGACATCATATATGAACAACGATGTTATCCTTGTTTTCAAATAAAGTTGTGAACTTAGAGTAAAGTACTTTGTAACACTTCGTGAAAGAAAAAATCAGAATAACACTTTTTACTCATTATTGGGAACAAAGAATGTACACTAAAACAGAGTAAAACCATATAGCTCATAATTAATCATTTTAAATTATAAAGGTAACTTTTAAAACTCACTATGTGGTGAAGCCAGTACTCGGATGTGTATCCAGCACCTACCAGCTTTAAGAACAATGGTTTAACCAGATTGTCAAGCACCTGTACATTTTTTCATTTCAACTTACTTTTGTGCTTATATCCAATTAAGGTTCAAGCATGCTGTCCTGGGCACACACCTCAGCTATCTGGGCTGTCTGTCAGGACAGTGGGTTAGTTGTTAGTTGTTAGTGAGAGAGAAGAGGGTGTAGTGGTCTTAAGTCTTTAAAACTTCCTCTGGGTGGTACCGGGCTGCGAACACTGTACCTACCAGCCTGTAGTTCAATGGCTTAACCACGACACCACCGAGGCTGGTTCACTGGTACAAATGGGAGATACTGTTGAGACTGGTTACCTGTAACTTAAGTACCAGTCACTCTGACTGGTCTCTCAGTGTTAGGCAGCTGTGCATGGTCAAGAGGTTTAAAATAAACATTAAGGAATAAATGAGTTAAATTAACTCATCCAGGTGTTCCAATACTTGACATTTAAGACTTGTAAGTGTGTCTGGTATTACTTGTGCAAACACAGGTTTAACTCATTAAAGGTTAGTAAAGGCTTTCTCTTCAAGAGTTCTGATTCTGGGGCAGCCATGTAATTCATTCATTAATTTCACTTCACTCTATATTTACTTGCTATATATTTCAATTAAATGTTAACACATGCCAATCCCAGGCTATGTAAGTGGGTCGGATATAACTTGTATAACTTGTATGAAGAAAGATTTAACTATCTGAATTAGGTTAGTCAAAATCATACACATTTGTATTCTAAATGTACAACAACAACAACAAAAAAATGCCTGCCACTCTCTCTAAACAGTTCATGAATTTTGCCACATGCTGGCTATTATTTGCTTCGCCCATTTATACCCACGTAATTTATGTATATGCACAATTCTGTAATTATCTACTGCTTTTACTGTGGAGTATAGATACATGATACAATAGATACAATAGACTTTCCTGGACCCATTGGGCTATTTCTTGTTCCAGCCAGTGCTACACAACTGGTGTAACAAAGGCCGTGGTATGTACTATCCTGTCTGTGGGATGGTGCATATAAAAGATGGGGATATATGCTGCTAATTGAAAAAAAGGGTAGCCCATGAAGTGGCGACAGCAGATTTCCTCTCTCAATATCTGTGTGGTCCTTAACCATATGTCTGACACCATATAACCATAAATAAAATGTGTTGAGTGCGTCGTCAAGTAAAACATTTCCCTCCTCCTTTCCTCCACATACACTTGCATAATGAAATAAAACCTCAAAACACATAACTTAAAGTCAGCTGTAATTATGTTAACAAACTGATTTAGGAACAGAGTAGTTCCATATATCTACTGTCAAATTCACTTTGACGCCAGATATACGACTAAGAATAGATATAATGATTTTCTAACAAATAAATAATTAAGAAAACTAACCAACATATAAATTACTAATATATATGTATTGCCGATAATTAGTCTTTATTTAGTCATTAGAATAGTATGATCTTTGTATGTGTTTGTTTGTATATAGATATATATGTAAAAAAAATTACATCCAGTTCCATGCAATAAAGTTTTTATCTTTTTATCTTATCTTTATAATATAAACTGCTGTATGTTGAGATTAATTAATTAAGCAACAAAATAGAAATAAAAGTTACATAACAATATATACTTAATTAAGAAAACGAACCAAAATATACTATTAACTTGCTTTGTGATCCTATTAATTAATAAAAAATAAAATAAACACAAATTACACAACAATATATACATAAGAAAACTAACCAACACATAGGCTAATATAACCAGCTATATGTTCAGATTAATTACTAAAAAAAAACCCACTATAAATACAAATTACATTTAACTAAACATACTTAATTAAGAAAACTAACGAATGTATAATAAAAATTGAGTGTTCAGAACATACAATATAAACTGCTATATCTTCAGATTAACTACTAAAAAATAAAATGTAAAAACAAATTATTTAAAATATATATGCATGTACTTAAGAAAACTAACCCACATAAAATACAACCTGCTATATGTTCACATTAATTAATAAGCGACAAAATGTAAAAACAAATTATGTAACAATATATATTTAAGAAAACTAACCATCACATAATACAACCTGCTATATGTCTAGATTAATTAATAAGCAACAAAAGTTGCATAACAATATATACTTAAAAAAACAAACCAATGTATAACACAAACTACTATAATTCATTAATAAGAAACAAAATGTAAACACAAGTTACATAACAATACAATACACTTATTTACCTTATCCAAGTAGAAACATGATCCCAGAGAAATGGTTTTATTCCATGGAAGAGGAAAACACTCGAACATTGCTACGGTGCTGTAAGAGCAGGGCCAGAGTGGTGTAAGATATGGTGAGCAAACTGTACATGTGTGTTAATCAAGTTCTCCCCATCAGCTTATATACAGGAGCCAGATAGTAAACAACACTACAACATAAAGATGCTGGCACCGCTGAATCACACCTAGACTCTACAGCAGGCTCTTCTACAGAAGACTCAGACGTTACAGTATTTAGGTTTAAAGACCTGGAATTTATGTTTTTTTAAATATATTTAAATGACAATTCAGATCTTGAAGAAAGGTTAATCATACACATTAAGAATCAATAGTTGTGTGTGTAGTGAAGTGGGAGGGAAAAAAGACTGCTGCAAGTCTAGGGCCTGTTGCTCAGAACTGAGTCAGAGGAGAATCACCAATCAATATTTCTCTGTATTGTATTGTGTGAGAGATTTGTGGATCTCCAGGAATGAGGTGGGGGAGGATGCAAAAATTCTGCCACAACTAGGAATTTCGCCCCCACAACAAGAACAGCATTGTTTTTCACTGCCATTTTCAAGGACACCAAGACAATAGCAAGATATTTCCTAACAAGAGTTGTAGAACGTAAATTATAAAAAATATTTGGTTAATTTTAATTTTGACAATTTTCATCTTTAGATTTAAGTGTATATCTACTGTGAAACTACTGGTTTAATTAATTTGTTTATTTTGTGAATGTTTAATTATAATTTTTTGCTTATGATTAATTTTTTTTAATCATGTAAAACTTTGTCATGAGTAGTCATAAAATATCATTGTTAAAAATATTAACAGTACTATCACTTAAAACTACACCTTGTACATTATATATATTTGGTCTTAATATGATTTTTACACAATACACTAATAAACTACATTCAGTTTGATTGTAAGCAAGTCAGTACTTCCGTGGTAAATAAAATCACGAAAATCAAAGATATTTTGCTACAAATGGAAAAATGTAGCGGGTTTCCTCTCTAAGACTATATTTCAAAATTACAAATGTTTGGCATCCAACAAATATAAATCACTGCTTTTATGGTGTCGTCAAACAAAACAAACTTTAACGTATTTTAACATAAATTTATTAATTTATGAACAATGAGGACCTTTTTTTCTCTACATGTACAATAATAAAAAAAATTTGATTGCAAGTTCATGCCTTTTCCTTGCTGTGTGTGGCCAAGTGAGGTCACACTAAATAACAGGTGTCAGACTGGTGCCCTTCCAGACAGGCTAAACCAACTGATAATCAGTTCACAGCTTGTGTAAGCCAGTTCCCCAAACACAGACCTGTCATTAAGACATTTAATTAGAGGACAACTTGAGGGACGGCCTCTCGTTACTGATAAGACAACTATTAGAGAACCAGTGCACAAAGACCTCACGTAGATAACAAATGATCATGTCCAGTCTATGGAAATAAGTTAATACACATTTCATTGTATTCCAGGCAATTTGTGTAAATTTATTAGGTAATACACATTTTACTGAGGTTCAGACAATTTGCATTTACTAGATAATACATTTCTTCTTCCTTTCTTTTAAAACCAGGCAATTTTTGTGTTTATTTATTTATTTATTTATTTATTTATTTACTGATTTATTTATTTATTTATGCTTGTTTGTTTGTAATCCAGATGATGTGTTTACTAGATAGTATACACTTTATTGTGATATAGCCAGTGCACCACGACTGGTATGTACTACCTTGTCTGTGGGATGGTGCATATAAAATATCCCTTGCTGCTAATCAAAAGGAGTAGCCCATGAAGTGGCAACAGAGGGTTTCCTCTCTTAATATCTATATGGTCCTTAACCATATGTCTGATGCCATATAACCGAAAATAAAATGTGTTGAGTGCATCGTTAAATAAAACATTTCTTTCTTTCTTTTTTTATTGTGATATATAAACAATATGTTTTTATTGCATGTAAATATAATTAACAGTTTAAGTATAACACACTCAGTAGCGTATCTCAGTAGTCCGATGTCTGCTCAAACTGAATAGGACTATTATTTGAGTAACACACAATGGCAATTTATTGTATGTTGTTAATAAAAGTAACGTTTGGAATGTATGTTTGTGTTTATAGTTAGGTATCACCTGTCTTAATTAAGCAGGCACATTCCACATATAGTGATCACCTAGCTGTCTAATGTAGCTAAAAGATACCTAAACTGGATGTCAAATCACTAAAATACATCTATTACAGGGCACAATATTTCACGAGAACCATTGTTCAGTTCGCATGCTGGTTACACAACTTTAAAATCATGAGAACCGCCAATCGGTTATGGGTAAACAATTACATTCTAAAATTAAAATTTTAAATACATTTGAACCACCAATGTAGCACAGAACCATAGTTCAAATGTTTTAGGATTAGGACTAACTCATCAGTTATGAGAATTATATTCATGTAACCGAAGTAAAACTCACATTAACTGACTTCCGGTTACCTAAGATTTTGAAATATTGTCCCCTGTATTATATATTTAGTGATCAAAAGTGACAAAATGTTGGGTGGTGTTTTTTATGTTGTTGTTGTTGTTGTTGCATGAAACATGGTTATCCTCCTACTGATCAAATCTTTGAACAATCCGAAATCATTTGATCAGAGATGTAAAACAAAATTCTACAAACACAGTGAATCTTTGATGAGTAATATAGCCTATAAAAATGATGCCAAGAAATGCTGATCTTTAAAATGCCACCAAGCAAGAATAAATACATGTATGCAATCACCCCTAGCATTTATCAGAGAAATCAATTCTTTTATATAAAAAAAAAAGCCTGAGATAAATTCTTCACAAATACTGAGAAGAAAAGAGAGAGAAGAAGACAACAAGATAGAACCAGCATATTGATGAATTTTCCTTGTGGCAAATATAAAGAGTAATTTATCTACCCCCAGAGATTGGAGGGAATGTTTATTGGTCTCGTGGTATTTATCCGACCCGATATGCGTCTGATTGTGTCAGATTCAGCCGGTCCCATCCCACAGACAACACTTTTCTTCACATTCTCCGCTAAATCAATCAGTAAACAATTACATGATCTAGGCCCTCATGTAAAGTTCTCACCTCTTTGGCCAATACACATGTCCCACACGCACCTAGGAATTATTTAACAAAAGGTCATGCAAAAGTGACATAACTCATTTCTTCAGACCAATCCATTATTAATTATACAGAAGAAGAAGTTGTTTTGTTTAATGACACCACTAGAACACATTGATTAATTAATCGTCGGCTATTGGATGTCAAACATTTGGTAATTCTGACACAGAGAAAAGCCAGAACATTTTGTTTTCCTAATGCAGCAAGGGATCTTTTATATGCACTTTCCTGCAGACAGGAAAGTACATACCACAGCCTTTGACCAGTTGTGGTACATTGGTTGGAACAAGAAAAAAAACAATCAGTTGAATGGATCCACTGAGGTGGATCGATCCTGCGATGCAAGCACCTCAGGTGAGCACTCAACCCACTGAGCTAAATCCCAGCCCCTTAATTATACAAAGTGAATGATTCTGGCTATACAGTTCTATTAAAAATGATATGTGGTGGTTTGACAATCATACACAACAAAGATTAAATGCCCCATTAAGTCACAGGCCAGCACTAAATATAGGCAGATCCTGGGATGTGTGTGCGCGCGTGTGTGTGTGTGTGTGTGTGTGTGTGTGTGTGTGTGTGTGTGTGTGTGTGTGCGTGCGTACTGGGGACCCATCCTCTCCTAAAAATGTTCGTGTCCCTTCTTTTCTTTTTATTATTTTTTTCCTCTTTATTATTTTTTTTCATTGGAATACCCTTTTGACAATTTGACTCATGTATCCTTCTACCACTAATCTCCCCACAAAATATGTATTGTATCTGCCACTGCTAAAACTAAATTTAATTTACTAAATCTCACCAATCATTCTTGGAGTAAGCAGGATTGAAAAGAACATTATATTGATCTACCAGTAAGACAGAAGAAAACAACAAAAACATGACCCATAACAAATATGAGTCAGTGATTTTCATGAATCATGCTGCAGCCAGCAATTTGGGTTTTTTTAACTTTCGCTTCACATTGGTGAACTATTTCAATAATATATGATTATTGGGAAAACCTTTCTGCTTAGCGGTTACAAAGTATTAAGCCAACTGGAAAATAATTACATGAAATTCACATTCAGCTATCTCAAGTCATCAGGATTGTAGGTTACATCATAAAAGGTTAAATAACATTCAGTAAATCCAAATTTTAATGGAAATGTTACCATGTATAGTGAAACACCTCACAACCAGACCTGCAGTAGATTTTGTTAACATTAGTACGGAACAAAATCTTTCTAAATTAGTTACCCTTAAAGCCAGACATTTCACTCTTTTTATTTTTTTTAACTTAAAAAAAAACAAGAACATTTATTATCCTCCGCACATTTTACTTGGTCCCATGAGTGTCCAGTTTAGAAGAGTTTTACTTATACATTATACTATAGGAAACAGAATATTGTAATATTAATAAGCTATATATAAAACAAGTGGTATATTAACCAAACTGTCCTGTGTCCATGACAGGTGTGCACTAACACAGCTTGCTCTGAATGTGCATGTTAATTTCTATAACACAACACAACACAACACAACACAACACAACACAACACAACACAACATAACACATAACATAACATAACATAACCAAACTGGTATGCTAAAAACAATGTGGGCCTATCTAAAGGAATTGTACATGAAAGAGTCAGTGCTGTAGATTTAAAAATAAGGCTGTGGCAGCAGTAGTTTTTTATTTCTAAACCTACAGACCAAGTTTCACCACTGTAATAGGTTTCACACTTTACAGTTAAACTTGATAAGCATTCTTCTACTATTGGATGTCAAACATTTGGTAATTCTGACACACAGCCTTCAGAGGAAACTCACTACATTTTCTTTTATATATACTTTCTTACTGACAGGACAGCACATACCACAGCTTTTGATATACCAGTCACTGGGCAATGGCTAGGATGAGAATTTGTTTTTTAAATTGGAGTATGGATCCACTGAGGGTGCAAACCCAATATCTACCAGCATATTGCTGATGGCTTAGTGTGCTCAGACTAGTAATGCCGGTTTAGCTGTTGAAAACAGATGTACATGCTAATGAACTAATTTGAACATACCATCCCTGCTCAAAGGTGTGTGATGAAACTGGGTTGTGAGACCACTTCTCATCCAAAGAGATTACCCTTTTTCACTACCTGGCCCATTTCCTGTCTATAAAAATCATTTCTGTTTTTACAACAGAATACAATTATATCTGCATTCCAGTGATAAAATTTGGCATTCAATCTATACTCAGCACTTCCTACAACATGTACTAACTTCCTGAGACAAATCTGAAACCAATACTTCCTTTTTTCTTCTTTTTTTTTTATGTCTTTAGAATGATGAATGTTTGGGTTTTTTATTTTATTTTAAGAAGCATCATAACAGATGGAGGATCTCCTCAATCAAGGCAGACCTGATCATTGCCAAGCATATGTAGACTTGGCACACCTTCAGAAGCCGGCCATGCTAGATTACCAGGCTGTTAGATATGGGTGTCAGTTTACCAGTGTTCGGCTCATCAATATTCAGTTTTATACTGCTGTCACAATGACTGATTCAATCACCAGATAAACACAGGAATAGATACAACAGACTTGTCAGCATTTAGGACAGTTATCCATAGCATGAATTACACTAAATGTCAAATTATTTAACTGTTTAAGCTTTTTTTTCCTGTTTTTTTTTTTCTTTCTCAAATAGTAACTAAAGTCATTCTGTTTCTAGTGTATGTATGACATACACTGTATAAGAAAATTTAATGGTCTAGCAGCCAGTGCATCACAACTGGCATATCAAATGTCATGGTATGTGCTATCCTGTGCATATAAAAGAACCATTGCTACTAATAGATAATGTAGTGGGTTTCCTTTCTAAGAATTACCAATCCAATAGCTGATGATTAATAAATCAATGTGCTCTAAACAAAATTTAATGGTCTAGCTAGCAATTTTTATTAACCATTTGGTCACCACTAGATGTCAAGTACATTTTAAGTGCATCCTATTAATAAAACCTCCTGTTAGAGGATTGTAATTTATCTCAAAGGTGCAAGATTTTCTAGGATTCTGTAAAATGCTGTAGGACTGTATTAAAGGTCCTGGAAAGTGCCATTCCATCTTTTTGTTGCTAATCTAAATAATAAGCTCATGTAACAGTAACAGGTTTCTTCTTTGACATAATTTATAGTAAAAATTACTGTTGATCACCAAATCTGCTAGTCCTGCAAATACTGGTCACTTGATCCACGAGTAAAACAAAAATGACTGGTCTTTTGAGTATGATAAAACAGAAAATATATAATTGGTCACTGGATCCATAAGAAAGACAATACAATAAAGAGATTGGATGTTTGATCCACAAGTATAATAATACAGCATATATGATTGGTCGTTTGATTTATAAGTATAATAATACAGCAAATATGATTGGACATTTTATCAATGACCAGGACAGGACAATACAGCAAAGACGATTGGTTGTTTGATTCACAAGTAGGACAATACAGTAAAGATGATTGGTCACCTAACTACTACAGTGAACCACTTCCAAACCAGATCATTAGAAAACCAGAATTACATCAAACCCAGAATTTTTTTTTAAACCTCAGTACAGAACATAATCTCTCTAAACCAGATACCCCTTAAAACCAGAATTTTGTTTTGCTCCTTTGGGTGTCCGGTTTAGAGGGTTTCATTGTACAGTACAGAAAACATCACAATTACATATAATTAAAATACTTTATATTGTATCTTACAATACAACAAAAAAAGTCATCTACGTAAAGAAATTCTGTGATGTATCCAATAAAGATATAATTACCTAAAATAAAAATGAAAGCAATCTTTTTGGCAGTGTTTTGCCGATTATGGCTGAGTTTATAGATAAACTTGTATCTGCTGTGCAGGAATCCTGGTTTATCTCCACCCAGGGGAAGGTAATCACGACATGCTCCAAACATGTACTGGCAATTCTTACACTTAATCTGGCAGTCTTTTTTTGTGTTGTTCTTTAGTAATTATTACCAATTCCCGGTAGCATATACAGACTGATATCAATTTTACATTTCCCACTGTGTGATTGTGTTACGAGTAGCACCTGAGGTGTCAGTTAGTTTCTCACTTATTTGTTTGAACAAAGTAAAGTTACAGGCACCTCCCGCCAAGAAAATATTATTTCAGTTTATTTCTAATAACTGATAACAAAACAAAAAAAATTCATTCAGTGCTTTGATGTGTGGTAAAAATTAACCATAAAACATTTTGGCATGTGTTTGCAGGAAGTGAAGCCTGCTCAGATAAAAGTTCTAGCAGTACATTTTTATTTTTTATTTTTTTATTAAGGACCAGTATACAATGAAAGTTGAGATAATACTGTTATTAATTACTTGAAACTGAAACAGATCATGTGATTGTTCTCAATGAGGTCTGTCATTTTTGCATGTATATATCCAAGGGTAAATGCTTGCTTGATGCCCGGTCGGTCTAGGATCGATCCCCGTCGGTGGGCCTATTGGGCTATTTCTCGCTCTAGACATGACTGGTATATTAAAGGCCGTGGTATGTGCTATCTGTGGGATGGTGCATATAAAAGATCCCTTGCTACTAATGGAAAAAATGTAGTGGGTTTCATCTCTGTGACTGTGTCAAAATGACCATATGTTTGACATCCAATAGCCGATGATTAATAAATCAATGTGCTCCAGTGGTGTTGTTAAACAAAACACCTTCTTTTTTTTGGTATATATCCACTGTGGCCTTCCTTTCCAACATGCCTTTTCTTCTTTTTCCCCAATTGTTTCTCACTTCCTCTCTCTTCCTTCTGTTTCCTTATCTATCCATCCAATCTATCAATCAACCAACTCACCCATCCACTAAACCCATTGATTGATTCATTCATCCATCCATTCACCCACCCATCCACCAAATCCCATTCATTCAACCATCCATCCATCCATCCATCCACTCTCCCAAAACCCATCACCACCCATCCAGCCACTCATCAATTAGCCCATTCATCGATCGATCGATCGATCGATCGATCCATCCATCCATCCATCCATCCATCCATCCATCCATCCATCCATCCATCCATCCATCCATCCATCCATCCATCCATCCATCCATCCATCCATCCATCCATCCATCCATCCATCCATCCATCCATCCATCCATCCATCCATCCATCCATCCATCCATCCATCCATCCATCCATCGATCGATCCATCCATCGATCGATCCATCGATCGATCGATCATCGATCCATCCATCCATCCATCCATCCATCCATCATCCATCCATCCATCCATCGATCGATCCATCCATCGATCGATCCATCGATCGATCGATCATCGATCGATCGATCCATCCATCCATCCATCCATCCATCCATCCATCCATCCATCCATCCATCCATCCATCCATCCATCCATCCATCCATAAACCCACCCACTCACCCATTGGTCCGTCCGTCCGTCCGTCTGTCCGTCCATCCATCCATCCATCCATCCCTCCATCCATCCATCCATCCATCAATCCTTTCTCCCATCCATCTATCCATCCATCCTTTCTCCCATCCTTCCATCCATCCATCCATCCTTTCTCCCATCCACCCACACACGCAAATACATGCCCAGCCACAACAAACCCTTCCACCAATCCTTTTGTCAATAACATGAGTCGATGGACAGCATTATTTTGAAGACTGAAACAACCTGTGTTCCTGTTTTTACCATGCCACCACACGTGAATCACCTGTACATAGCTGCCAGTGTTAGAGATGTTCTCAATCACAGCACACACAGACAATTCTGACCTTTCCCTGCCGCAACAGGTGCTTTCTGGTCACTCGAGTGCAAGCAGATGTCTCCATCACACACAGTTATAGTAAAAAAAACAGGTGTGTGTTTCCCCTTTTAGAGTTCACACAGTTATACCTATTTTGTGATTATATCCTATTATGGTCCAAGCAGAATGTCCTGGAAACACACCTCAGCTATCATGACAGTGGGTTAATGGTTAATGAGAGAGAGGGAGAAGTCAGTGTAGTGGTCTTACACCTATTCACTGAGTTGTTAAACTTGTTCTGGGTGGGAGTCAGTACCGGGAGGTGAACCCAGTACCCACCAAACTTAAGTCGGATGACTTAACCACTACATGTACAATGAGGCTGGTGTAAGAAACAAGAGTATGTTTTCCCTTTTAGAGTTCATTTGGTTATACTTATTTCCATGCTTATATATCCAATTAAGGTCCAAGCAAACTGTCCTGGGCACACACCTCAACTATCTGGACTTGTCTGTCCAGGACAGTGAGATAGTAATTATTTTTTAAAGGTAATTAACTGAGAAGTTGGTGTAGTGAACTTACAGCTACCCACTGAGTAGTTAAAACTGGCTCTGGGTGGGAGCTGGTACCGGGCTGTGTACCCTGTACCTACCAGTCTTATGTCCAATGGCTTAAGCACAACACCACCGAGGCCAGATGGTGATACATGATGATTATGAACCTCTCTATCCACTCATGACCTAGCTGGTAAGTACTATGCTGAACTTGCACTGTATGTGTTATAAAAAATAAACCTGCCAGGTGAATATATAAAAAAGCTGAGTCTTTATGCCGGTCTATTGGTTGTGTGTTATTCTCATTCAGACTAAATACAAAGTAATGGGGACTGGAAGTGTTCAGCTGATATATGATGTTTTTATAACCGGTACGAGTACCAAATGTTTTAACTGTTACTGTCAGATCTTGTGGTAAAGCACTCACTTGATGCACGGGCAGCATGCTCGGTCTAGGAATAATCCCCATTGGTGGGCCCATTGGGCTTTTTCTCATTCCAGCCAGTGCTCCACAACTGGTGTAGCAAAGGCTGTGGTATGTACTATCCTGTCAGTGAGATGATGCATATACCTAACACATTTCTTTCTGTTAATCGAAAAGAGTAGCCTATGATGTGGCGGCCACAGGTTTCCTTTCTAGTTATCTCTGTGTTCCTAACTATATGTCCAACCATAACCACTGGCGTAGGAAGTGGGGTGGGGGGGGCAAGGGGCATGTGCCCCCCACTTTTCAGATATTTTGCTTTATATTTGCTTTAAAATAGTGTAAAAGTGTAAATATAAGTGTGCCCCCCCCCCCCCCCCCCCACTCTTTGGCACCTTCCTACGCCACTGATAACTAAAATGTGTTAAGAGGACCATTAAATAAAAATTTCCTTTTTTCTTTTAACATGACTGTTGGTATACGCTATTGCATATATGGTAGTTACATTTTTTTTAAATTGTACCCTAAATACTGGTTTCAACCTCGAGCATATTACTCATAACAAATGACATACATGTATAAAAGTTTAAAATATGTAGCTGCACCATCTATAGTTCACATACTAGTACAGAATTATGACTGACTTCACTCTTTATTCAAGCTGTGCACCTTTGTATCTATATTTTTTGTATTAATTTGACAGCTGCTAACAATAATATGCCAGTCTGTGAGGAGAATTAAAAATATTCTTCCTCTGATGTAGGTACAGTATGTGAACAATCACAGCACTGCCTTGCACAGCTGCGATCTGCGACATGCAAATAGCGGAAATCTCACATTCTGTTTTTGCAATTGCTCCTATTTTCATTCTACTTTGTCAAAAAAAAAAAATGCTTTACTGAGCAGACTACATCTGCACATCTGTGATAGAGGAAATGATGAATACGGCATAGCCAGAGCTATGTCATTTTAAAAATAAAAATCTAAAACAAAATATTGTTTCCATTTTCACTGCCAATGCTGTGTGTACTCAAAGTATATACATGCATTCTGTACATGCTTTTTAAAGGAAGGAAATGTTTTATTGAACAACACATTTCATTTACGGTTATATGGCGTCAGACATATGGTTAAGGATCACACAAATATTGAAAAAGGAAACCTTCCGTTGCCACTTCATGAGCTACTCTTTTCAATTAGCAGCAAAGGATCTTTTATATGCACCATCCCACAGTCAGGATAGTACATACCACAGCCTTTGTTACACCAGTTGGGGAGCACTGGCTGGAGATATTGTAAGATATTTCCGACTAGTAAAGCCTTTTTAATTTCAACTATGTATTTTCTTGTTTAGAATATCGGTGTCTGTATTTTCAATATGCTTCTTGTCGTTCTAAAGTTTGTAGTAATCCCAAACTACAATGTTTCTCCCAATCATTTTGTATTTAAAAAAAATATCTATAATAGAAAATAAAATGAAGTTTAAGCTACTACAAACATTAAGACAACCAGAAACAATCTGAATATATAAAAAAAAACTAATGTTCTAAACAAGAAAATTTATTTTAAATGTAATTCAGTGAATGAAAAAGCCTTATTTTATTAGTTAGAAACATTTTACAATGGCAGCAAACAATCCCTTGAAGTATTAACATTCAGTGGGATTTTTTACCTGACTAATTATACAAAGACGTAAAATATACACAAATAAGACTGGTATATACGCCCTAGGCATATATACCAGATTTTTTCACTATCAATCACTGGGGAATTAAATTTTCTTCTAGTTAGATTATATTAGTAGTAATATATAGTATGTGCAGTATTAACTTGTTGCAGGTACATTTGTTTTTATTTACATTCTTTTGATTAAAATGATAATTTGTTGTTTGGTAAATATGTGTATTCCAAGAGGAAACTAAATATGACAGCTTAAGAAGCAATGTAAATGCTGGTACTCACCCGGGATTTGGGAGTCTGTTTGAGCCCTATAGCTGGCTGACTGCGAGATGACTGAAAGAGAAAATAATAAACTTAGAACATCAAAAATCATTAAAAAGTAATAAAAGTTAACTAAAAATCAGCAGACATATTTGTTATTTAATATTAGTACTGCAATATTTGATATACAGTGTTAATAAATAAATATCAGTCCCTACACAGGCTATATACTAATTAGCATCAATGATCGTTCATATCTAGTTTTGAATAAGCAGGACAGCACATACCACAGTCTTTGATATACCAATCACTGAGCTTTAGTTGCACTGGATCAATCCAACTAGCAACACCAAAATGCTTTTTTGTTTGTTCAATCAATGCACACTTTGTATGAACCAAATTCTTTAATTATTGTTATTTATTGTGTTTATTGATGTTCATCCAAAAAAATTAAACCCAACAAAAGAATCAACCAACAGCTGTTGTAGTTTATCTCACAAATACCCTCCATAGCATATTCAAATACCAGACATCAAAAGCTGAAATGACCCCCACCAACATATACTGTCACTAATTGGCTAAATCAGTCCCTTTACAACTGTAACAAGGGGGTCTAATAATTGGCTAAATTAGTCTGTTTACTGTTACAACAACTAATCAGGTGACAGGAGAGAAACAAGTTGATTTTTGTAACTACAGTAATTGATGTCTTGTGACAACCTTCAACATGTGAAAAAATCCCACCTTAATTGTATTTATCATGCAATATGTTCGTAATTGGGAAATAAAGAAATTGTATCTACAACCGTTTTACATGTTTTACATTTCTACAAGCCAGCAAATGTGTGTTTTATTATCCATTTAACTTATAAAAAACATAAAAGGGATAGATATAAACAAACAGAAAAGATCAAAGCTAACATTAATTAAAGCATGATAACTTATAAAAAAACCCTCCAAAACCCCCCCAAAAACCCCACATGCGGTCATGTTTAACTTTGAAATAGGTGTAAACCCTGCTACAAAGATCGAACCACCAGCCATGGGGACATGGCAGCCTCAATTAAGGCTGGTAGGTGCTGGGTTCACATCCCAGAACCGGCTCCCATCCACAGTGAGTTTTTAATGACTCATTAGGGAGGTTTAGGGGCATACACTGACTTCTCTGTTACTAACCAGTAACATCTAACCATTAACCCAGAGTCCTGAACAAACAGCTCAGATAGATGAAATGTGTGCCCATGACAGTGTGCTTGAAGTTAATTAAATATAAAAACATATAGAGATTAAAAACAAAACAAAAAAGAAAGTAAACTCCCCAGAAAAGGCTGTTTGATAATGAGATCAAAGCATTTAATAATTAAAACCAGATAACTTGTAAAAGCAACACACTCAAGGTTACCTTGAAGTGACCTTCAAATATATATGTAAAGACCTACAAGGGGCAATCTGGAACTGGGAAGAAATTTTATCAGCTTATGCCATTGTTTATGCTGTAAATATTGACAAAAATCAAGAGTTTTAAGCTTGGCTGGGAATTCTATTAACGTGCCCCTATCCACGAAGGTTCAGGCACGCCCACTACGGATTTAGCCTCTGACTTCGCCAGTGACCAACTCCGGAGCATCAGTGTTGTTAATTAGTACTTTTTAACAAATAAAGGTAACTAAAATATACTACAGCATAAGACATAATGGTTAATAGATTTCAGATGCATTTAATACATTTTCCTGTCGGGCTATTTCTCATTCCAGCCAGTGACTGGTACATGTATATTAAAAGCTGTGGTATGTACTACCCTGTCTGTAGGATGGTGCATATAAAAGATCCCTCGCTGCTAATCAAAAAGAGTACCGGGAGCCCATGAAGTGGCAACAGCGGGTTACCTCTCACATCTATTTGGTCCTTAACCATATATCTGACGCCATATAACCGTAAATATAATGTGTTGAGTGTGTTGTTAAATAAAACATTTCTTTCTTTCTTTTTTCTTTAATACATTTTACAAATATTGAAGTCAAACACACGTTAATTGCCAACACACTCACAATAATTACTTACATCAACAAATTACTCATATTTGCAAAAACATTTCATTTTTGTGCTTATTTTTACTTAAGGTTCAAGCACACTGTCCTGGGCACACAGAGGTTGGTTGTTAGTGGTTAGTTAATAGTAGTAAGTGAGAGAGAAGTCACTTTAGTGAGAAGTCTATATGGGAGCCATTACTTGGATGCAAACCCAGTACCAACCAGCCTTACGGCTGGTGGCTTAATCAGGTGCTACATATTTTCAACTAACTTTTATATAAAGAAAAGAAAGAAAGAAATGTTTTATTTAACGACGCACTCAACACATTTTATTTACGGTTATATGGCATCAGACATATGGTTAAGGACCACACAGATTTGGAGAGAAAACCCGCTGTCGCCACTACATGGGCTACTCTTTCCGATTAGCAGCAAGGGATCTCTTATTTGCGCTTCCCACAGGCAGGATAGCACAAACCATGGCCTTTGTTGAACCAGTTATGGATCACTGGTCAGTGCAAGTGGTTTACACCTACCCATTGAGCCTTGCGGAGCACTCACTCAGGGTTTGGAGTCGGTATCTGGATTAAAAATACCATGCCTCGACTGGGATCCGAACTCAGTACCTACCAGCCTGTAGACCGATGGCCTGCCACGACGCCACCGAGGCCGGTCAACTTTTATATAATTACTACTGGACGGTAGAATCCCCATCCCCACCAACTTCCTAAACTAAAAGATTAATGTGTGTTTAATGACACACAAACATGCTGTTAATTATATGCTGCTGGCAGTGTTACTGTTCAGAATAAAGACAGGAATTATACACAAAGTGTTTGGGAGTACACAAACACCCAGGTGCCAGCAATCAACAATTTTATGCTCTTACAGTTTAACAAGTCCCATGAAATTACCTTTAAACAAATTACCATACAGACCAATATTTGTTTAATATGCTCAGAGGTCAAAGGTTAACACTCACCCAGGTGCTAACAAAAAACTTAATTATTCTACTTTTCTACAAAAATCTTCTTTTAAACTCTTTACTAATCTTTTAATCATACAAGACACAGTTAAATACATAAATAGATTGGGGGAATTGCTTGCAGTTCAAACGTTGTCAATGGAAAATATTTCATTGTACAAATTGTCATTGTAAAATATCTGTGTAAATATAACTGTTTCCCACGCCTCGACCACAAATGCAGTTCAATGCAGGTGGACTCTCAGTGAATTAGTTCTGCTTCATTTCAAACCAGGAATGATATCAAGAGGGGACAGCCACAAGTTGTGGAGGAATGTACTAAGTATATTCTATTGTGCAGCCAATCGTGGAGCTTGATGTATTTTTGAAACCAAACCCTCACGTCCATTGTTGTGAACTATGTGAAACCATCATAAACATACAATAAAACCTACCCTAGCAGCCTCCCCTATTAAACAACCATTTGTCAAAATGAACAACCGTTACTGTTCTTTGCAATCCATCAGAAACCCCAGGTAACACAAGCTCAGGTTAATCTCTGTCAACTATGTGAAATGATTTTAAACATAAATGAACAATATTTTGGGGTTGAGGAGTCATTTTAGAATTTAAATACACAATCAGTCAGTTGAAGTGTTAACAATTCAACAGAACAAAACCTATGAAAGAATTTTAAGTTTGTGGTTTAACTGTGAAGTAACACGCAATCAGCTACTAAAACAAGAATTCCGCAGAATTAAACATCTCACTTACCATAAACTGACTTGGTAAATTATGAAATCATATATATATATACATACAGTGAAACCCCTCTAAACTGGACACCCTTGGGGCCAATATAAATGTCCAGTTTAAGAGAAATTCGCTTTAGAGAGGTTAAGTTCTGTACTGGTTTTTAAAAAGGGACTGTAAAACGTCCGGTTTTGATGGAATTCCGGTTTACAGAGGGACCGGTCTTGAGAGGTTTCACTGTATATATATATATATATATATATATAATGAAGATTCATTGATGAAATAGTTTGTGAAAAATGCTAAGTAAAAGTTGAAAGCAATACATACATCTCGATTTAACTTCTGAGCAGGCTGCAGTGGGTGGAAAATGACACAAGATGGCTGTCTCTAGTTAACAGGAATCGTAATAGTGACTTTTTAAAAATATTTTTTTTAATTATAAAATTAGGTGGGATTTTTAATTTGTTAAACTGTTGGTATGTGTTGGTGCACCAGGTATGCATCTTTCCAACACATAAAGCTCATATTTTATGAAATTTCTCCTTTAAAATAACATTCATTTCCTTTGAGTCATTTATATGTAGGTTACAGCAAAGACTTTGTTGCCATGTTAAATAAATAGCAGGTAACTTCTGTCACCTATCAACCACTATTAACATTACTGATATGTCCTCAGGCTTGTAAAACATTCAACATGTTTGTTTCTAAAACATGACATTTTCTGACTTAATAATGCAAAATACATACAGTCATAGACTTATAATGCAGATCTCACGTCAGATAGCCTATGTCTGTGGCAACATGATAAATGGGTTTATCACATCAGATTACTCTCACTTGGTTAATGCAACACCCTCGGGGTATGCTAGAACACCATATGTCAATACCGGATTAGGAGATTCAGTGTTTGTATACTGAACACCAAAAGTAATGCAGAAAACGTCTACAATTGCAATTTGTGAGTCTTTTGTGGTTTTGAATGTTAATGTATATGTACAATTAATGCAGCATCCATGGGGTATGTTACAGCCCCATGTGTCAATACAAGTGTTTATATACTGGACACAAAACATGCAGATAAAGTCTATGATTGCAATTTGTGGGTCTTTTGTAGTTTCCAATGCTAACATATTATGTACAATTAGGAGATAACCATATGGAGTTTTTAGATTTGCGGGTGTTATTGTCTATTTGATCCCGCAAATGTCATTTTTGACCGAAGGTGTTAGCCTGAGGTAAAAAATGAAACATTTGCGGGCATCAAATAGACAATAACACCCACAAATCTAAAAACTCAATATGGTTATGTCCATTGTAAACTGGATAATTTTTCAATGCAATTAACTGTATATTTGGTATTTCTTGAAAAAAATACCTGGCTACAATCTAACTGTAGACCCTTGAATCGTCAACTTCACCTGTTCCAATAGCTAAAGACGTCACTTTCTAATGACGTCATTAGCTTTCTGGGTGTTATTGTCTATTTGATCCCGGAAAAAGAATGTAATTAACCAATTACAATACAGAACACACTCACCATCAGTTTACAATGCAGCTTCCATATAATAGGTTATGTTACAGCTCCATGTTTCAATTCCAGATTAGGAGATACCAAAACAAATGCAGATATAGTCTGCAATTGCAATTTGTAGGTCTTTCTTGGTTTTGAATGTTAATGTATATATGTTTAATTAATGCAGCACGCATAGTGTATGTTACGACCCCATGTGTCAATTCTGGATTAAGAGATATCAGTGTTTATATACTGGACACCAAAACAAATGCAAATATAGTCCGCAATTGCAATTTGCAGGTCTTTCGTAGGTTTATAATGTTAATGTATATATATGTATAATTAATGCAGCACCCATAGTGTATGTTACAACCTCATTTGTCAATATTGGTTTAGGAAATATAAGTGTTTGTATACTGAACACAAAAAGAAATACATCACATTTGTGGGTCTTTCATGGTTTTGGTACTTTTGGAGGGTTTTTAATTTTAATCTTAATTAAGAAGAACCAATAGAGCCTTTTATAGGTTCCATTAGACCAAATCAATTCCTATTGCCGATAATGTTAACATTTACTAATAAAACTGATATAAGCAGCATTTCAACACACCCAGGAAGTACAGCAATAGAAAGTGTGGCACCTCACATCTAATCTAGCTGCAAGAAAATGGGTGGTCACGTATCATTTAAGAGATTTAATTTATGTTTTTAATAGCAACCGTAATTTTCGCTGAAAATTGCAGTTCCATTTTTGGGGGTACCCCGCATTAGTTTCAACCTCTGGTATATACTGCATAACAACTGTATAACAAATAAAAGTGTATTTATTTATTATCAATGGATAATAGTATTTGCACAAATAATCAATGTCACATATTACTACCAATCACACCCACAGCTGCTTTTACTCCGTAAATATTTGACGGTGCACGTCGAACCTTGACACGGTACTCTCTTCTTTGGTACTATGCAACCTAAAACTTCATGTATCAATATTGGCTTAAAAGATACAAGAGTTTATGCTGAACATTAATAAAAATTAATAGTCTACAATTTCAAGGTTGTGGCAGGTTTTTAATGTAAATGCATATAATGTAAAAGTAATGCAGGGTATTTTACAATCTCATGTGTCAATAATGGCTTAGGACACTAAAAGCAAGTTTAAAAAGTTTGTTTTGTTTAACGACACCACTGGAGCACACTGATTTATTAATCATCAGCTAATTGATGTCAAACATTTGGTAATCTGACATATAGTCTTAGAGAGGAAACCCACGACATTTTTTCATTAGTAGCAAGGGATCTTTTATATGAACATATACCACATAGACAGAATAGCACATACCACAGCCTTTGATGTACCAGTCGTGGTGCACTGGCTGGAGTGAGAAAATATTAAATGAAATGCACATATAATCTACAATTGTAATTTGCATATCTTTTTCATAACAGCACCTACATTTTTTTTTTTTTTTTTGGTGATAAACAGTCACTGGCTGTAATAAGGATGGTACATACAGTGATTTGTAATAACCAGTGGGAACATGAATTAAAATGGTGAGAAGTGAAGAGGGATTGATCTAGCAACCTCTTACATCTTAGACAAACATTCTTCCACATTGATAAATCCCACGGTACCCCATTAAATGAGTAAAACCACCACAGTATGTATGCTAGAATTGTGCCCTTCAGCATGTGTGTGTACCCACAAAATGGCACATCTGTTTCTTCCCACTGGCTTTTAAACAGATGGGACTACAAATCAAACAAAATTCAGGTATGATCAAAGACTGTGCATGCAGGTATGATAACATAGTTAGAAACACAGCATTGACCTTGGTGTTAAAGGGACAGACCCTAGTTTTTAAACACTAAGGCATATTTTTCACTATTAGAGCCATTTATGATCACTGAAATCAAACATTACTTATATTTTATTCTTTAGTTTATCCATTTCCGTAAAAGCAAAGTGTTTCTGACCATCCTGGTGTTTGTAGTACTAAAAATTGCATTTTTCATATTTTTAAAAATGTATGTACATCTGAGAAGTAACGGTTTATTGATTCGAGTTTTAGTCTATTTTTAAGGATATTTCCCATTTTAATGTCACAGACTCTTGTTTCACTCTTGTAACTTTATCCAAATGAGTTACAGGTTTGTAAATTAACTAAACTTAGTGTCCAGTTTTTACAGGTTAAAACCAGGGTCTGTGCCTTTAACAGTCATTCACAAAAAAAAATTAAAATAATAATAATAAAGTTTTCGGGCTAGCTCTGGGTGAGCATACAACTGGAAAACTGTAGTCAATGGCCTATGCCCCAGAAGGGACGACGGACATAAGTAAGTAAGTCTGGGTGAGCAGAACATTTTGCCAATTTATTTATTAAATCTTTTAAACATTGCAAAAATCCATTTATTTTTTATACAAAATATCAATTATTACATGAAATTATTTAGCAAAATTAAAATAAAATTTGCCACAAAATGTTCTAATTGTTTTTAATATTCCCAACTGGTAAAATTGTTGAGTGCCAGAGCTACCCTGAGTTTCACTATTTGCTCTACAGTTTTGTAACTTTCTTGTTATTTAATGTTGTTGGTTTTTAACAAATGACCAGCAAATGTTTATAATATTCAAATTTACTGAATTGTATATATGAGTATCAACAAATAATTTTAAAAAAATCAAACAAACCATAATTGTGATTCATAATAAACTGATTACATGTGATGTTTTTTTTACCAATGTTTTACACATATTTTCACTAAACAAAGCTTCCCAGTCACTGACATTCTTTCTAATCTAGATGCGAAACAGTGTCTAGAAATTTGACGCCAGAAACCAGTGACCAGTGGTTGGAATGAAATGAACCACTAACACAGACCAGACGCCAAACATCGTCATCAGCCACAACCAGTCCCTGATATCACCACAGAACTCACCTTTCCATGCTGATAGTGGTAAGATTGTGCAAGAGTTTACACGTTTCCAAACAAATATCACTTGTGTGTAATCTCAGACAGTTGGGAACCGGAATCTCAGCCAATACGCCAAATAAACAGGTTTCCAGTCCATCAAAATACATAGAAATACTGCATTTCACTTGAGAACACTAAAATTTGAAGTCCTACAATGTTCTATAAAAGAAGTTTGTTTTGTTTAATGACACCACTAGAGCACATTGATTAAAGTAGTGTCAGAAATAGAATAAAAATGATTTTCGTCGATCATTTCTTTTATATTAAACTGAAAAGTAAATATTTTGTAAATACCTATTTAATGATACTCTACCTAATTTAGCATTTACTTGTTTGGGCTCTCATTGATGTACAAGGTGGTGTTTACTCTTGAAATTAAAATTAAAATGTCAGTAAACAGGAGATTTGTGACCTTTATTGGAACAGACTATAACACAGCTTGATAGATGTGTCAATTCATTTACCCTTAAACAAACTTTTAATTTAAAAGTGCAAGATAACTGATTATTTTGAACTGCAGCATAAATTATTAATTATGACTAGCATATTTAGTGAATATAAATTCAATATAAATACCGTAGAAATTTACACAATCTTGCAATCACTTAAAGGTGCTACATCAGACATTATATGTAAGCATCTGTTTGTGATAAAGATTCTCCAATAAAAATGTATTTCCTATTAGTAGATAAAATCATTTCCTATAATCATTTATGGGCATATAGTTAAAGGTGTAGTCTTTAAATGTTAAAGCAAAATTTAATAAAAACATGATTTGCAATAGCTGTCATTATGCAACTTATGAGATAGCACCTTTAATACCGGAAAATAGATCACAAACTCAAAATGGTTCTTGGCAGTTTTGCTCAAAAGTTACTTATAAATGTCTAGAAATATTTTGTTTTGGAGAGGAATAGGGGTAAACCATCATCAGAAAGGATCACTCACATGTTGTAACAGCATTGAAATTGACATAATCTTTTTTATGTTGACCAAATGCTGTTATAGTCTGTTCCAATAAAGTGCACAAATCACCTGTTTACTGAGATATTTATTTTAATTTCAAGAGTAAACACCACCTTGTACATCAATGAGAGCCAAAACAAGTAAATGCTAAATTAGGTAGACTATAATTAAATAGATATTTACAAAAGATTTACTTGTCTGTTCAATATGTAAGAAATAATCGACGAAAATCATTTTTATTCTATTTCCGACAACACTATAATTAATCATCGGCTATTGGATGTCAAACACGTAGTCATCAGAGGAAACTCGCTACATTTTTCCTAATACAACAAGGGATCTTTTATATGCACTTTGACCAGTTGTGGTGCACTGGTTGGAATGAGAAAAAACCAAATCAATTGAATGGATCCACCAAGGTGGTTCAATCTTGCGATGCAAGTAACTCAAGCGAGCATTCAACCGACTGAGCTAAATCCCACTCCACAATGTGCTATAGCTGCCATGGTAACGCCTATAGAAACAAATGTCGTTAACATGTTCATTCCTTGTAACTTGTATATTGTAATTGTATGTGCTTTTTATATACAGTCCCAATCCCTCCACACTCATCTGGAAAGTTTAGGAGAGTTGTAAATTGATCACCTTGTTACGAATTTTTATTCATTGAATTTAAAACTTCCTGTGACTCATTTAAGGAGTGTGATCTTCAGTTCACCTTGACTTTTCACATGATGAAGATTAAAATACATTGTTATTTTAAAGGGACAGACTCCAGTTTCAACCCGTGAAAATTAACACTACATGTAAGTGTAGTTAATCTACAAACCTGTAACACATTTGGATAAAGTTACAATTGATTGAAACATGAGTCTATGACTTTGAAATGGTGAATTACCCTCTAAAAATAGACTAAAACTCAACTCCATAACAGTTACTTTTCAGATGCACGTGCGTTTTTAAAAATATGAAAATGCATTTTGTGATATTAAAAACACCAGGATGACCAAAGACACTTTGAATGTATGGAAATTGATAATCTAAACCATAAAATCTATGTAAAGTATGATTTCAGTTATCAAAAATGGCTATAATAGTAAAAACAAATATACCTTAGTGTTTAAAAACTAGGGTATGTCCCTCTAACTTTATGTATTCAATTACAGTTCAAACACGCTATCCTGGGCCCACACCTCAGTTATCTTGGCTATAGTCCAGAATGTGGGAATTTATCGTGCTTATATCAAATTAATGTTCAAACACGCTCAGTGGGGGCACAGACTCTGACTTCCGCCAAAAAATGTGTCCCAAATGGAAAAAAGGGGTAGAAGTAAAAGAAGACAACTGAAATTGGGAAAAAAAAGATTGATTAATGGATAGATATTTTGTATAATTAATAGCCAAACACTGAATTTGTTTGCATATATCCAGATGTTTTGTTTCTGTTACAGGAGTGATGGAAAGACTATAATATTGACTGTCTATCAGCTACCATCTTCACAAAAAGTAGTTAATTCGGCACACCAATCAACCATTTGACACAGGCTTATTTAATGATGCACTCAACACATTTTATTTACGGTTATATGGCGTCGGACATATGGTTAAGGACCACACAGATATTGAGGGAGGAAACCCGCTGTCGCCACTTCATGGACTACTCTTTTTGATTAGCAGCAAGGGATCTTTTATATGCACCATCCCATAAACAGGATAGCACATACCATGACCTTTGATGTACCAGTCGGGGTACACTGTTTGGAACGAGAAATAGCCCAATGGGCCCACCGACGGGGATTGATCCCAAACCGACCGTGCATAAAGCGAGCGCTTTACCACTAGGCTACTGCCTGTGCCCAACATGGATGCGACACACATTTGTGTTTTTTTTTTTTTTTAAGGATAAGTTTCAAGTACTCAGTATGTCTTTCCTTGAGACAAGCTCCAACTTAGCCAGATCATGGATGAAAGTCTGGTCAGTGAGAGAAGTCTGCCAGTCTTTAATGGTGTCATAATCCACAAGTTAATCATCGCCCAATAATCCTGTAGAGTCATAATCCATAACACCAACACACCGGTGGGTTAAATAAACGGTCACTAATTTACTGAGCTACTTCCACTGTCAACCACTGGATTAGGATTAAATGAAGGACTATTTCAGTCAGGTCAGACTGACATTTCACAGGTTAATAAGCTCAATGCTTGGAGCACCAGCTTCAAGTAATAAATAAATGTTACAATTGATCAGCTCACTGGATCCATTCTCTGGCTGTTAACAAGCTGTAATGTGTTATGTCCTGTACTGGGTACGGTCCTGATGACCTCATAACCTGGGGGGGGGGGGGGGGGAACGTAACCCAGTGGTAAAGTGTTCGCTTGATGCACAGTCAGTCTGGGATTGATCCTCATCAGTGGGATCTTTGGGCTATTTCTTGTTCCAGCCAGTGCTCCACGACTGGTATATCAAAGGCTGTGGTATGTACTACCCTGTCTGTGGGATACTGCTAATCGAGAGTAGCCCATGAAGTGGCGACAGCGCGTTTTCTCTCTCAATATATGTGTGGTCCTTAACCATATGTCTGATGTCATATAACTGTAAATAAAATGTGTTGAGTGTGTCATTAAATAAAATATTTCCTTCCTTCATAACCTGAGCCCAGGGTGGACATGTTTAAACATTTAGTGAAGATGGGCACATTAATCCCTGTCCCCACCTCTCCCAGGGCAGACAGTCCCATTAGTCTTTACTAGTATGAAGGCATAAAAAAAGAGTTAGTTTGTTTTGTTTAACTGGAGCACATTGATTATTTAATCATCTGCTATTGGATGTCAAACATTAGGTAATTCTGACTCATAGTCAAGAGAGGAAACCTGCTACATTTTCCCTAATGCAGCAAGGGATCTTTTATATGCACTCTTCCACAGACAGGACAGCATGCCACAGCCTTTGTCCAGTTGTGGTTATACTGGTTGGAACGAGAGAAAACACCCAAATCAGCTGAATGGATTCATCATAAAGGGTAATTTTAAGACACCTAATTAAACTACAAGTATGCCTTGAACAGACAGCCCATATACAAGTAGGTAAAGTATGCAGTGCTCAGTCCAATATACATGTATGTGTGCTTCATTCCTAGATGGGCGGAACGTAGCCCAGTGGTAAAGCGTTCGCTTGATGCACGGTCGGTCTGGGATCGATCCCCGTCGGTGGACCCATTGGGCTATTTCTCGTTCCAGCCAGTGCTCCACAACTAGTATAACAAAGGCCATGGTATGTACTATCCTGCCTATGGGATGGTGCATATAAAATATCCCTTGCTGCTAATCAAAAAGAGTAGCCCATGACGTGGCGACAGTGGATTTTCTCTTTCATTATTTGTGTGGTCCTTAACCATATGTCTGACGCCATATAACTGTAAATAAAATGTGTTGAGTGCATTGCTAAATAAAACTTTTCCTTTCTTCATTCTTAGATATAAGCATGAAAATTAACAAAGAAAAAAGAAAGAAAGATAGAAAAAAAGATAGGAAGAAAGGAAGAGTGAAAGAAAATAAATGAATAAAGATGGAAAGCAATACAGAAGGGTATCCATAAGTGGTCAGTGACACAAGCTTGAGGAGTGGTAGATGTTAGGATCTACACCCCACCCCTCCCACAGTGGACCCATTTCCGACTGCTAATAACAACAGCAGATCATCCATGCAGCAAAATTGTCTGCCCTGAACAGCATCATATAACCATAATTGGATACATACATAAAAATAAGTATTTGGACCAAAATGGGAAATCAAATGTTGGAGTCAGATAGCCGGCACCTATTGCTATAATACTAGTATGCAAATGTTGATACCGAGTATTTAAATGAGGACAGACAGGACAGACAGACACACAGCTGGATGTTTGGTTTATTTCCTGGATTGCTTAACATTGTCTGGTTTATTTTACATACCTGTCACATACCTGGGTTACTGCACTGCAAGCAGTGAATCATGGAGTTGTAGTCCACGTTACACAGTGGGATATCACAGTACTGTACTGGTGTGCATACCACACTCAGTCTGTGTATGTAATGTGCTCCATGGTGAGACATGTCCAAATAACAAAACACTATACTCATAGTTATTGCAAAATACCTACAATGATCTCAATTTCTAAAGCTGTAAGGTATTGGGTTCCTATCCTGTGAGTTTGAATTGCACAATGGGTATGTTTATCAAGCACCTGCACCAATTTCTCTCTCACTAACCCACATGGCTAAGATCTGTGACCAGGAAAGCATACATTAATCTATATCAGTTACTTAAAAAAATTAAAAAAAAAAAATTTCTTTTGTGATACAGCAAAATGACTCATACTATCCACATTATACTCCTATTCCCACAAAAAAAGTTTTATTGAATAAATACATTTCAAATATGTCTTTTGTTTTAGTTGGGGTTTTTTGTTTGTTTTTTGGGGTTTTGTTTTTTTCAGGTCAACAGATAATGATATGAGATTTAACTTTTGTATTATGACTTAAAAGGAAAATAACATTTATTTAACAACACCTCAGCATACTTTAAACTACCGGTACTGTTATAGTTACTTGGTGTCGAACAAACGGTTAATTTCAACTTTTGTTGAGAGAAAAAGAAAAAGAAAAAAAATAATAATCTTTTAATGACACCACAAGAGCACATTGATTTATAAACCATTGGCTACTGGATGTCAAACAGACTTGACAGAGACAGCATTTTTTATCACCACATTGTCACCGGACTCCAAATCTAAAGCTTGAACACAAAAGAAGAAGAAGGATATCAAACACTTGGTAATTTTGACATATTGTCTTAGAAAGAAACCTGCTATATTTTTCCATTAAGAGCAAGAGATCTTTTAATTGTATCATCCCATAGAAAGGATAGCGCATACTTTGATATACCAGTCGTGGTGCACTGGCTGGAATGAGAAATAGCCCATTGGGCCCACCAACAGGGACCGATCTCAAACCGACTGCACATCAAGCCAGTGCTTTACCAATGGGCTACATCTTTTATATTATGACATGAGGGGAAAGGAATATTTAACACCTCAGCACATTTGAAACTACTGTTATGGTCATTTAGTGTCTGACAAACGGTTAGTTTGAACTTTTGTTGAGATGAAGAGAGGAAACCTGCCGTCACCATATCAATAAAGCATTTTACTATAGACAGGACAGTACATACCATGATTATTGATATACCAGTCATGGGGAAAGATTATGACAGGAAAGTAAAATATGACTTTATAGAAGGTGATTCACTGCATTTCAGGCGAGCACTCTACCAAATGAGCCAGATCCTGCCTCTGCAATTTGATTAGAGTTGACAGATTTTTATTCAACATTTTACAAGTTCAGGCCATATGGTTCATTTAAAGTGAACATTTTAAAATAATTACTTCAGCCGACAATTCCGAATGAGATATTATTCCTTCAATTATTTCGTCTTTATTCACCAACAGATGCTCAAGTCATTTCCCCACTCTCATGGTCATGTTAACTTAATTAAATAGTTAATCAATAGATAAAGAACAAAAGGTAGAAACCCTCATCTACACAATTAGCGAGATTAACTACATATTTCTGAGAAACATTAGACCCTGATTATCATCTCAATATGAAATCAATATCATTAGGTCTCCATGTTTTTCTCAAAAACGTTGAACCGGACTTGGTAAATTATTGTCATGCACGCAAACCCACCAACAGCAAACAAATATCAGTTTAATAGGTTATGAACGCCGGTGGTATTGCCGTTTTCGCTGGAAGGGATAATGAATAACTTAGCATGCAAAACAAACAGTCTGTCTCAATCTGTTATCCAAGTGATATGTGCTTTGCTGCAGGCCAAATGTAAGGTAAACAACTGCTGTAGATAAAAGAGTACCATGAGGTACAGTATAGAGCACACACATATTCGTATTACACACAATATAGAATACACTACACATAAAATATTTACTATACAGGCTGCGGCACTGAAATAAGTCGAGAAGGTTCATTCAAGGTACCAGGCTAAGGATTTTTGAAGCTATCTTAGCACTATGATATTATAAAACCATAGCAGGCTATGACATCACTATGGCTACCATTGTGACGTCATAGCTACAATTTTTTTAGCGCTAAGATAGCTTCGAAAATATGGGACCTGAACTTTACCACATGCCAAGAAAGTTAAGAATGGTACTTCATTTTGAAAGAATAACAAATAAAAGTATTACCGTAGTGTGTTTGTGAAGGTATTTTATAGTAATAATGGAAATATAAATGTGTTGCAATCTCTAGGTTACCAGAGCCCTGTTCCAAGAAGCAATCGTAGCTCTAAGACCATCTTAAGTACACGACTACCATATGTACTTAAGGTGATCTTAGTGCTAAGATCGCTTCTTGGAACAGGGCCTAGGTCTGTATTTTGTGGTAAATTAACCTGTACATGGGTTACCAGACATATTTTACCTTATTGAGATGCCTAATATACTCAGCAACACAAAAGTATTAAGATCAGAGGTCATTATTATAAAATTACCTTGTTCAGCAATGTTACCTAATATGACAGCATATCACATTCTCCTGTTTTAACATCAAGACAAAGATCAAAGGTCACTATCATTAAAATTTTACCTTTCTCAGCAATTTCTGCAGCTTGCGGAATTTTGGTAATGTTACACAACTGGCACTTCTAGATACGGACGACATCTTTGGATGATGCTCAAATGAAATATCCACACAGACGATGAATGTAGGTGAAAATTCCTGTAGTACACACACTATATACCATGTCACATTATGCAGGTTTCTAAAAAAACAACGCTACTGCTCTCGGTAATGTCTGATAGGAGCAGATGATGCAGGCTTGCTTCATGAGCTGTGAAACAGCGTGAGTTTATGAGAAAACACACAATGTTTTAGTACCACACGCTCCTGCCGCGAAGTCCACGTAAATTATCACTTGTTGTGACAGTGCTCAAGCCGCGTGAACAACAATGCCCATCAAATGAATGCCACAATAATACATGCTCCACAAGTCCCTTCAAAACACTAACTCCACCAGGATCAGCATTTCAGTATTGAGAATTTTTACGCAGTTAAGTTTTTTTATTAACACTATTTCCAAATTTTAAACTTTAAAAAAATAATTGTTTAAATATTGTTATCACAGTTTTGTTTAAAGAAATGCTTTCCTAAAACAGTTTATTGTGTGTAGAATTCCTCATGAACTGGCAATACTACATAGCACTTTATAACCATTTCATCTTGATGAACATTAAAAGTAGATTGCAGCTTCCAGTTAATGTTGTGGGTTTTTTCAATTACCTATAAAAATGTTTACAAACTGTTTATGTCAGACGCAATTCATCCTTGTGAATCATAATAATAATAAGCTGATCTTTTAAGTCTACAAAAATTACACTGGTAAACATCCTCTTGCATCAGCTGTTTTTCAAAACATCTGCATACATTGGTTGTTTTCATCCAATAGCTCACTGGAGAATTTTGTATCCTTTACCAGAACTGTAACAAAATATTCTGAAATCTTCGTCTTCTGCAGCACAGTTATTCATTCTCCATTAATCACACAACCTGAGTTACGTTTATAAAAAAAAACACCACACAGGAAAAACACCATCTGGTAAACATATAAGCTGTGTATTTTTTAATCCAATTCTCTTACAGAATGTTTTAATCAGCCGTGCGAATGACTGCATGTTCAACTGTTTTTATATCCATATCCATCAAGATTTTCCAGCATCCTTGATTTATATTTTGTTTTATGTTATTTTTATATATATCTCGCTACAGTGCAAGATAGAATGATGACAAGATATTAATGGGCATAACTGAAGATGGTTCTAAGATATAAATCCACATCACTGTCAGCCTGCCTCCACTTGTTCCTCCACTGATTGGAGAGGAGATGTGGAAAACGGAGCGGGGAATGGCAGATTCATCATCAATTACGATAAGCAGTTGCTGTTATGCAAAGACAAAAGCCCGTAAACAGGTTAAAGAATCAGAAAGCTTTGCTTGCATGTCGGGTTGCAGCACATCTCACGTGAGTGACAATACGTCTCACAAATTACTGACAGTCAGTCGCTCTCTCCATCAGGCTTAATGCGTTAAAAACACCATGACCTTTTGGGGTTTTAAAACTGTACGACAAAACCCCCACATTACATCCACTATTTTCTAACCCTATATGCACAGAAATGGAGAGTGCGAAAGAGTGACACTAACACAGGAACAGGTCACTATTAAATATACAGATCCAGCAAAGAGAGAAAAAAACCATGTATAAATTGGAACAGATTTGTGGTTAAGTGTTGTAATTATGTTTTCCCACAAATTATCTCATTGATTTTAAGTACCAGTTTGTTAAATTTGAAATCAGTCATATGGTTGAAATGTCAATTGCGCATAAACATTTCACTATAAAACAAACAAATCAAATATTAAAAAAACCAAAAAGCACTTTGCAGATTTTCTGCTGTGCTGTAACTACAATGTACTGGTATGTATGTGCACAGCTTATCTCTCCATGTTGTGCAGATCAATTTTATCATTTAAAAAAACATTGTAACCACAAGTCACACTCACATGAACTTGTCATTCCAAAACAAACAAAATCCAGATGAAAAGACAAAAAACCTCTTGAATAAACTGGAACCAAATTTTGTCTAAGTAGTGAAATTCTGCAGCAATAATCACATATTTTCACAGCTTATCTTATTCCTGCCCCAAGCAGGTCAGATTTGAAAATTTGAAGCCACTAATTATGTTGTCATATTTAAGTCACACAGAAATATGACTCTGCAAAACAAATGTATCCACAGAGAGAAAAACAAAAATAATCTGCATAAATTTGAACAGACTTCTTCCCCACTTCTGAAATCCTTCCTCCGTTATCACAAATCTATACTGCTTATCTCTCTTTGCTGCTCAAAGGTCAAATTCAAAAATTTGAAATCACTAATTATGTTGTCAGAATTAGAGCGCACAGAAACATGCTTCTGCAAAACAAGTCCAATAAGAAAGAAAAAGAAACAGATTTTGCAAGTTAGGTATAATGATCACATAACAATATTCACATCCTTTTCTTCGTTGTTTTGTTTTTGTTCTTTACTGTTTAAAGCAGGTCAAGTTTCAAGAAATTGTAATACAGCTGTTAAATTTAAGTCGTACAAACAAAACAAACAAGCACAGTGAGATAAACAATCCAGAATCCTATCTACAGGTAGGTATATATCCACACGTTATCTCTATTCAGCTCCAAACAGGTCAAATTCAAAAAGCCTAATTACGTTGTTCAAAAAATCAATCAAGCTGAACCAGATAAACAAAACAATCCTTCACAAATCTGCACAGATTTTCGACAAAATGCTGAAATTTCCTACAATAATCCACAACTTCTCTCTCTGTGTGTCTCTGCTACTCTAAGGACGTTATAGGTTTGAAACCTGTCTACCGGTTAAAACTTTGAATGAAAAACGGTCTACTGGGTATCCGAGTGACAGATGACAGAAGACCAGTCAATGACAATGTCTGCACATGTATGTATGTATGTATGCACCATGTAGCACAACGTACCTTGCACAATGATGGATGAATCACAAATTATTTACTGCAGCACGGTACAATTACCTTGCTGCAGGGCACACACTATGAAACACTATAACTATATAGCTCTCCAAATCTGAATACTCGTAGTTATTATCCACCAATAGTCAAATCTGTTATCATCAAAATGACCTGCGTCACAAAGTAATCAACAAACAGGTGGGGTTTTTCCTGGTAAATATGTTGACGTATTAAAAACTGGGCCACAAAATTGAGTTGAGATTGAGACAAATATTTCCTGGTGTTATGGTTGTGGATGGTCACTGTATTTTTATATTTTAGGAGCAGCAGAAATGTCTGGAGGCATCATGAAGATAAGACAATCTAGTGCGGATATGATCAGGTTCCCCTTGAAGAATTCTCCAAAGCACAGTTCTGGAAGATCCTCAACATAAACTTCAAATGGAAAATGTTACAGACACCACAAAATAAAACTTGCATTTTATCTACAAATTCTTTGCTGACTTAGCACCATGATAATTATATCTTTAAAAGAGTAATTTTTATACAAATCACTTAAATCCACAAATAAAATAAAATAGAATTCTTAGTTACAAGTTTTAAAAATTCTTCACGAGCCATGCATGTGTTTAGAATACTTTAAAAACTTGAATGCTACATAAAATTCAAGTCAACATGCATAAACTTAAAAAAATATCAATATCACACAAAAACACCAAACAAATTTCTGTTGGCATTAATTAAAATGGTTTGTCATCCAAAATCCCATTTCTAAACATGGATGCTATAACAAAATCACAAGTCAACATGAATAAACTTGAAAACAATATATCATCTCTGACAAAGCTACTACAGATCTCTGTTGGCATTAGTTAAAATGGCTTGTCATCCAAATTGTCAGTTAACTTGTATTTCCTCCAACACCTTGTTCCTCCGTTAGTGACCTTCATAAAGTGACACTGCTGTAAAACAAGCTGGCCCTGTTAAAAGGAAGACCCTGCTAACACAAATGTGTGAAGAGGAAATGTCATGCTTCGTGAACAACCCAATACCTTGAAAGAGGGACTGAGGTTTTTGTCATTAGCCCAAACACACGTCAAACTTAACAAGTCAACAAACAGGCTGCTTGCAGTTAGTTAAAAGTCAAGTAACTGGGTAGTGACTAATGCACTGGTAACAAAATATTATGCTTTGGCAACAGCTGATATATTCCAAACAAAACAGGTGAAACTCTATGGAAGTACGTATGATCATGCTATGTGCATATAGGTGATGTTATAGATGCTTTGTATAACCTCATTGTACATTGTAAAGTATTAGTAACCTCAGTGTATATTGGTATAATACATAATATCCTGAACAGCAGGAGTAACCTCCCATACGGCAGTGGTCAAACCTAATATCCTGAACAGCAGGAGTAACCTCCCATACGGCAGTGGTCAAATATAATATCCTGAACAGCAGAAGTAACCACCCATATGGCAGTCGTCAAACCTAATATCCTGAACAGCAGGAGTAACTTCCCATATGGCAGTGGTCAAACCTAATATCCTGAACAGCAGGAGTAACCTCCCATATGGCTGTGATCAAACCTAATATCCTGAACAGTAGGAATAACGTCCCATATGGCAGTGGTCAAACCTAATATCCTGAATCTTAATAATAATCTTTTGTAGTAGCTTTTAAACCTAATATCCTGAATTTCACTGATATTGGTCACATATAATCTCAGTTATCTTTCATAGCACAGTGGTCAAACATAATGTTCTGTATCTTAATTATCATCTTTTGTAGTATTTCATAAACCTAATATCCTGAATTTTACTGATAATATGTCATAGCACAGTGGTCAAACATATTATCCTGAATTTGATTTATCAGTATTTCATAGTACAGTGGTCAAACATTACATCCTGTAACTCGATAATAATCTATAATATGACAGTTGTTGAACCTAATATGTTGAATTTCACCAATATTTCATAGCACACTGATCAAACCTAATATCCTGAATTGAAATATCCTGAATTTCACTGATAATATTACATAGCACAGTGGTCAAACATAATATCCTGAATCAAACACTACTGAATATATGATTGTGTGCATGATACATTTTTGTTCTAGACTAAGTTGTGGAACATTCAAAATGACATAAACAATAACACTAGCTGTTGCATGCACATCAATAAAATATGGGTCAGTATTATAGTGGGAAAGTGTAATAAGACATTTTCTGAGCACCTCCAGTTTACATCTGTTTGTAGGTCAATTCACAATTTATTGACCAGATAAAAGGTTATACAGGGAAGTCACTACTTTATGAAATTGGGACTATTAAAAAACAAATACACAGAGAACATAAAAGTAAATATCAAAATTTGCATAATCTAGGATACAAATCACACGATATAGCTGACATTTTTATAACAGGGATGTGGTAAAGATCAACATTTTGATGATGTATTCCGACCATAAAAAGATTTAAGCATTCTAACTCACCAGGCTATCAGTTATTATGGAAAACATAAAAAATAGGAGTATTCTACACTCACATAACATGAACTGAGGCTAAGTACTTTGACATCACTAGAATCAGAATATAGCTTAATAATGGTGTATCCTCATAAGGTGGGACATCTAAAAACTGATCTCTAACATTTTATTTCCTATTCCAACCAGAGATGAGTATAAGTACATTTATTTATTTATTAATCATCAGCTACTTTGTCAAATATCTGGTAATTCTGACTCATAGTCTTCAGATAAAACATTTTTCCATTAGCAGGCAGGGATCTTTTATATGCATTTTCCCACATACAGGACAACACATACCACAGAGTTTGATATACCAGTCTAGGGGCACAATTGTGGCTGCACATTTATTTATTTATTAATCACTGGCTATTGGATGTCAAACATTTGGTAATTCTGACTTATAGTCTTCAGAGGAAGAATTCAGGGAGAAACATTGGAGAATGGAGGAGGTACTTTTTGGGTTTAACGACACCACTAGAGCACATTGATTTATTAATCATTAGCTATTGGATGTCAAATATTTAGTCATTCTAACATATAGTCTGAGAGTAGCAAGAAATCTTTTATATGCACCATCCCACAGACAGGAGAGTGTTTTACAAATGGGCTACATCCCCCTACCACCTACCCCACCTCCCAAGGAGGTTCAACCCTGTGATCAAATGACTTCAGGCGAGCACTCTACCAACTGAGCTAGATCCCGCCCCAAATACTGGTTAACCAATCGGAGTTCAAAGGTAGCATTCCTTTCCTCCTCTTTCCCATGAGTAATTGATTGCCTGCACTGGATATCTGCAGTACATGAAAGCATGCCAAATTAGTAATGACAGTCGGTGAATTCACCAACAGGCCATCATCCGGCAAGCTTCACTTCACCAATGTCACATGCTTCAAGTGATTCTAGAAAAGACTTGAGAATTATCTTCACAATTCACACTTGGTGCCTTCTCAACCGTACACTTCATTTGATGATCAGTCAAGTGAATCAACATTTTCTAAAATTAACTTATTTGATCCTTGAACAACTTTTAAAGAAGATTTCTTTTTTGAAATAAATTGTCTCAGTGGGTTTTTTCTATAGTTTACTAGTGTAGAAGATGTTGTAACAAGAGATTATCTTTGACTGTATAAAAAGAAAATGACTTTAAGAATGTTCATGTTATGATCACTGAAGTGATTTCAATATTTTCTATAATTAATCTGGCCAATCTTTGAAAAAAACGTTGTTTCTTTCAAAAGAAATTATCATGTTTTTAACGTTCACCGATTCAAAAAATATACATACAGATTACCCAAAACTGTATGAAACATGATTACGATAGCACTTTTACATATACTGGTGACAGCCTTTCTATAAACTAGGGTCTCACGGTACAAGTTTCATTTCAATCTAGCGAAATGTTTAGATAAAAAATGCAGAATTTCCTTTTTTATTTCATTTCAGTTCAAGGCAGGATTTAGCTCAGTTGCTTGAGGTGCTTGCATCACAGGATCAAACCACCTCAGTGGATCCACTGATTGTTTTATTTTCTCATTCCAACCAGTGCAACACAACTGGTCAAAAGCTATGGTATGTGCTTTCCTATCTGTGGGAAAGTGTATATAAAAGATCCCTTGTTGCTAATGGAAAAATGTTGCGAGTTTCCTCTGATGATTACAAGTAAGAATTACCAAATGTTTGACATCCAATAGCCGATGATTAATTAATCAATGTGCTCTAGTGGTGTCATTAAACAAAACAAACTTCTTGGTTTTTGAGGTAAAATATTTTGAGGTAAGCATGTTTGTACTATACATGTATTTGTGCACTTTTATTCGGGCATACAGATTTTGGGCACTGCATTTATAGCCTTGACATTGGTACTTTCATAAAGTGCTTATATTGCACAATGGATCATGTTAGACACCTAATAAATAAACATAGTTTAAAATGTGCTGACACATCATAAAATAAATATTCCTTTCCATTTATCAAGACTTGCAATACAGATGGGAGTAGAAATGACTACATTGACATTATTTACTGTGGTCTAGTTTGCACTGTATTCTACACGAGTGTATATAATGTGATGTATCGGCCACTAAACCAAGCATTTATGACTGTAATAAAATGGGATATGCTGCTGCTACCTTTTATCAAGAATTAATACATCAAGAATATCTAAGCTTGTACCAGCGCTATCTAGCCAGTTGTATCCGGTACAAAGAAACACATTAAAGACATAAATGTTTAATCTTAATGGCTAGATCTGGTAGTTACTTATTCACATCTACACGTGAAATACTGCAGTTATAGCCCAGCATGTTGATCATATTCATTCCCATTCACAAATAAAGAAAGGAAAGGAACGTTTGTTAAATGATACCTCAGCACATTTTAAACTATGGCTATTCGGTGTCTTCTTCTTAGAATGCTCAATTTGATGTCTAAAACATGGTTATTTTCACACTTGGTTGAGAAGAAAGGAAAGGAATGTTTGTTAAATGATACCTCAGCACATTTTAAACTATGGCTATTTGGTGTCTTTTTCTTAGAATGCTCAATTTGATGTCTAAAACATGGTTATTTTCACACTTGGCTGAGAAGAAAGGAAAGGAATGTTTGTTAAATGATACCTCAGCACATTTTAAACTATGGCTATTTGGTGTCTTTTTCTTAGAATGCTCAATTTGATGTCTAAAACATGGTTATTTTCACACTTGGCTGAGAAGAAAGGAAAGGAATGATTGTTAAATGATACCTCAGCACATTTTAAACTATGGATATTCGATGTTAATACATAGGATTATTTTGACACTTGGTTGAGAAGAAAGGAAAGGAATGTTTGTTAAATGACAGCTCAGCAAATTTTAAACTATGGCTATTCGATGTTAATGCAAACTGACCACGCATAAAGCAAGCGCTTTACCACTGGGCTATGTCTCCCCCCTCCCCCCCCCCCCCCCCCCCGAACAAGGATGAGTGCAGTGTTATGACAGAAGCATCACCTAATCACAGCCAGGGTATTCGAACGCAAGTCAGATTTGGTGACAATTTAAGTTTTAATTACTAGTAAACTCTACCAGCATTAGACCTGGTCATTCAAGGTGAGCTATCACTCACACTCTCCATCACTCACCTGAGACTAGTTCAAGGGGAGTGATTGTTAGCTTCCCTAATTAACATGCAAATTTATAACATGTCGGGGGCGGGATCTAGCTCAGTCGGTTGAGTGCTTGCCTGAAGTTCTTGGGTCACAGGATCGAACCACCTCGGTGGATCCATTAAATTGATTGGGTTTTTTCTCGTATCAACCAGTGCACCACAACTGGTCAAAGGCTGTGGTATGTGCTTTCCTGTCTGCAGAAAAGTGCATATAAAAGATCCCTTGCTGCATTAGGAAAACCAACCCTCCGCCTGCTACTGACACCAGTGAGAGCTGCTGGTGCTCTCTTGCATATACCAGCACAGGCAGTCCCTTCTCCCACCCACCCCAACCTTTTCCTGTCCTGGACGGAGGAGCTGACCAAGGCCGGCATCTGTGCCCATGACAAACGTGCGCTAAGACAGCTTGCTCTGAATGTGCACATTAATCCCTACAACATCACATAACATAACATTAGGAAAATGTAGCTGGTTTCTTCTGTTGACTACGCGTCAGAATCACCAAATGTCTGACATCCAATAGCCGATCAATGTGCTCTAATGGTGTCGTTAAACAAAACAGACTTCTTCTTATAACATGTCGTAATATCTTAAATAGCTCCCCATAGTCTAAGTTAGGAGAGCAATGAATCATTCCTCTCAAAAACAATTTCACATTGAGCTCCGGTTATGTTATCAAATTCATGAAGATGTAGTAACAAAAAGTTATTTAAAAAATAATCTGTAATTCAGTAAAAAAACACAAAAGAAATGCTTTAAAAATCAAACAGCAAGTGAGACCATGAAAGAAAGGCAATATTATCAAAGCATATCTTGGCAAGTGGTACTAGAATTATTAATACAAAAAATTACCATGAACTTTAATAGCACATAACTATGACCTTTTAACACCGTATCAGCAAAATGGTTTTAGAAATAGCAGGAACTTAAAACAAAATAAAAATTTCTGTGAGAAATTTAAACGGTACTTAAATCAACCTCGACTCTTACAATGTCCTCAAGTGCTTCTTGAATACTCACTGAGATGATCAAAGGAAACAAGATGGCCATTAGACATCGTAGTTGAGTGGATAACATTAATGAAAAACCTCAAACAAGACCCAAGTAAAAGACTCTTGTCTTCACTGATTAACATGGGAAGTAAGTGAACTGCATGCCACATGTATGTATGCATGCAGGCCTGGAGAGATCTGCATTTGAATTATGTTCAGCATTTCAGTCAGATTATCTTACTTCCTGTGCATTATTCAAACCCTGCTGAGACCCTATCTCTATGTGGTATAGAGTCAAACCTCACTATGTCAAACTTGAATTTAGTTAGTCCGATACATCTGTAATCAAACTGAATTTGTTCAATTCAATTTGACAGACCTTGTATCAGACTAGAGTTCAGCCATCAGTGCAGACAAAATCTCAAATGATGACAATATTTATTTTGAGTATTTTGAATAAAGCCATCAGTGTAGAAGAAGAAAAAAGTTTGTTTTGTTTAACAACATCACTAGAGCACATTGATTTATTAATCATCGGCTATTGGATGTCAAACATTTGGTAATTCTGATATATAACCTTTAGAGAGGAAACCCTGGCTGGAATGAGAAATAGCCCACTGGGCCCACCAACGTGCCGCCCCATTTTTTGATAAAGTCAACAGTGTAGAAGA
Source organism: Gigantopelta aegis (assembly GCF_016097555.1). Classification (NCBI taxonomy): domain Eukaryota; kingdom Metazoa; phylum Mollusca; class Gastropoda; order Neomphalida; family Peltospiridae; genus Gigantopelta; species Gigantopelta aegis. Next base: position 70,755,830 of record NC_054706.1, read on the forward strand.
AACCCCAGTCAAAGTCAAGCTTGATTGTGAGTAACCCAATGGGTTCACCAAGTGGGGTTCAGTTCTAATAACCTCAACACCTCAGCAAGTGCTTCAACACTGGGTTACAGTCTGTTCCTCCATGAAAAACAATGTCTAGTTTACAGTTACCTTAACAGATCTAGAACTAACCTATCACCTTAACGGAAGTGGAACTGTTAGTAACTAACCTATCACCTTAACGGAAGTGGAACTGTTAGTAACTAACCTATCACCTTAACGGAAGTGGAACTGTTAGTAACCAACCTGTTATCATAACAAATTTGGAAGTGTTAGTAATTACCTCTCACCTTAACAGATGTAGAACTGTTAGTAACTAACCTCTCACCATAACAGATCTAGAACTGTTAGTAACTAACCTCTCACCATAACAGATCTAAAACTGTTAGTAACTAACCTCTCACCATAACAAATCTAGAACTTTTAGTAACTAACCTCTCACCATAACAGATCTAGAACTGTTAGTAACTAACCTCTCACCATAACAGATCTAGAACTGTTAGTAACTAACCTCTCATCTTAACAGATGTAGAACTGTTAGTAACTAACCTCTGACCGTAACATATCTGGAACTGATAGTAACTAACCTCTCACCTTAATAAATCTAGAACTGTTTTTAACGACCTCTTGCTTTAACAGATCTAGAATTGTTATTAACTAACCTCTCATCTTAACAGATGTGGAACTTTTAGTAACTAACCTATGAACTTAATAAATCTAGAACTATTAGTAAAATCTAGAACTATTAGTAACTAACCTATCTCCTTAATAAATCTAGAACTGTAAGTAACTGACCTCTTGCTTTAACAGATCTAGAATTGTTAGTAACTAACCTATCACCTTAACAGATGTGGAACTGTTAATATCTAACCTCTGAATGTAATAAATCTAGAACTGTTAGTAACTGACCTCTTGCTTTAATGGAAAAAAGGTTGGCCTCTATATATAATAGGGAATGGTGAATATATAAAATGGGTAAAACCTTCTTGTTGTAACATATCCATAACTGTCAGTCACTAACATCATGACTGACCACCACAATGTGATTAAACACCATGTTACGGTTTGACTGGCTAATAAAAGACTCACGATCCTGCTCCGACATACATTAAATGATCAAGAGTCAAACAGTGTTTACAATAACTGTCAAACTTTATGACAGCCACAGTTAATTATGATTCACATCTAGACTGGACTCATTCTGTAATTCACTGACCACATGTAGTCTGGAGTGTTCACAATAATATATATATAAGGTGGTTTTAAATGTGATATCACCAAGGTTTTTATTTGCATGATCAGTATTCATGGACTAATTTATTGCCGTGCTTACTTACATTCAATAAAGGTTGAAGCACATTGTCTTAGCTATCTAGACTGTCTGTCCAGGGCCCCATTTCACGAAGCGATCTTAGCCCTTAGATTACCTTAAGCGCATAGCTACCCTATGCACTTAAGTTGATCTTAGGGCTAAAATCGCTTTGTGGAACGGGGCCCCGGACAATAGGTTAATTGTTAGTGGTTATTAGTAATAATGAGGTAGGTGTAATGGTCTTACACCTTCGACATAAGCTGATAAAACTCATTTTGCATGATTTGTTTGTTTATTTGCTTTGTTTAATGATCCAGCCAGTGCTCCACGACTGATACATCAAAGGATGTGGTATGTACTACCCTGTCTGTGGGATGGTGCATATAAAAGAACACTTGCTGGTAATCGAAAAGAATAGCCCATGAAGTGGCAACAGCGGGTTTCCTCTCTAATATCTATGTGGTCCTTAACCATGTCTGACGCCATATAACCGTAAAAAATTTAAAAAAAATCTTTCTTTTTTTTCTTTCAACTCATTTTTATTTACGGTTATATGGTATTGGATATATGATTAAGAACCACACAGTGAGACAGAAAACCCACTGCCACTGACGACATATAACTAAATAAAATGTGTTGAGTGTGTCGTTAATTAAAACATTTCCTTCTTGTTTAACAACACAACTAGAGCACATTTCCCAAAACAGGACAGCACATACCATGGCCTTTGTTATACCAGGTGTGGTGCACAGGTTGAGATGGAAAGAAGCCCAATCAGAGAATGGGTCCACTGACATGGTTTGATCCTATGACACCAGACTTCAGGTGAGCGCTCTGCCAACTGAGCTAGATCCTGCCAGGTCAGGAATTAATGGTTAGTTGTTATTGGTTAGTGAGAGAAAGAGGTCAGGAAGAAAGGAAGGCAATGTTTTATTTAATGACACAATCAACACATTTTATTTACGGTTATATGGTGTCAGACATATGGTTAAGGACCACACAGATATTGAGAGGAAATTCCGCTGTCACCCACTTCATGGGCTATTCTTTTTTGATTAGCAGCAAGGGATCTTTTATATGCACCATCCCACAGAGAGGGTAGTACACGCCACGGCCTTTGATATACCAGCAGTGGTGTACTGGCCGAAACCAGAAATGGAAAGAGGTCAGAGCAGTGGTTTTACCCATGAGTTGTTAAAATAACTCAGTTAACATGGAAACCAGTGCATGCAAACCCTGCATGTACCAACTTTTTAAGGCCCATTGCAAGCAGTTGCAACATATTACGTACATTTTCAAAATATCTTTCCTTTCCACTCTCTTTAAGAGAAATGTTTTTGTTATTTCACCTCTGGCACATCAGAGACATTGTGTTGGTGAAGTCTACAACCGGACCCACCCCTGGCGAGTTCATCAAAGAGAGCGGACCCACCCCTGTCGAGTTCATCAAAGAGAACGGACCCACCCCTGCCAGGTTCATCAAACAGAGCGTTGTTTGACCATCGAGACATCACAAGTCGGTGTGTGTGTATGTGTTGTATTGACAGGCAGGAGATGCAGTCAAACACTGCAGGCTTGCAGCCCGGCTCCAGTGAGGTTGTGTAAACTGTCGACTTCTGCACATACTGATTATCACATATCTGTGGCATTCACTTGGGTGAAAGCTGTCAGGTAGAAGTGCAAGCTGTCAGGTACAAGGTGCAAGGTTATGGGATTGATCTGATATCCCCACTGGGATGAAACTCAAATGTTGATGAAAAAGTTAATGGTTTTGTTTTGTTTATTGACAGTACTAGAGCACAATGATTTATTAATCATTGGTTACTGGATGTCAAAAATGTGATCATTTTTAACATGTAGTTTTAAAGGAAGCCTATAGCAGCAACAGGATTTTTTTAATTTTCAGACAGGATAACCTTAATGAAAAAACAGACAGGACAGCACCTACCACAGCTTTGATATACCAGTTGTGAGGTATTGTTATTGGTTGAGATGAGAGAAAATCCAATCAAAGAATGGGTTGACTAAGTGGATTTGTTCCTGTGACTGAAGCACCTCAGGGGAGAGCTCTACCAACTAAGCTAGATCGATCCCACACTGGGCCCATATTTTCTAAGCCATCTTAGCATTATGAAATCGTAAAACCATCGAACGTTGTGACATCACTACAGCACACACCATAGTAACATCATAGCCTATGATGGTTTTACGATATCGTAGGCTAAGATTGCTTTAAAAATATAGGCCCAGGTCATTTGATGAGTCATCCTCTGTGATTGAGTCCCAACTACCATAGTAGTGCCCTACTGATAATTACATGGTGTTCTATCTGAGGGATTATTCTCTCTTTCACTCACTTGACCAAGTGTCCAAATAGTCATATGTTACACACCAAATAGCTATCATTTAAAAATGTGCTGAGGTGAAATGTTGTTAAACAAATACTCCTTTTCTTTTGGTACATACAGCTTTTTATATATCTGTGGGATTTGCGTCCATAAAAGCTGTGAGGTAAATTATGCAAGGTTGCAGAATCAATCCCAACCTGGGCAAGATGCAGATAAATGAATGACTTTAATGACACCCCAGCACAAGAAGCACATTGGCTACTGGGTGTGAGTGGTAGAATGATCATCTAAGAAGTGATGTGTTGTAGGATTGATCACCGTCCATGGAACCATCAAGTTTTAATCTCATCCCAAAGACTGTGGTATGTCTTGCTCTATCTAGGGGAATGTTCATATACAAGGCTCCTTCTGCTTTTTAGTAACAGGAACCTATGTGGTGGCTGTGGGAAATCTCTTTCTCATTCTTGCAATAACCATTTATTAAATAACAAATAGACACAGTTTAAACTGGGTTGAGATGTCATTCAAAAAGTTTCATTTCCATTTTGCATACAGCTGATTGGATTTTCCCCAATCCCTACCAGTGCCTCATAACTAGTATATATCAACGGCCATGGTATGTGTTGTCCTGCCTGTCAGAAAGTGCTTATAAAAGATCCCTAATAAAAAAAAAGAGTAAATTTCTCTATGACTACATGTACCTGTCAAAATTACCAAAAGTTTGACATCCAGCAGCCGATGATTAATAAATCAATGTGCTCTAGTGGAGTCGTTAAACAAAGCAAACTTTATACAGCTATTTTAAAAAATAATAAAACTTGCTTAAAAATTATCCTTGTAGTGTTACTGAAATGGACATTTTAGAAGTCAGCGTAAGTCATTTAGTCTCTTGTTTCAACAAGAGCATGGATTTATCAAGACTCCAACAAATCACGGGCTATTGTGCATCCAAAGTTTGATATCAGGAATCAGCTGATGAATTCCGAATGGCATTTTGCATGTAGCCACATCAACACAAAGGTACTGATGAGCAACTATAGGCTGAAAGAGCCTGCAGTTGAATAGAGCAGAGATTTCAGCAATTACAAAGACTTCCTTGCTGAAATGTTTATAGATTTAAGAATTCCCCACAAGCTGGTTAATGAAGACTTGGGACCAGTTGCCATTGGACTCTGTAAGCCATGTTCCATGATATAATAAGACCATGCCTGGCTGAAAGTAACACAACTGTTCCATGATGTAATAAGACCAAGCCTGGCTGGCAATAACACAACATTGCATGCTGGCAATTACATGTTTGTTTGATCTGTCAGCAGCAGGCAAATTGATCCTCACTTCCATCAACATTAAAACCTCATAGTATTGTAACACAAACGGCCAGTAAATTGGTGTCTGACAAACTAGAAAAGGGAGAAAATACATTTAAAATAATGGAATGTTGTCTTTATGTAACCAGTTTCCTTTGATGATGTTGTGTATCAGTTTGTAACTAAATTTACAAAGCAAAAAAAAAAAAAAAATTACCAAAAAAAGGCCACTTAGAAAGTTTGATTTTTGTTCAAAGTTGAATAGATAAAATAAACAATATTACAAATGTTACAAATGTTTCATGGGAGAACCCACTCTAAAACAGTTTTTGTTACTTGACGTACACAGCTAACTCAGAGATGCTCACTGGCCAACACCAAAAAACACAGAAGAAAACCTTTATGGAGACCAGGAATCCCTCCGTGTCACTGTGAGATTCATCCTGGCAGCAAACATCTCTCTGTGATATCATTACAAGAAGGAACGAAAAGAAGAAGAAACTTGATTTACTGTATTAAAGTCACTGACAATACATGTAGTCCCTGAGGTTGACTTTTGTAGTTAACATATAGTGCATTTGAGTTGGTACAAACTCTAGAATGACCAGACACATTAGATTTGCTAAAATTAATAATATAAACAGCAAGTTGTAAGTAATGTGTAATTTAACATTTAAAAAAATTGTAATAGACAATAATATACTCAACAAAATAATTAAGGACTAGTAAATATTTTTGGCATTTTTTGAATGCATGTATATAGTATAAAACACAAAAAAAACAATCTGTGTACAATGTTTGCAGGTATCACTGGTCAAAATTTACTCAAAAAACATATAGAAAACATTTGTGTTTAAAACTTTCTAGCATAATAAAACACTCCCAAAAACTTACCAAAAAGTGTACCAGGCCTTAAATAATGCCACTGGTGGTGTAGGAAGCGGGGGAAGGGGGAGGGGCTTGGGCAAGGGGGCATGTGCCCCCCCCCACACTTTTCTTGATCCAGTAGCAGCAGTGATGGTATATATGAAGAGTTTAGGCGCAAAACGCGATATATCCATTTTTCCCAATACAATTTTATAAGGATCAATCGCGTTTTGCGGCAAATCAGTGGGCCTACGATTAGCCCTTACTGACATACAATAATGGCTTTAACTAAAAAAAGAAAGAAAATGGTTTATATCGCGTTTTGCACCTGAACTCTTCATATATATTTATATTTATATATATATATTATTTATATATATGTGTGTGTGTGTGTGTGTGTGTGCCCCCCCCCCCCCCCCCACCATTTTGGCACCTTCGTATGCGACTGAATGCTGTTGAGTATATTTTACACTATCTTAATAACCAGGGTCAGTGCTTTTAATTAAATGCAGGGTGTTATTTATCTTTTAAAAACAGGAGGCTGTTTGAAAAAAAAAGTAGGATAATGAAGAGGTCATAAAAAATAGGCAGAAGTAGCGGAAGCTACACATGTATAACCGCCAAAAATCATCACCTGGCGTCTGCTAATGAACACACTGTACATGAAGATGAAATAATCTTTATCAGTGGCATAGGAAGGTGCCAAAAAGTGTGTGTGTGTGGGGGGGGGCACACTTTTATATTTACACATTTTTACACTATTAAAAAGTAAATATAAAGCAAAATATCTTAAAAGTGTGGGTGTGGGGGGGGGGGGGGCACACACACACACACACACACACTTCCTACACCAGTGTTTATCTACTAGGTGACTTAATCCTGGCACCAACATCAAGCTGTTGTAATATCAGACTGGCTACAGACCTCAGAGTTCTCACTGCTTGAACAGACTGCCTGTTCCAGATGTAAAATTCTTGGAAACGTTTCCTTCAGCAAGTTAAGTAACTGTGGTATTTCTTACTGACAGAACGTATCTCTTGTGTCAATGCCAGTTTGTTGTAAAGTTTGTCACGATAACACCACCTGGGTTAAGCAGGTACATGATAATAAACTTCCCCACACAAGAGGTATTAATTACATTGTACACCAATGCTCAATAGTTTAAAAATCACAAAGAAAACCCCCATCTAAAAAAATGAAAGTTTAAGAAGGTTAAAGTCTGGGGAACATGAAGACAGAATGGTACAGAAGAAAGAAACAAAGTTATCTCATAACAACATTTCCCCAAATCTTAATTGTTCCAACTCTGATGTCAAAGATTAAAACCATCAATTGTAATGGATGGATGGATGGATGGATGGATGGATGAATGGACAAATGGACAAATGGACAAATGATGGATGGGTGGATGGATGGACAACAAATGGATGGATGGACAGATGGATAAATTATTAGTTGGATGGACATACACATGGATGGATGGATTGATGGATGGAAAGATGGAAGGACAGATGGATGGATGGACGGATGTATGGATGGATGGATGAATGAATGAATGGACGGACGGATGGATGGATGGTGAGATGAAAACATGGATGGACGATTAGTTGGATGGATAAATGGATGAATGAACATCAAATGGATGTATGGATGTATGCATGGATGGATGGACAGGAGAATGTGTGAATGTAATCTTGTAAGGATGGATGGATGAGTGATATAACAACTCTTAGAAGATTTTTATTGCCATAAACATATTTTATCACTTTTTAACTCCATCAACTTTTATGTAACACATATTACATGCAGATTATCGAGTCTTGTAACTAATGTTGTAACTAAAACCACAGTTGAGTCACGGTGCCCTTATACTCAGCTAGTATAACAAACACACAGACTTTTCTTTATTTACTTGCATGCCTTAACACCTACATGGAGATGGTGGTGGTGGTTTTGGCCAAGCGCCAGTCTACTGTCAGCGGCCGGTTCAGAGCGCGGTGCTGCAGTGTCACCCGGACAAGAAATCTGTCAGATTCTCATTAACGTGTGGACACTAAGATCATCAGTAAATCTTCCTTTCTTAACGCAGTATTCAAATGACAGTCTCACAGTATTGCTAGAATATTTCATCTCAGCGTGTTAATACAGTAAAATGTATACTTAGTGGTATAAAGTACATTGTAAAATGAACATCAAGAGAATGTTGTTGTTTTTTATTAAGTACATAACCATGTGATGTTTATTATTAATGTGTGTTAGGACTTTCAATCAGTATTAATGCACACATTGCTAATTCACAGAAAAGGTCTGTATGTCCATTTTCAGTCAGTCTCTCTCTCTCTCTCTCTCTCTCTCTCTCTCTCTCTCTCTCTCTTTCTGTCTGTCTCTGTCTCTCTGTGTGTGTGTCTGTGTCTGTGTCTGTGTCTGTGTGTGTGTGTGTGTGTCTGTCTGTCTGTCTGTCTGTCTGTCTGTCTGTCTGTCTGTCTGTCTGTCTGTCTGTCTGTCTGTCTGTCTGTCTGTCTGTCTGTCTGTCTGTCTGTCTCTGTCTCTCTCTCTCTCTCTCTCTCTCTCTCTCTCTGTGTGTCTGTCTCTGTCTCTCTCTGTGTCTCTGTCTGTCTGTGTCTCTGTCTGTGTCTCTGTCTGTCTGTCTGTCTGTCTGTCTGTCTGTCTGTCTGTCTGTCTGTCTGTCTCTCTCTCTCTCTCTCTCTCTCTGTGTGTGTCTGTCTCTGTCTCTCTCTGTGTCTCTGTCTCTGTCTGTGTCTCTGTCTGTCTGTCTGTCTGTCTGTCTGTCTGTCTGTCTGTCTGTCTGTCTGTCTGTCTGTCTGTCTGTCTCTCTCTCTCTGTCTGTCTCTGTCTGTCTGTCTGTCTGTCTGTCTGTCTGTCTGTCTGTCTGTCTGTCTGTCTGTCTGTCTGTCTGTCTGTCTGTCTGTCTGTCTGTCTGTCTGTCTGTCTGTCTGTCTGTCTGTCTGTCTGTCTGTCTCTCTCTCTCTGTCTGTCTGTCTGTCTGTCTGTCTCTCTCTCTCTGTCCTGTCCCCTGTTCTGTCTGTCTTTCTTTATCTGTCTGTCTGTCTGTCTGTCTGTCTGTCTGTCTGTCTGTCTGTCTGTCTGTCTGTCTGTCTGTCTGGTGAGTCTGTCTGTCTGTCTGTCTGTTCTGTCTGTCTGTCTAAGTGATGTCTGTCTGTCTGTCAAGTCTGTCTGTCTGTCTGTCTGTCCGCGTGTCTGTCTGTGGCACCGTCTGTCTGTCTGTCAGTCTGTCCCTGTCTGTGGTGGCCCACTGGCTGTCTGTCTGTCTGTCTGTCTGTCTGTCTGTGGCGTCGTCTGTCTGTCTGTCTGTCTGTCTGTCTGTCTGGTCCATGTCTGTCTGTCTGTCTGTCTGTCTGTCTGTCTGTCTGTCTGTCTGTCTGTCTGTCTGTCTGTCTGTCTGTCTGTCTGTCTGTCTGTCGTTGTCTGTCTGTCTGTCTGTGTCTGTCTGTCTGTCTGTCTGTCTGTCTGTCTGTCTGTCTGTCTGTGTCTGTCTGTCTGTCTGTCTGTCTGTCTGTCTGTCTGTCTGTCTGTCGGTCTGTCTGTCTGTACTGTCCGTCTGTCTGTCTGTCTGTCTGTCTGTCTGTCTGTCCTGTCTGTCTGTCGTCTGTCTGTCTGTCTGTCTGTCTGTCTGACTGTCTGAGTCTGTCTGTCGGGACTCGTCACTGTCTGTCTGTCTGTCTGTGAGGTCTGTCGATCTGTCTGTCTGTCTGTCTGTCTGTCTGTCGTCTGTCTGTCTGTCTGTCTGTCTGTCTGTCTGTCTGTCTGTCTGTCTGTCTGTCTGTCTGTCTGTCTGTCCTGTCTGTCTGTCTGTCTGTCTGTCTGTCTGTCTGTCTGTCTGTCTGTCTGTCTGTCTGTCTGTCTGTCCTGTCTGTCTGTCTGTCCTGTCTGTCTGTCTGTCGTCTGTCTGTCTGTCTGTCTGTCTGTCTGTCTGTCTGTCTGTCTGGTCGGTCTGTCTGTCTGTCTGGTCTGTGTCTGTCTGTCTGTCTGTCTGCTGTCTGTCTGTCTGGATTCTGTGCGTCTAGTCGGCCGTCTGTCTGTTTCTCTGCGGTCTGTCTGTCTGTGGCATGTCTGGATGTCTCTCGTCTCCAGATCTCCAGGCTCTCACTCTCACTTTTATCTCCTCGGTGTTCTCTCACGTGCAGACTCTCTCGTCTCTCTGACATGGTCTCTCTCTCTCTCTCTCTCCTCTCTCTCTCTCTCTCTCTTGTCTCAGTCTCTCTCCTCTAAACTCTCCGTCTCTCTCTGTTTGGGACATGCAATCTCTCTCTCTCCTCACAAAGCATCTCTCTCTCCACTCTCTCTCGCGGAGTTCTCTCTACCCATTTGTACCCTTTCCCTCTCTCTTTTTTTATAAGGAGGGGGGATATATATATATATTATATATATATATATATATATAATATATATATATATTCTCAGGTAAAAGTGTTGTATATTGAAAGGTACATGAAGTATTTTAATAAAAGTTAAAGTTTAACAACACCACAAGGTATATTCTACAGATTACATGCAGTGATAGTCCTTGTTTGTTTGGTTTGTTTAACAACACCACTAGAGCACATTGATTTATTAATCATCGGCTATTGGATATCAAACATCTGGTAATTTTAACTTATAGTCTTAGAGAGGAAACCCGAAAGGGATCTTTTATATGCACCATGCCACAGACAGGTTAGCACATACCACTGCCTTTGATATACCAGTCAGGGTTCACTCACTGGCTAGAACAAGAAACAGGCATCGATCCTAGACTGACTGTGCATCAGGCGAACACTTCACAACTGGGCTACGTTCCGTCCCCTAAGTTATAAATACAAAGATGACAATGTTGCAAGCAGCACACATTGATTATGAATCATGCATCCTGAATATGAACAATTGGACACTTTGCCTCATACATCATCAAGTGCTACATTGTATGTACATGTGGAAGAGAATCTTGGTCCCTGGTGTTTAAAATAGTCGTATTACACCCACTCATGGCACTTGTTAGCTGACCCTCATTTAAACAAGTTGATGTAATTGGCGAAAAAAAATTCTAATTATTAAATAGAGGATGTGACATAATCTTGTGACAATGATTGTACTTTTTTTTTTTTTTTTCAGGACTGAGTTTCATTATGTAGATATTTGAAAATATACTAATACTAAAGGAACAAACCAACCTGGAAAACTGTTTGGTTGGGGTTTTTTTGCTGGATATTATACAATTCAGTAATTAATTGTATGAATATTTTATTTTAACAAGAATAAATAATCATTTAAAAAAAGTCAAGTAAATTTATTATTAAAAATAAGTCCATTGCTTAACAAATACGAGTCCTTTTGCATTAAATTAACATAGATGATGACCATATTTTTAGACATTTAATGGTTTATGTTTAATAATTGTTATCATGAAAAAAATCTGTATAATCCTTTATTTCAATATTGTATTCTCGATAATGTCATGGGTATTATCTTACAACATGGTATGATGTATTTTGGTTGTTATCTTTTTATGCCATAGCTTTGTTTAAATGTACCTTGACCTCACTCTTGTACAGATATGCAATGTCAAAAACACATGAATCTTTTCTTTGGGTTTGAAATAAAAATAAAATTTATGCTTCATCGTGCTTCCTTGAATTTTCTGGTACCTGGTATACAAACTATAACTCAACCAGACAGTAATCCAGTCGACAAAAGCTTATCAGTGACCACTTTTTTAAAAGTTGACAATAACCCACCAAAAACCCTCAAAAAAGAGAGACAGAGACAGAGACAGAGAGAGAGAGACAGAGAGAGAGAGAGAGAGAGAGAGAGAGAGAGAGAGAGAGAGAGAGAGAGAGAGAGAGAGAGAGAGAGAGAGGAGAGAGAGAGAGAGAGAGAGAGAGAGAGAGAGACAGAGACAGAGACAGAGACAGAGAATGAGAGATACAGAGGCAGAGACAGAGAGAGATGGACAGACAAAAAAGACAAGAGAAAGAGAGGGAGAGAAAGACAAAAGAAAAGAGAGAGACCAAAAAAGAGAGATGAAGATGTAACAATTTGAGCACTATATTTATTTAACATTAAGAGAATAATATCACTACTGTAGTCAAGAGACTGTAAAAGTTCCATGTCTCTGTGAATCAAGATAACACTAAGATTAAGAACCATCTCTAACAACAGAAAGCAGAAAATGAAATCTTGTGTGGTCAACCAGTGTGTTCTCATATAAACTGCATTAACCGATGTGCAATATGGGATTCCCAAACCTCTGACACTGGAGGTAATGGCATCAAGGTAATGACATGGAGGGTGACTTCTAAAGGTATCATTAGATCGTGGAAACCTTAGACGAGAAGTAGCACGCAGAGGGTCACAAGAGGGATCATCTTTCAGGCCACACAATGGCCAGAGACTGACCGGTCCCTCTAATTACATGTTACACAGGGCCATCAGTCCAGCTCAAGTCTCAGTGATTCTAGACCATTAGACAGTTCATTCTGCCCCCTCAGATCCAAGGACAATGGATCAACGTCCAGGCTGGGTTTTACTAGGTGTTCATTATGTTCACATAAGCAGGTCAATTCATAGTGGATTTGTGGGTGGTTTTTACTGGGTGTTCATTATGTTCACATAAGCAGGTCAATTCACTGAGGATTTATGTCTCGATGGTGTTATAAATACATGATACATGGGTTAAAGTTGACATAATTGATTCTGTTTAAATCTGAAATGTTTTTCTATGTTGGTGTAGATACTTTTTGTTTTATATTTGAAGTTGCAGGTAACAACTTTGATACAAAGACATGGCTAGCTCTGGATCAGCAGAAACATTCGCCAAATTATATATTAAACTTCCAAATTTTATAGATTCTCAGTTATTTTGTAACAAAATACCAATTAATACTTGAAATTATTTCTCCAAATTAAAATAAAATTTGCCAATTGTTCTCAAAATTCGCAATTGGCGAATTTGGTGAGTGCCAGAGCTAGCCCTGGAAGACTATTTATGTGCACCAATATAAGCCATGTTTGCACAATGTCACTTTTGGTCAAGATGTTTTGCATACAGCGGATTTACATTATGACTGACTAGTGCTTTTAAATGTACCCTACATATTGAGAGACAATAACAATTATTATTGTATTCCAAGTTGCACTTATATTTTGCTTTCATTTATTTTTATGCTTATATCCAACTATGATTCAGTCATGTCACTCTGGATTGGAATCGGTACTGTGATGTCAACCCAGTATCTACCAGCACTGTTAAAGTTATCTCAATCAGTATTGTGTTCATGCAGCTAGTAGCATAACTAAAAATATGTTACTTAATATTGTTACATTATCATTATTACTGAAAAACTATTTTTAATGGATTACGATGGTAAAAGAAAATGGAACAAAACAAGTGTTTCTGCACAAAGTTTTAAATCTTGAGAACTACACTGTGGAAAAGAAAAGGTCCTTCTTCACTGTAACATGGAGAACATGATAAAAAACATACAGTTGTTTTTGAGAAAAAAATGGATTTACAGAATTCAAATTAAAGGTATAATACAAAGTAACAGAGAATACAAACACACAGCACCAATTAAAAATACTCACCCTCTTAATCTGATTTGTTCTCCTGATGGCTCCCATGGCAGCGACCTTGTACTCTTCCTCCAAATGGTCATATTGATGCTGAATCCGGCTGAGAAACAAATAATAACATAAAAAAGTGTTATGAACAATATTCCATATGTATATATAATTTTAACAAATGTCAACAAATATTATTTATGTAGAATGAAAAGAGGAAGGAAGGAAATGTTTTATTTAATGATGCACTCAACACATTTTATTTATGGTTAAATGGCATTGGACATATGGTTAAGGACCACACAGATATTTAGAGAGGAAACCCGCTGTCGTCACTTCATGGGCTACTTTTTTTTATTAGCAGCAAGGGATCTTTTATATGCACCATCCCACAGACAGGATAACATATACCGCAGCCTTTAATATACCAGTCGTGGTGCACTGGCTGAAGCGAGAAATAGCCCAATGGGTCCACCGACGGGGATCGATCCCAGACTGACCGCGCATCAAGTGAACATTTTACCAATGGGCTACGTCCTGCCCCATGAAAAGAAAATTACATCCAATAAAAATTGAAAGTTAAATAGTAAAAACAAAACTTGATGAATTCAAAAAATTTCACAATTTGTTTTTTTTAAATGCTGACCCGCGCACAAGTTCATGTAGTGATCATTCATTTTATTCTTTTTCTCAGAGGTTACGTCCTGCTAGAGGACAGAAGATTAAAGGCTTCTTTAAAGAAGGAAGTTAAAATAGTGGGGGAAACCTCACACATAACTCACTGATACTTCAAAAAAGTTTTCCCTTATACAACAGTTATTTTGATTCAGCACATATTAAAAATCCTTATCAGACTGAGTCAAGTTTGCTACCAGTACATCAATTCAGTTTTAAGACATTTTCTCAGAATGAATGAATGTTTAACGGACAGCACGAAAAAAAGGCTCGGCTATTGTCAAACTATGGTAAGGCAATAATAAAGTGATGATCCTCATCACTATAAAAATTCAAGACAAACAAAAACAGTATAAAGAACTGTGCAAAAACACAAATATCACAGAATTTTACAGATACTGAATTTTACTCAAAACTTCAGTTTTGTGCTGTATTGGCCATTATCAAAGATAATGTTACACCCCTGCACCACGGTGAGGTTACAGCACACGCAGGGGTTTTAAAGACATTTGCCAGAATACATATTTTGTTTTGAATTTCTTAGGTATTAATTACCTATCAGTTGATTATATTCTTATACATAAAGCTAACAATAGTAAACTAAGCACTAGTGACTAACAACTACAATATAATCATTTAGTTTTTTTCAGACTGTAATCATTAATTTCTGTTATGGGAAGCAGTCAAAGCATCCCGGGTATCCAAATTGAATGCCCAGGAAAGCATGCTTAAACACTGATTGATATAAAGACAGATTGGATATGAAGATAAAAACAAGTTATAATTATCACCAATTATTTGTTCTCACCTGATATTTCTCTTCAGCTGTTCAATTTCTCGTCTCTGAAAAAAAAAAAAAAAATTAGTTACCATGATATCAACAATTTCTCTCTATAGGTCACTTCTTAATAGCGATTTTAGGGACTTCAGTACTATAATCAGACCATGACTGCTACTTAAAATAATATTGGTGAGGCCATTGATGAATAAATGCTGATTTGTCTATATACATGTATTTGGGTTGGGGGTTTTATGGGGGGGGGGGGGGCAGGAAGTTTTGGAAGTTTTACTTTTTCCTTGGGGCATGATTAATTGTTTACAGTCAATGTTTTTATATTTGTGATCTAATAAATACACAAAATAAATTTGCGAAAAACAAAGTACAATTAGAAGGTGACAAATGGGAATACATAGGGGATAAACATTTTAGTCACAATTAACTGATAAATAAATAAATAGCTGTTCTTATGTGAAAAGAGAGGCTTTCTGGGGTAGTTCTTGCTTTTTATTTGTCAAATTATATTGCAAAGTCTCTGTTATATCTCTACATAGTGAAAATTTACCATTTATCTCCACTTACTGATGTACCATTTATCTCCCCTTAATACATTTTACAGTAAAATTTATTAGACTTAAAGATCTAATTTAGAAAGAAAGAAAGAAATGTTTTATTTAACGATGCACTAAACACATTTTATTTACGGTTATATGGCGTCAGACATATGGTTAAGGACCACACAGATTTTGAGAGGAAACCCGCTGTCGCCACTTCATGGGCTACTCTGTCCGATTAGCAGCAAGGGATCTTTTATTTGCGCTTCCCACAGGCAGGATAGCACAAACCATGGCCTTTGTTGAACCAGTTATGGATCACTGGTCAGTTTACACCTACCCAATGAGCCTTGCGGAGCACTCACTCAGGGTTTGGAGTTGGTATCTGGATTAAAAATCCATTGCCTTGACTGGGATCCGAACACAGTACCTACCAGCCTGTATACTGATAGCCTAACCACGATGCCACCGAGGCCGGTTATCTAATTTAGACAACTTGAACATTTATTTTCAAACCAAAGAAAACAGAAATGTCAACTAGACACTGTACTGTTCCTCCTTTTTTTAATATGAATTTAGAAAAAAGAAGATAACTAAGATTGTTCCAACCAAAGATTAGTCTGTAAGGTTATTATACATAACTAGTTTTTTTTATAAATATTTCTGGCTTGTATTTTTTACCTTCTGTATGCCATGTCCTGTGTTCTGCTGCAATCCCAGCTCTCTCTGAAGCACAGATAATTTTCTTTTCTCAGCTTCAAGCAAAAGAAAGGTCACCTGAAAAAAAACCGCACACAAAATTAATAACATTGAAAACTGCCTGAATCATAGTCATTAGCGAAAGTGTTAATGTAGATGACATTTTCAGAATAACACAGAACTACTTTAGGGACACTGAGTGTGAACAGTAGTTGTGGATTTCATGATTAAGAGGCCATGTTCCATAATTGTTCTGATAAAGGTTAAAACGTGCACTAAGGTGCATATAGTGTTACTAAAGTAAGTTTAAAAATGAGTCATAGTTTCACTTTTTAGCTTCTTAGCTAGGTGTTATATTTAGGTCACTGCAAATTGCATTAACATATTTTCAGTTTTTAAGTCAACTGGTAAGAAAACTATTAAACAAATTTAACATGTTTTAAGTTAGAAAACCCCCAGGTTAAAGTCTGTTTTGATTTATTAATCATTGAACTATTGGATGTTAAATAGTTTGTAATTTTGGACTCTTAGAGGAAACCCGCTACATTTTTTCACTAGGGAGCAAGGGATTTCTTTTTTATATGCACTTTCCCACAAACATGACAGCACATACCATGGCTTTTAATATACCAGTTGTGGTGCACTGGTTGGGATGGGAAAAACCTAATTAGACAATGGATCCACTAAGGTGGTAAGTTGAAACTACTAAATAAATTATATTTGCTTTATGATTATCTATAAAAAGACTCAACATTTTCTCATTAACTGGAAGAGTACAAAAGGTAATCATGCAAATATACTATAAAGTTACATTCACTGACAATGAAGGACGTACTGCATACAAAAACATACCTTTTAACATTCATTTCAGCTAACTACCCTTGAAGTCCCATGTACTTTCATGCAGAAAAATTTGATTGTATAGAGATATTATTTTATTTAAATTCTTAGTTAAAATGATAATAATTTACAACCAGTTCTTATCCAAGTGTTATCTAATTATGAACTATGAGAAAACACTAAGTGATGTCCACTGTGACAAACATTATCACCCCTAAGACAACATACACTGATGAATTTTGAGACAACATCCAGTTACATCCCTTAAGTCAATACCCTGTGATGTCCCTTGAAGCAATATCCCATAATGTTGTAGTGAAGAATTTTAGACAACCTCCTGTTAAATCCCTTGAGACAAAACCCAGTAATGTTCTTTGATTTTTGATTTTTTTCTAAATTTTGAAGTCACATTCAGTGATGTTCCTTGAGACAATACCTAGTGATATCCCCTGAGCCAATATCTATTGATGTCCTTCAGATAACATCCAGCCATGAACTTTGCACTTAACATCCAGTGATGTCCCTTGAGACAATACCCAGTCATGTCCCTTGAGACAATACCCAGTGATGTCCCTTGAGACAGTACCCAATGATGTCCCTTGATACAATATCTAATGATGTCTCATGAGACTATACCCAGTGATGTCCCGTGACACAATGAGATTTCTAATCCATTGATGTCCCTTCAGACAATACCCAGTGATGTCCCTTGAGATAACATCCAGTGATGTCCCTTGAGACAATACCCAGTGATGTCCCTTGAGACAATACCCAATGATGTCCCTTGAGACAATACCCAATGATGTCCCTTGAAATAACATCCAGTGATGTCCCTTGAGACAATACCCAGTGATGTCCCTTGAGACAATACCCAATGGTGTCCCTTGAGACAATACCCAATGATGTCCCTTGAGATAACATCCAGTGATGTCCCTTGAGACAATACCCAATGGTGTCCCTTGAGACAATACCCAATGGTGTCCCTTGAGATAACATCCATTGATGTCCCTTGAGACAAGACCCAGTGATGTCCCTTGAGACAATACCCAATGGTGTCCCTTGAGATAACATCCATTGATGTCCCTTGAGACAATACCCAGTGATGTCCCTTGAGACAATACCCAGTGATGTCCCTTGAGACAATACCCAGTGATGTCCCTTGAGACAAAACCCAATGATGTCCCTTGAGATAACATCCATTGATGTCCCTTGAGACAATACCCAATGATGTCCCTTGAGATAACATCCATTGATGTCCCTTGAGACAATACCCAATGATGTCCCTTGGGACAATACCCAGTGATGTCCCTTGAGACAATACCCAGTGATGTCCCTTGAGACAATACCCAATGATGTCCCATGAGATAACATCCATTGATGTCCCTTGAGACAATACCCAATGATGTTCATCATGTTCACTGCCAGTGCTGCCAATGTTGACGGATGTGACAGTGTTTGTTGTCATAAAATATTGTTTTACTTGAACAGTAAATGAATGCAATTTTATTCCACACAGTACTATGACAAGTATCTTTCTGCTTAAAATGTGTATGGAACTAGGTGGTACTGACACGCAGAGTCAATTTAACAGCTCAATGGAATGGTGTGAGACAATCACAAAGACTTCTCTCTCACTAACCACTAACCCTCTGATACTACACAGTCAAATTATCTGAGATGTGTGTCCAGGACAGCGTACTTGAACCTTAATTAGGAATAGATATAAAAATCTAGGTTAAACTTAGCCAAATGTTAACACTGTCAGCTATGAGATTCTATATGGTAACGTATATTCTACAGATTACATGCAGTGATAGCCCTTGTTTGTTTGGTTTGTTTAACGACATCACTAGAGCACATTGATTTATTAACCATTGTCTACTGGATGTCAAACATTTGGTAATTTTGACATATAGTCTTAGAGAGGAAACCCGCTACATTGTTCTATTAGTAGCAAGGGATCTTTTATATGCACCGTCCCCCACAGACAGAATAGTACATACCACATCCTTTGATATACCAGTCTTGGTGCACTGACTGGATGATAGCCTTTTGCAACAATATCCAATGATATCTCTTGAGACTTAACATCCAATGATGTTGTTTGAGACAACATAAAAGAGTGATGTCCCTTGAGACAACCATTCCAGAAGTACAGGACAAAGTCTAGGTCAGCGGTTGACAAACACACTGTTTAAATAATACATGTGAACAGATGGAACAATAATAGATCAATGACAGTTCGTGTTTTATACCAACATTTCACAAACAACTTAAACTCTCCTTTTGGCATTATAAGACCAGCCATGTTGACACAGATTCCTCAATTCACAGAATGGTCAGCCATTACTGGGAAGATAAATATTTCCTGCAAACAGTTTTCAAAGCTGATGTCACATAAGATTACTAAATGATTTTACAATGCTGAACACGTGCTTAACTTTTGAAAACCACTTTTTTAAAGTTTAAGTATCGTCAGGCAAGCATCTATCTGTACTATGCTTAGCAATCAACAAATTATTATATCAATAGTATATCAATAGTGATTAGATGCAACACATGCTTTACAGTATGAAAAAAAAATGAAAAGGAATTTATTACCCATATGGTTAAAAATATTTTGGTTTGGTATGTCCCACTAGAACGCCAAGTGGGACGTAACACTTCGACATCGATCGGTACACTACAATCTTGCAGGAACGTCAACTAAACGAGTTGAGCGATATAAATTAAGATCGATTATCAGTAATAAATAGGATATTAAAGCTCGTGACAACTGAAAATTATTTCACTCAGGCGATAAACATGATACGCAATGGAAGCTCATTTAATATCCTATAAATATGATTAAACATACCTAAGCACATTTAAAACTATGGCTATTTTGTGTCTGACATACATGTATATGGTTATTTTTATACTTGATCAAGAAAGGAGAACCTCAATGCTTCCAAATACGCTATGCTTAGTGATAAACAGCAAGCAATCTTTTATTTGCTTATACTCATGGACAGGACATACATATATAGGCATTGGAAGAAGCCATCAACTATAGGGGCCCATTATGTTAAATTACCTTTCAACCTATCATGGTTTTGATATATACCAGTCATGACAGCACATACCCTAGTCTGTGATTTACTAGCTTTGTATGAGTGGTTAAAAAATTAAATTTCCTTTGTATCTCTGGAATTGAGTTATTTCTCATTCCAAGTAGTGTGAACTGTCAATCAAAGGCTGTAGTATGTGCTGTCTTGTCTGTGGACAAATTGATATAAAATTTCACATTTGCTAATTGACATGTGGCAGCAGCAGGTTTCTTCTCCCAACCTCTAGATCAGTGGCCTGTTTAGGACGGTGAATGATTGAGGTCACTTGATAGACAGGTTTTTGCACCTAATGTTAGACGGATGTAATTTGATAGAAGACAATGATACTAGTCATATTGTTTGTGAGCACTCTGCCTTGTCCTAAACATGCCAAAGGTGTCACAATTACCACATTTTTATTATTATTATTTTCAAACAATATGTATTAATGTAAAATAATACCTTAAAGACTGAACAACAAGCAATATGTATTAAGTGTAAAATAATACCTTAAAGACTGAACAACAAGCAATGCAGGGTGGACTTAGCCCAGTGGTAAAGCACTCGAAAATGCACAGTCAGTCTAGGATTGATCCCAGTCTGTGGGCTCATTGGGCTATTTGTTTGTTTCTGCCAGGGGCGGGACGTATCCCAGTGGTAAAGCACTCGAAAATGCACAGTCAGTCTAGGATTGATCCCAGTCCCAGTGTGGGTCGAAAATGCACAGTCAGTCTAGGATTGATCCCATTGGGGCTATTTGTTTGTTTCTGCCAGGGGCGGGACTAGTTGATCCCAGTGGTAAAGCACTCGAAAATGCACAGTCAGTCTAGGATTGATCCATTGTCTGTGGTTTGTTACTGCTCATTGGGCTATTTGTCTGTGGGCTCATTGGGCTATTTGTTTGTTCATCTATTTGTTTGTTTCTGCCAGGGGCGGGACGTATCCCAGTGGTAAAGCATTCGCTCGATGCGCGGTCGGTCTAGGATCGATCCCTGTTGGTGGAACCATTGGGCTATTTCTCGTTCCAACCAGTGCTCCACAACTGGTGTAACAAAGGCCATGGTATGTACTATCCTGTCTGTGGGATGGTGCATATAAAAGATCCCTTGTTGCTAATCGAAAAGAGTAGCCCATGAAGTGGCAACAGCGGGTTTCCTCTCTCAATATCTGTGTGGTCCTTAACCATATGTCTGACGCCATATAACTGTAAATAAAATGTGTTGAGTGCGTAGTTAAATAAAACATTTCTTTCTTTCTTTTTTGTTCCTGCCAGTACACCATGACTGGTATGTCAAAGGCTGTAGTATGTGCTATCCTGTCTGTGGGATGGTGCATATAAAAAATCCCTTGCTACTAATGAAAAAATTTAGTGGGTTTTCTCTTTAAGACTATATATCAAAATTACCAAATGTTTGACACCCAATAGCCGATGATTAATAAATCAATGTGCTCTTGTGGTGTCATTAAACAAAACAAATTAACAATCAATGCCTAAATCAAGATCTCTCCATAGACATGTTAAGACACCCAAATGTTGCTGATTAAAACTGTGCTGGTGTTGTTATACAAACATTCCTTTCACCTAAAGCTTCCTGTATGTTCAAATCATGGAGCATCTCAAAACAACCATCTGCCATGTTCACCATGGTAACAGTAAACACACGAAAAATGATTTTCAATAAGCTAGAATAATTTCCTACTTCAGTGATGACTCTCTTTGATCAACACTTAAATCTTAGCATGTAAATGAGAAAAGATGTCTTTTTTTTTTTCTTCCAAGTACAAAATACTACGGAAACACAAACAAGGGAAGATGGAACAGGTGTATGAGACTGTGGTAAATCAATTCCATCTAGATGAGTACAAAAATAATAAACTATAGGTGTTTTTTCACTGTTTTCTGCAGTTTTAATATGATTGGAAAATATACAGCTGTCTGAACTTGAAAACTGGAGTATTATAAACTGAGTAAATTGTGCAACCTCAGAATTTTGTATATACATGCATTGAATAATACGTTTTTTTGCCAGCAAATAAATATGAAATAATTAGGAGATAACAATATGGAGTTTTTAGATTTGCAGGTGTTATTGTCTATTTGATCCCACAAATGTCATTTAATGCCTGAATTGGCCGAAGGCATTAGCCTGAGGTTAAAAATTAAACATTTGTGGGCATCAAATAGACAATAACATCTGCAAATCTAAAAACTCCATATGGTTATGTCCATTGTAAATTAAATAATTTTTCTATAGACCTTGAAAAAAATGCCTGGTTATAATCTAACTGTAGACCCTTGAACCGTCAACTTGGCCTGTACCAGTTGCTAGTGACATCATTTTCTAATGACGTCATTAGCTTTCTGGGTGTTATTTTTATTTGATCCCGGAAAAAGACTGTAATTAACCAATCACAATACAGAACACACTTGCCATCAGTTTACAATCAAGGATAACATATCAGTATGGATCCTTGACTCTAAGAATGATCACTGACCACATTGTTGTAAAAATAACTATCCTATTAAATAAAATAAGTGTGTTTAAACTGCTAGTAAAATGATGTCATCCTCCCCCTCAAAAAAATTTTTTTTTACTGAAAACCAATTTTGCTGGAGCAGGCTGTTTGAACACCTCAAAATCCCACTGCACATATGCCTGTGCACATAATAATAGAAACTACCGTACTTGCAGTGACGGTTAATTTAAAAAAAAAAAAAAAAAAAAAAAATGGCATCCTTGCTTCTGTGTAAGTGGACTAGACAGATGACAAAGTATTGAAAGATAATTTCATTAATGTAGATACATGTGCGGGCCTTATGTGCCACAAGGCACTAAGAGGATAGGTAAGTAATATATATATAAAAGGATGGACAGATATACATACTGTGTACAAATTTTAAGTTTCACTGAATAAATAAATAGGACTTTTTTTTTTTACTGATTAAATAGCCTATACATAACAGACTATCTTGTTAGATAAAAAAAAAACCAGTCTAGCAAGTGACTGCGATCGCTTGCCCTCATGAACAGATGACTGGTTACCTAAGATTACGAAATACATGTACTGCCCTCTGTAAGATGATGCCCAGATAATGCTCAGTGGATTCAGAGTGACAGGGTAACACCTCACTCCTGTGTAAAGTCAAACATGTGGCACACATGGACAGACAAACAGAAAGAGAGAAGGACAGGACAGAGTTGAATATAAGATTTCTCTAGTCAATATGTATGTATGTATTTATTATAATAGTATATATGTATTTTCTTTTCCAGTGTTTCAATGTATTGTTGAGGGCCAAGTGGAAGATTAGCTTGTACTAAACCTGTCATCCTCATTAAATAAAGTTATTATTATTATTATTATTATTATTATAAACCTATAGTTTCCTCTGACTGACTGAATCCCAGATGCTGCTCAGTGGATGCTGAATGACAGGGTAACATATCACTCCTGTGTAAAGTCAAACATACACCAGACTGTCACACTCGGGTTATCTTTGAGCAATAGATTTTGAAAACATTTGAACAAACATCGACATTCTGAAAACTGTCATGTGTTTTATTAGGTCATGCTCCTCCTACTTCCTCTTTTACAAAATCTATGTTTCTGTACTGTGGTGTAACCACAAACTATTTAGAGCTGATCACAACCTAGATAAATACAGATATGGAATGCTGTAACCTACACAATTTTAAAGTTCATTGGCAAATTTGATCAAAAGATCTGTAGACAAATTAAAGTTTTGTTTTGCTAAACAATAATATAAAAATAATTTAATTAAGTAATTTTAATTTTAATATTTTTTTCACAAGCACTGTTTTATTGACCTAGAACTTACAGTTTGTGAGATTCTGATCTAAATGTGAAAATTTAATATGGAACTTTAAACATCATCGTCAGAAAAAGTAATACATATATCTTGACTTTTTACTTTGTAAAAGTGAGATAAAAATGGAGGTACATCTAAAACAACACATGATTTTTTAATACGCTTTTTGGTGAATTAGCTATAGAATAAATTCACCAAATTCAATTTTAATTATCAGTTGGTGACTTGGTGAACAGCTGTTTAAACACTGTTTATCACAAATAAGTGTAAAAATAGTGAAAAGTTAAATTTGTAACTTTGACACTGCAACTTTAAACTTTATACACACATAAAAGTTAAAAGTTTGGTGCACTGGCTGTAACAAGAAATAGCCTAATGGGCCACCGAAGGGGATCGATCCTAGATCAACGACACATCAGGCAAGCACTTTACCATTGCGCTACATCCCGTTCAATATATGCACACATAAGACACGTTACTATTTTTATCACCACCATCACTATAACCATTACTGTTAATCAGGCAGTATTTTATAAAGAAAGAGTTGAAACTAAAAGTTAACTAAAACCCAAGTCAAAAGAAGAAACCTGTACTATTTATATTAAATTAACGACAACTGACATTTGCCCGCAATGTATTTCAAACAGCAATTGGCCGTGTATGAATGCCAGAGAACTGAAAGAACAAATCATTTACGAGATGTAGTTCCATCAGGTTTACTATGTGTAGCTACAACTCCCCGACATTAAACACAGACAAAACCGAGTGAAATCAGTGTGTACATTGTGCCGATTTAGCCGCCTTTATTCGGACCACTGATGATGTTCGTTCGGTGTCAAGGTCAACATCACGTAACCTTGGTAATTAGACGTGAGCAGGGCACATTTAAGTTTGACAATTTGAACAAATAGCAAAAGTGTCAGGCAAACAAGGTATTGGCCCTACAGCTTCTAAAAGGGTTACGATTTCAAACAACTTAAATATCGGAGTGAAGAACTCTTCACATTGAAGTAATATATAGTCTGGGGTTCCTCCGACAGCAGTTTGTAGAAAGCCCTGTGAACAGGACTAAGAGCAAGTAGGCCCAAGAATTAAGTTGTTTTGTCTTGTTCGGTAGCACATGAGTCAACAAATATGGGTACAGTCACTATGTATGTACTTCTTGTAACCATGTGACTTCCCATTATGTGTCACTAATGGAGTTGGCCTATCCCATGGCACTATCCAACAAGAGATAGTAGATGGGGAGCTTTAAAACTGGTTGCTGAATGGGCCTCTTAACACTGCCAAATGCAACTGATATCTGAACCATTGAAATCACAACAAACATACTATGGACCATAAAATGGGACTTGACCTTAAAATTAATTAAAAAATAATTTTTTTAGTTTAAATAATAGGTACCGGGTAATATGTCAAAACATGTCTCTGTTTTAAGTACCACGTATATTTGGTAAAAATACTGAATAAATGATGTAAAATTCTCAACATCATGGTGAAATAAAATTCCAAATTTATTTCACCATAGGTTAGCACTTGACTAACACAAGTTATTTCATTTAACACCAGTATTATTATTTTTTTGTATTTGATCAATATTTTAAGATATACATGTATATAGTTTTGAATCTGATCTTTAAAACAATTCTTTGCTTGATCAAAACAAACCAAACATAAAAAGCACATGTCAATTTTTTACTTCTATGTTTAGATTATGTAACACTTTGAGCCACATTTACTCTATTTCTGATGTTATGCCAAGTTGAAGGGTTTTCGCATGTGACGACTCGTACACAGAATACATACATGTATTTACAAAACAATGCATCAAACACTGTAGTAATGGGCACAGGTAGATTTAGACTTCAAATAAATACACCTGACAATAACATGAAAGGTTTTTCTCTCAACAAGACGTGATTATGTTGAGGAAACTTGAGAATACAGGTGTAAAAGTTAACAGTACTTGAGATGTGTACATGTCACCTAGCAGCAGGAAGCACGGTGGTCTTACTGCACCGTTTGAATCATACCTGTACTCAAATAGTCAGCATTTGTTTTAGTACTGGGCTGAAGAAAATGAAAAAAAAACAAATTTTACCGGCCTCGATGGTGTCGTGGTTAAGCCATCGGACATAAGGCTGGTAGGTACTGGGTTCGCAGCCCGGTACCGGCCTCGATGGTGTCGTGGTTAAGCCATCGGACATAAGGCTGGTAGGTACTGGGTTCGCAGCCCGGTACCGGCCTCGATGGTGTCGTGGTTAAGCCATCGGACATAAGGCTGGTAGGTACTGGGTTCGCAGCCCGGTACCGGCCTCGATGGTGTCGTGGTTAAGCCATCGGACATAAGGCTGGTAGGTACTGGGTTCGCAGCCCGGTACCGGCCTCAATGGTGTCGTGGTTAAACCCTCGGACATAAGGCTGGTAGGTACTGGGTTCGCAGCCCGGTACCGGCTCTCACCCAGAGCGAGTTTTAACAATTCAATGGGTAGGTGTAAGGCAACTACACCCTCTTCTCTTTCACTAACAACTAACCATTAACAATAACCCACTGTCCTGGATAGACAGCACGGATATCTGAGGTGTGTGCCCAGGACAGCGTGCTTAAACCTTTAATTGGATATAAGCATGAAAATAAGTTGAAATGAAATGAAATGAATGAAGAAAAGTCTTGTCTATAATTCTTAAGACTCGTATAGCCTGGATGTGCTGCACGTGTGTGTAGTCCGACTGTTGTCTGATGCGGCTTGTGTTTTGGCCATGTACACCATATACAAGAATTTTATTGTGGATGGCCACATATTTTTTGCAGACACACACATCCAGTCTAGAGCTCTCATTGAAACTAATGTATTTAGATAAAAACAAATTGTCAGAAAGTTTACATGCGACACATCCTGTCTATATAACTATTATGAGCCTTAAGTGAACATTCTACAACTTTCTGGTACTATTCATTATTTCTGAAGAAGACGACTTGTCGAAAGTTGATTTATAGTAAATTATAGAACATCTATTAATTAGCAGTATAGATCATGAAAAAAGAAAAAAAAAAAAAAAAACATTTTAAAGACTGTAAAATTAGTGACCTGTATTCAGCAGCCACCTGCCTTAAGCAGTCACTTTCGACTACCCCCTTGTGTGGCTGCTTAAGATAGGTTTGACTGTATTTGTGTAACTGGTGAGTTACCTTATTATAAAGACTAGATTACATGACATGACACAACACAACTCAAATGTCGAGTAGAGTCGTGTCGTGTAGTGTCTTTTGAAAAACCAGTTGTCTGCGACTTATATTTAGTCAACGTGACAGCATTCATACAGTGTGAACAGATTGTAGCTCATGAGTCGATGCGACCGTCTAGTTGAGTCACATCGTCTAATGTTGTCTAGGCTAAACACACCTGTACTACAAAGTCATTCAAAATGTACTTTAAACAAACCAATTTTGCCATGAGATTCCAGTGATCCTAAGTTATTAATATTTATTTTTGAATACAGCAGATCATTATATTATCCACTGGTAGTTCACATCATTATAAAATTGTGCAACCAACAGGTAAACAGAACAACAGTCCGCGTTAAATATTTCTGCCCTACTATCATCATCATCATCATCATCATCATCATCATCATCATCATCATCATCATCATCATCATCATCATCATCATCATCATCATCATCATCATCATCATCATCATCCGAACTACAAGGGGCCGGACATAGCCCAGTGGTAAAGAGTTCCCTTGATGCCCATCATTGGGACCATTGCGCTATTTCTCGCTCCAGCCAGTGCACCACGACTAGTATATCAAACGGATGGTTTCTGGGATTGTGCATATAAAAGATACCTTGCTACTAATGGAATAAGGTAGCGGGTTTCCTCTCTAGGGCTATATATAAAACTTACCAAATGTTTGACATCCAATAGCAGATGATTTATAAATCAATGTGCTCTAGTGGTGTTGTTAAACAAAACCAATTTCTTCTTCTTTTTTCATCCAAACTACAAAGGTATAACAGCAAAATTTCATGACAAAATCAATTTGATGAGTTAACAACATGCCTTCGCTTAATAATCTCATAGCTATTATCGTCACAAATGTTCATCAATAAATGGACATGTATAAATAAAAATCTTTAACGTAATTTCCGATTGGTGAAGCATCACGTTTTGAAGGAAGAACCCGAGCACTGTGATTATTGTTATGCAAGCCAACATCTGACACTAAATGGAATGCACACGTTTTCATTGATTTTGTAGTCTATGTCACAGAAATGTTAGAGTCACCATCCTATGTAGGGATATGACTAACTGTTTATTTCTGTGTTTAGAGGCAAATTGTAGTTCAGTAGTAAAGCAGTTACCTCAAGTGTCCTAGATTATACTAGGATCAAGCCTGGTCAACTACCAAATATTATTATTATTATTATTTTTTTTTTTCAAATTCTTTATTATCCCCAGAAAATAGGTCATGTCAGGGTTAGGGAGCCCTGAATCATCACCTTACAGTATTCTTCCTTTAGCAGTCTCACCAACACTAGAACATTTGGCAATTGAATTAATTAGGTTTTTTGGGTGTTTTTTTCAGACATACATGTAACCAGACAAACATACATCCAGTCATTCACACATAATCCCATGCTACAATTGACAGTTTCCACTCATGTCTACCAAATATTTTATTCCCATTCGAACCAATTTCAAACAACCGATATATCAAAGACTGTGAGGAATGCACATAGAAAATATCTTTTGCTGCTATTCACAAGTACATGTAGCTTGTGTAATGACTGAATTAAGGCTGGATCTGGCTTGGTTGGTAGAGTGTTCGTGTCGTATGATCGAACCACCTCGGTGAACCCATTATTGGGGGTTTCCCATCCCAAACGTTCCACAACTGGTATTTCAAAAGCCATGATATGTGCTGTCCTATATGTGGGAAAGTCAATGATCCTTTGCTGCTGATGTAAAAATGTAGCAGGTTTCCTCTCTAAGACCATATGTCATAATTACCAAATGTTTGACATCCAGTAGCTGATGATTAATTAATCAATATGCTCTAGTGGTGTCATTAAACAAAAACAAATATTAATTTTAATAAACAAAACAAATAACCAAGTCTGTAGAATAAAAAAAACCCATTCTTTCCTATGTTGAGTTTATTTAAATTATCAGAAGGCGAGGCCTAGAACCTAACCCCATTCCACCGCTCCCCTTCCCACCCATCCCCCCACTATTAATCACTGTTCAATCACCAAGAATATACCACAGAAAAGAAGTCACTCAATATCACGACAACAAATAGGCCAGTCTGAAGAATGTAAAACTGAATTATTCACGAGCGATGGTAGATTCCACGTACATACGACGCATGCATCAATACAAGTCTTAGAACGTGTGTTGCAGATTAGCTGATTTATGTACAACATGTATACAAGTAATGGCAGCACGTGTAGTGTGTTTGTCAATCATGGCTGATTCACACACATACTTATACAGCTGTTACGAGCTAAAACCTCGGTTTTATACTTAATCTACAACAGCCATACCATTTTTGTTTACTTACCATTGATTTACACAAATTTTCACAACCACAAGAAAGGGATGTTATTAGCAAACACCTGGGTTCATGTATTCCTTTGTCGATCAGGTACTATGAAATTAATTCTGACCATAAGCATTTTTATAATCACAAGCAAATGATGTTACCAACTAAAGCCTATGTTAATTTATTCTATGTTAATTTATTCTATGTTAATTTATTCCACTACTGGGGGTTGGGATGTAGCTCAGTAATAAAGTGCTTACTTGATGCACAGTTGGTCTAGGGTTGATCTCCATCGGTGGGCCCATTGGGTTATTTCTCATTCCAGCCAGTGCACCATAACTGGTATTGTGACGGAACATGCTCTTAATTTTGTTTTCGCCTGTGGCGATATTAATTGTGTTAGAGGGCCGTGTGCAGTTCCAAATGCACTTAGACCAGGTGGGCAACTTGTTACGTGATACCTTTGCGCGACGGTCGTCGAGCTTTTCTAATACACACCTAGCGCAGGTGTGGAGGCCATGTGGCCAGTAGTTACGTAATAACTCCGCTAGTGCTGTTTATGACCAGGGGATTGCTCGCGGAATGGCGACAGCCAGTCTGACGATCAGAGAAAGATATGCCGTCTTGGTCGCTGTGGAAATTCACTTGATATGTGAGGTACCGCCTTGTACCCCCAGGTGATATTCGGATTTTAAAAATAAATAGCTAGGGTTTTAGAGATATCGGGGAGAAACATAAGGAAGGCTCCAGGGGATCGCTGTCCATCCGGAATGGTAAATAATTTTATTTCTGCTCTGTTGTATAACCTTGATGTGATTGATGTGACTTTAAATATTTTAATACTGTATTATACCAATATTATTTAGACGGTGCTGCCGGTCATCTGACGCAGTATACTGTAGGCTCACCGTTCTGATATATATATATATATAAAGCTTATCCAGTCATCCTAGAAGACCTAGGTAAACTGTAGGTTATTGTCTTTATTGTGATAGGTACCAGTATTAATTCTGTATTACAAGGTTATTGAATGAGTAGTTAGGGTTAATTAAAAATTAACCAGTTAGGAATAGAGTTGTAATTCCTTTATTAATTAAGTTCCCCTGGCAGCGTTTCTCAATTATCACATGTTATTGAATGAATAGTAAGGGTTAATTAAAAATTAACCAGTTAGGAATAGAGTTGTAATTCCTTTATTAATTAAGTTCTCCTGGAAGCGTTTCTCAATTATCACATGTGTGGGTGTTGTGTCACGGTGAAGTGATTAGCATATTGTGTAAACTAGACACCTAGAGATTAACTAATTAAGTGATCAGTTCTGGGTTGTTATTATT
This sequence comes from Gigantopelta aegis, assembly GCF_016097555.1. Classification (NCBI taxonomy): domain Eukaryota; kingdom Metazoa; phylum Mollusca; class Gastropoda; order Neomphalida; family Peltospiridae; genus Gigantopelta; species Gigantopelta aegis. The sequence continues at coordinate 70,786,635 of NC_054706.1, forward strand.
TGTTGTTGTTAATTAACTACTGCGGCAGTACATTTGTCAGCGTAGGTTAATACAGATTCCAAAGTGTATTGTGTTTTTATTGTGTTTTCTAGTGACCTAAACGTGCTATATTACATATACTTTATATAAGATCTTATCTCTGATCATACCTAGACGAGCCACTCGGGTAAATACTGCTCGATACGGAGAGATCTAATAGATATACAGTTAGGAGAGCTATTTGGATAATCGTGTTTCATCCAGTTACGGGTATTATAGGATCCCCGTGACAGGAGTATCAAAAGCTGATGTATGTGCAATCCTGTTTGTGGGATGGTGCATATAAAAGATCCCTTGCTACTAACACAAAAATGTAGCGGGTTTACTCTCTATGACTGTGTCAAAATGATCATATGTTTGACATCAATAGCCGATGATTAAGAAATCCATGTGCTCTAGTGGTGTCGTTAAACAAAACAAACTCTTTATTCCACTACTGCAGCACCAGGTTTCCTCTCCATTTATCTCTGTGGTCCATAACCAAATGTCTTACGCCATATATAATTAACTAAAGTGTGTTGAGTGAGTCAAATAAAAATGTTTTCTTTCTCTCTGTTAAATTATTGTTTAATTTAATTTTGACCATAACAATTTCATAACTAAATAAACAAAGAAAAGGGATGTTATTTGAAAGATGTTCATTGACAGAATCTATTGTTTAATACCAAATACTGTTTACCAGGTACTATATGTATTTTTTACCATGAACATTTTTTATAATGCATTATGTAAAAGGGATGTTACATGTACCAGGCCGTGTAGAATTGTTATAAAAATCTACTAGCCATGGGATTTAAAAAATGTACTAGCCATGATTAAAAATCCACTGGCCCTACTTTAAGTAAATACAGTTTTACTGATAGGAATAATCAAATGTTTGACATCCAATAGCCAAAGATTAATAAATAAACATACTCTAGTGGTGTCATTAAACAAAAAACATTTTAACTTTCTGCTTTTGCCAATAGTGGTTAAGCCATTGGGTTTAAGCTGATAGGTACTGGGGTTTTAATTAATGGCCACACATGCAGTATTAATTCTCTATATAACCAACTGACAACAACAAGAAATGATACTCCACAGGCTTGGCCTTGATGACAAAGTGGTTAAATCCCAGCGTGCTTCCACTTTGATATAGATGTATTAGATATTGTTGACAAAAATCTTAATTCTGCTAAATCCAATATTCATTACCTTACTTTTATTTACTTATGTTTGACCATGAACAATGCCACGACTCACTGAACAACAAGAAAGACATTCAATTAGTGCTTTGATCATTATCTACCCATCCATTAGTCTTCTGCAATATGAGCGAGCAATAAATTCATTTGTAACAAAGGTATATATTATATACATTGTATAGACATGGAGTGTACTAACACGATATTAAGCAAGCTTCCATTTACTATCAACTAAGTAAAATAAATTATATTTGTTATGAGCTTTAACAAATAAATAGAAAATTGTTTCATAAGGTCATAACTTGAAATTTATTGTCAATAATATTATAAACAAACTTAAAACAATTACACACATTATAAAAGAAATATACTATAATTTTAATTTTATAGTTTTTCTTAATTACAAGGCTGTCATAGCAACAAAATTGCAACTGAAAACAAATTAAAATGTCACAAAATGTTATGAAAAAGTTTCCCCGTAAAATATTTATTATTGTTACCAATTTTTTTTACAAACATTGAACCTTTGGACCATCTTCAAAACCATTTACCTTTTTGTTGAAATTAAAAAAATCTTTACGTGTATTTAAACAATATGGATAATAAGTTACTTTTAGGCTTACCCGGTACAATACATATTATATTAGATGCTTGAGCTCTAAATAGAAATGACCCATTGGTCACTGATTTAGCGGTCATAGTGGTCACATGGTGGTCAGACACATATATTAACACCTGCTGTTTTTAACAACTAAAACACACGGTCATGGTCAGCAAGCTTTACAGAGTATTAAACAGTCCATTGACATCATATATTATCCATCAAGATACAGAGTATATAGAAAAATATATAAATGTAAATGATAGTCCATTGACATCATATATTATCCATCAAGATACAGAGTATATAGAAAAATATATAAATGTAAATGATAGTCCATTGACATCATATATTATCCATCAAGATACAGAGTATATACGAAAACATATACATGTAAATGATATCATATATTATACAGCATATATAAATATTAGATATATAACATAAGTGACTGAATATGAAGATTATTAAACAGTCTGTTAACATCAACAGCAAGATATTGGATGCTCCCCCTCCCAACAAAAATAAAATTATAACCGTACAAAAATATGGAATAGTATAAAACAGAATACAGGGACTGTATCTTTGATATTTCACACCCATTAATATATGGATATTTGGCATCTTCAGTGAACATTTTAAGCTCAATGGCTGTAGGCCAAATATTGTTAAATAGCAACACACTGAACATTGTAAGTAAAAGGATGAGAAGCTCATTTACATTTATTGCCCTCCTATCTGGTGTTACACTTTTTTACTTACAATGTTGAATCTGTTGCTATTTTAACAATATTTTACCCATGGGCTTCAAATTTTTACTGAAGGTGGCAAATATCCATATCGTAGTGGGTGTGAGATATCAAAATTAAAGACTCTATACTTTTTAACTATGTTATTGTTGTTTTGTTGAGTGTTGTTGGTTTGTTTGGGGGTTTATTGGGTTGTTTATTGGGCTTTTGGGGGAGGGGGGGGCACTCAATATATCATGAAATATCGGATATATAAATGTAAATAATTGAACATTTTAAAGAAAAATAAACTGTCCATGAACACTGTTTATTACACAGCAAGAAATAATATGAAATATTAAATATATACCACAAGTGTATATGACTGAATGTTTTAAAGTTGTTGAGCTTAGTTTCTGAGGTATGTATCTTTTGTTTCACATAAAATTAATAATTTAGAGCTACTAATAGTATGGCAATAGAGTACTACAAACACCAGGATGATGAAAAAAAAAAAAACAATACAAAAATGTATAAAACAGCTCTAACAATTTAAAGGGGGCGGGATTTAGCTCAGTTAGTCGAGTGCTCGTTTGAGGTGCTTGCGTCGCAGGATCAAACCACCTCAGTGGATCCATTCAACTGACTGGGGTTTTTCTTGTTCCAACCAGTGCACCACAACTGGTCAAAGGCTGTGGTATGTGTTTTCCTGTATGTGGAAAAGTGCATATGAAAAATCCCTTGCTGCATTAGAAAAACTGTAGCAGGTTTCCTCTGGTGACTATGTGTCAGAATTACTAAATGTTTGACATCCAACAGTAGATTATTAATTAATCAATCAATGTGCTCTTGTGGAGTTGTCAAACAAAACAAACTTTAACAAACATTTTCATCATTTAATTACTACAAACACCAGGATGGATCAGAAAAACATAAAATTTGCCAAACTTCATTAAACAACCCTGACCACTTAACGAGAGTCATTATTGCCCTGAGACTAGTTTAAGAAGAGTAATTTTTAGTTCCCCTTAGCATGTGACTTTCTAAGATATCAATATGGTAATATCGCAACCTAAATTAGAAGCAATTAATCACTCCCTAATTTTTTTGTGTACAGTTAGATCAGAAAGATATTAAATTTGTCAATATTTATAATTTAAGTCACTGACATAGGAATTGTGGGGGGGGAGGGAGGGACATATGCCCCCTCACTTTTCAGATATTTTGCTTTATAATAGTGTAAAAGTGTGTAAATATAAAAGTATGCACACACACACACACACACACACCTCTTTTGGCACCTTCCTACACCACTGTAAGTACAAAATTGTAAGAAATGTACAAGTTAATGGATGAAAAAAACGTGAAAATAGACAAAGATATTTTGCACTGTCTAATAGGGTTAGCTGCTTTAAAGAGTGTTAAACAATCCTGTAACATTGTTGATTATACTGATATAATGTTGGGGGATTTTGAGTTTCTTGGGGGTATGTGGTTTTTGCTGTGTTTTTTTGTTGTTGTTTTTTTTGCTAACAATTTACATTATTTTAGATGTTTAAGCCTGCAATGATGAGTTACTTTGTGTGTGTGGGTGGGGGGTTGCTTACAATTCACATTATTTTAGATGCTTACGGCTGCAACGTTCAGTGACTGTGTGTGTGTGTGTGTGTGGTTGGGGGGTTGCTTATAATTCACATTATTTTAGATGCTTAAGCCTGAAATGTTCAGTGACATTGTGGTCACTAGTTTAGCAGTTACACCATGTGAATGAATGAATGAATGAATGAATGTTTAACGACACCCCAGCACGAAAAATACATCGGCTATTGGGTGTCAAACTATGGTAATGCAAATAAATAAAGTGATGATCAACATCAATATAAAAATTCAAAAACAGTGTAAAGAACTGTGCAAAAACACAAATATCACAGAATTTTACGGATACTGAATATTACTCAAAACTTCAATTTTGTGCTGTATTGGCCATTCTCAAAGAGAATGTTACACCCCTGCACCACGGTGAGGTTACAGCACACGCAGGGGTTACACCATGTGATGCAGTGGTCATAAACATACTGAGTCCTGCTGTTCTGAATTAACAAAAAACATGGTCATGGTCAGCGGGATTTATAGAGTATTAAACCGTCCTGCAGTATGAATTATTATATTGGGAAATATTACATATATAAATGATTGACCGCTTTAAAGAATATTAAACATTACATTAATTAATTATTATTATTTATTATACAGCAAGATATATTGAAATATAGACATATGAATGAACATTATTCAATATTTGAAAGAGTATTAAAGAATCCATTAACATCATTTATTATATAATGTATGTGTGAATGATTTATATTATATATTAAAAAGTTATGTTATAGATATCTAGAAATATAAGATATATAGAGGATTCGTCACAAGTATTTTTTAATATGGAAAATATCAACAGTCTATGTTATTTTGTATTTGTCGAGGCTCTGACGAGACAAATACCGATTAACTAGACAAGGTTGATATTTTACATATTAAAAAATATGAGTAGCAAATTCTATTTATCCTATATAACATTTCTAAAATATTTTAATTCAATTTTTAGTAAATCACAGTATTAAAGTTGCCACCATCAGTAATATGACGTCATCACAATTAGCACAAATTATTTTGATGTGACACATTTTAACTAAATCTTTGAAAATAAATCTCATGTACACAGGTCTTGTTGGCTTGTAAGCAAATGACCCATCAACAGCAACACTTTACCTAGAGATCTTGCAAATTTGCATACCATTATTAACTGGGTTTAATACACTAAAGTATCACATGGGTTTATGACATGGATAGTATGGGTATGTTATAGGATAAATAAATGTAAACAACTAAATATGATTGTTATTTTTAAACAATACTCTTGCTGGTGACCTGTGCTAAGCATCACCAACCACTGGATCCAGGGTGGATCAGGTTCTAATAGACCAAATCAATTCCTATTGCCAGTAATGTTAACGTTTACTAATAAAACTGATATAAGCAGCATATCAACACACCCAGAAGTACAGCAATAAAAAGTGTGGCACCTCACATCTAATCTACCTGCAAGAAAATGGGGGGTCACATACCATTTAAGAGATATAATTAATGTTTTTAATAGCAACCGTCATTTTTGCTGAAAATTGCAGTTCCATTTTTGGGGTACTCCGCATTAGTTTCAACCTGTGGTATATATGGAATAACAACTGTATAACAAATAAAAGTGTATTTATTTATTGTCAGTGGATAATAGTATTTGCACAAATAATCAATATCACATATTACTACCAATCACACCCACAGCTGCTTTTACTCCGTAAATATCTGACTGGGCACATCTAACTTTGACACAAAACTCTCTTCTTTGGTACTATGCAACCATCAAAGCTTCATTTTGCAGAATAAAAGTTTATTTTGTTACATGATACCACTAGAACGCCTTTGTTAAATGATACCGCTAGAACGCCTTTGTTAAATGATACCGCTAGAACGCCTTTGTTAAATGATACCGCTAGAACGCCTTTGTTAAATGATACCGCTAGAACGCCTTTGTTAAATGATACCGCTAGAACGCCTTTGTTAAATGATACCGCTAGAACGCCTTTGTTAATGTTACCGCTAGAACGCCTTTGTTAAATGATACCGCTAGAACGCCTTTGTTAAATGATACCGCTAGAACGCCTTTGTTAAATGATACCGCTAGAACGCCTTTGTTAAATGATACCGCTAGAACGCCTTTGTTAAATGATACCGCTAGAACGCCTTTGTTAAATGATACCGCTAGAACGCCTTTGTTAAATGATACCGCTAGAACGCCTTTGTTAAATGATACCGCTAGAGGGTGTATACTACCAAATCAAATCCCATAGACGACAATAGTAACATATGTGGCTAAAACTCCTACCTGCAACGTATCAACCGACATAAACGCCACGGATATAAATACTATCACCCCTTACACTTAAAATGAATCAGAAAAAAATGGGGGTCAAGCTGCTCGTTTCTAAGATAACGGGTAGCGTCTATGACTACCCTAGTTTCGCACAAAATTCGAGTACTTTTTTTTTACAGGTACCCCATACATGTTTCAAGCACAAGGCTACTTGACACATTGGTACTAGATGAAATAAAATTGCAATTTTTTTTTACCCAGATGAAACTATTATTTTTTACAACCAACACACTCACATTTATAACCAATCACAGGACTTGTGGTGTTCACTTCTCTATCAAAAGTTCGGTGCACCTCGCACTTTGACCCAGCCGGAAGTTATTTGGTTTAGTACTACCTATACTGATAACATACATTTTTCAAAAAGTGTCCAGCTATGTGTCTTTATGACAACCAGGATCTGGTGTATTCTGACATAAATTGACAACCTCACTGAAACTGTTGTTTCTACAGTGCAACCTAATATAATGTACACCTCAAAAAGCATATATATTGCATATAGTTTTGTACAAATGCAATATGTCATATTAAACAACAAAATGTTTTAAAATAAAACTCCTGAAGATATTTACTTTCAGTCAGGTGTGTGTACTCAGGTATATATGTAGAGACAACAAAGATAGTCAGAGTACCTCTACCCCTTTAAAGAATTCCATTAAAACACATGCACTTGATTGACCCCTAGATTATGAAGACCTTAACAGGCACATCAAAGAAATATCAGTATTAAAAAAATACACTGTCTGAGGAAGGAAACACAAACATGACTGTACCTGTATGAAGTAATGACTTAATGTCCTGAACATTAGTGTTGGGAGGAAATCCTGTATGCTGGGTGTGGGTGTCTTCAAGTTACCAGGTGTGCGAATTTCAAATCCATCGGCCATGCTGATTTTCATAATGAACCATCAAAACTATTGGCAGCCACCAATATTCCTGACTATATTTTATTTATAGCCTACTGTAGTTGGAGGTTTTAATAGTTGTGATATCTGGAATAATCATGCAGCTTTAACACATTTATTTTTGATTAATTACTGAAAAAAAAACTATTTTTAAATGACAAAATTACCCGAACATCTATTTTCTTGCATTATTTTCTAATCCGGATGAATACAATATGTACATTAGATGTATTCCTACAATCTGTAATCCAGCATTTTATTTAGCTAGTAACATTAGGTAATACAGCTTTAACAATAAAATAAATTATCAACTTAATCCAAGGCAGATAATCAGATCTGAAAAAATTGGTTCTGAATCTAGTATAAACTCAAAATGCTTTTCATGAGAGCTAACTAAGTGATTATTAAAAAAAAAAAAATTATCTGGAGATCTAAGTATATGTTTAACAACCTTATTGTTATGTACAAATAAGAACAGAAGGCACAATAGTGACAACAAATTTAATTATGTTTTTGGTAAAGTTTTTCTTAAAATTTACTTTAAATTTTGCATAAAACTACAAATTTGTCTAAAAAATAACTTAGCACCCTATAAATATGTCAAAATGACAATAAAAATCAACTTCTTTACAAATTTGAGTTTTCAGAATTTCATACATAAAAAATTAACAATGTTAATGGAAACTAAAGACATTAACCCACTATTGGGACATGCTATTTTTAATATAAAAATAAATTGCTATTAAAATCTTAGTTCAGGTTGCTTATATATAATACCATATTTAAGAGCAGTTGTATATGGCAAGTCAAATTCCATGTAAAAACAAATTATTGAAATCTTTACAGTATGAATTATAGGTCAAAACCAACTTTTCTTCAGTGCTAACTTTGATTCAAACTCCATTCAGAGCCATGTACAGAGATTATTGTCAAGGTCAAGGTCATTGTGAACTTGCATGGTCGAGTGATGGCTAATTAATCAACCAGTATAGTTTAATTAAATAAAATGACAAAATCATAATATTTTTTATTATGCACTGAATATGTGCTATAGAGTGTATACTACCAAATCAAATCCCATAGACGACAATAGTAACATATGTGGCTAAAACTCCTACCTGCAACGTATCAACCGACATAAACGCCACGGATATAAATACTACCACCCCTTACACTTAAAATGAATCAGAAAAAAATGGGGGTCAAGCTGCTCGTTTTTGAGATAACGGGTAGCGTCTATGACTACCCTAGTTTCGCACAAAATTCGAGTACTTTTTTTTACAGGTACCCCATACATGTTTCAAGCACAAGGCTACTTGACACATTGGTACTAGATGAAATAAAATTGCACTTTTTTTTACTCAGATGAAACTATTATTTTTTACAACCAACACACTCACATTTATAACCAATCACAGGACTTGTGGTGTTCACTTCTCTATCAAAAGTTCGGTGCACCTCACACTTTGACCCAGCCGGAAGTTATTTGGTTTAGTACTACCTAGAACGCCTTTGTTACATGATACCGCTAGAACGCCTTTGTTAAATGATACCACTAGAACGCCTTTGTTAAATGATACCGCTAGAATGCCTTTGTTAAATGATACCGCTAGAACGCCTTTGTTAAATGATACCGCTAGAACGCCTTTGTTAAATGATACCGCTAGAACGCCTTTGTTAAATGATACCACTAGAATGCCTTTGTTAAATGATACCACTAGAACGCCTTTGTTAAATGATACCACTAGAACGCCTTTGTTAAATGATACCGCTACAACGCCTTTGTTAAATGATACCGCTAGAACGCCTTTGTTACATGATAACGCTACAACACCTTTGTTAAATGATACCGCTAGAACGCCTTTGTTACATGATACCGCTAGAACACCTTTGTTAAATGATACCCCTAGAACGCCTTTGTTACATGATACCGCTAGAACGCCTTTGTTAAATGATACCGCTAGAACGCCTTTGTTACATGATACCGCTAGAACGCCTTTGTTACATGATACCGCTAGAACGCCTTTGTTAAATGATACCGCTAGAACGCTTTTGTTAAATGATACCGCTACAACGCCTTTGTTACATGATACCGCTACAACGCCTTTGTTAAATGATACCGCTAGAACGCCTTTGTTAAATGATACCACTAGAACGCCTTTGTTAAATGATACCGCTAGAATGCCTTTGTTAAATGATACCGCTAGAACGCTTTTGTTAAATGATACCGCTACAACGCCTTTGTTACATGATACCGCTACAACGCCTTTGTTAAATGATACCGCTAGAACGCCTTTGTTAAATGATACCACTAGAACGCCTTTGTTAAATGATACCGCTAGAATGCCTTTGTTAAATGATACCGCTAGAACGCCTTTGTTAAATGATACCGCTAGAATGCCTTTGTTACATGATACCGCTAGAACGCCTTTGTTACATGATACCGCTACAACACCTTTGTTCAATGATACCACTAGAACGCCTTTGTTAAATGATAACACTAGAACGCCTTTGTTATATGATACCGCTAGAACGCCTTTGTTACATGATACCGCTAGAACGCCTTTGTTAAATGATACCGCTAGAACGCCTTTGTTAAATGATACCGCTAGAACGCCTTTGTTAAATGATACCGCTACAACGCCTTTGTTAAATGTTACCGCTAGAACGCCTTTGTTAAATGTTACCGCTAGAACGCCTTTGTTAAATGATACCGCTAGAACGCCTTTGTTAAATGATACCGCTACAACGCCTTTGTTAAATGATACCGCTAGAACGCCTTTGTTACATGATAACGCTACAACACCTTTGTTAAATGATACCGCTAGAACGCCTTTGTTACATGATACCGCTAGAACACCTTTGTTAAATGATACCCCTAGAACGCCTTTGTTACATGATACCGCTAGAACGCCTTTGTTAAATGTTACCGCTAGAACGCCTTTGTTACATGATACCGCTAGAACGCCTTTGTTACATGATACCGCTAGAACGCCTTTGTTAAATGATACCGCTAGAACGCTTTTGTTAAATGATACCGCTACAACGCCTTTGTTACATGATACCGCTACAACGCCTTTGTTAAATGATACCGCTAGAACGCCTTTGTTAAATGATACCACTAGAACGCCTTTGTTAAATGATACCGCTAGAATGCCTTTGTTAAATGATACCGCTAGAACGCTTTTGTTAAATGATACCGCTACAACGCCTTTGTTACATGATACCGCTACAACGCCTTTGTTAAATGATACCGCTAGAACGCCTTTGTTAAATGATACCACTAGAACGCCTTTGTTAAATGATACCGCTAGAATGCCTTTGTTAAATGATACCGCTAGAACGCCTTTGTTAAATGATACCGCTAGAATGCCTTTGTTACATGATACCGCTAGAACGCCTTTGTTACATGATACCGCTACAACACCTTTGTTCAATGATACCACTAGAACGCCTTTGTTAAATGATAACACTAGAACGCCTTTGTTATATGATACCGCTAGAACGCCTTTGTTACATGATACCGCTAGAACGCCTTTGTTACATGATACCGCTAGAACGCCTTTGTTAAATGATACCGCTAGAACGCCTTTGTTAAATGATACCGCTAGAACGCCTTTGTTAAATGATACCGCTACAACGCCTTTGTTAAATGTTACCGCTAGAACGCCTTTGTTAAATGTTACCGCTAGAACGCCTTTGTTAAATGATACCGCTAGAACGCCTTTGTTAAATGATACCGCTACAACGCCTTTGTTAAATGATACCGCTAGAACGCCTTTGTTACATGATAACGCTACAACACCTTTGTTAAATGATACCGCTAGAACGCCTTTGTTACATGATACCGCTAGAACACCTTTGTTAAATGATACCCCTAGAACGCCTTTGTTACATGATACCGCTAGAACGCCTTTGTTAAATGTTACCGCTAGAACGCCTTTGTTACATGATACCGCTAGAACGCCTTTGTTACATGATACCGCTAGAACGCCTTTGTTAAATGATACCGCTAGAACGCTTTTGTTAAATGATACCGCTACAACGCCTTTGTTACATGATACCGCTACAACGCCTTTGTTAAATGTTACCGCTAGAACGCCTTTGTTAAATGTTACCGCTAGAACGCCTTTGTTAAATGATACCGCTAGAACGCCTTTGTTAAATGATACCGCTAGAACGCCTTTGTTAAATGTTACCGCTAGAACGCCTTTGTTAAATGATACCACTAGAACACCTTGATTTATTAATCATCGGCTTTTGGATTTCACAAACGTGGTAATTTTTGTACTTGTAGTTTTAGGGAAAACCCACTAAATGTTTCCATTAGCAATAAGGAATCTTCTATATGTACTTTTTCACAGACAGGACAGCACATATCAGTCATTGGGCGCTGGTTGGACGGGACATTTTTAGCATAATAATAATAAGGGTTTGGAATGAAGTGTAACTGTCAATGGTCACATATAACAGTTGATAAGAATCATTATTATCAAAAACTATGTATTGAACAGAATAGGATGTAAAAAGATACTGATGCTAAATCTTCTTCCATTCATGAGCAGTTATGGAGATGAGGCCCACCAGTGATGAGTCCTATTATTTTCAGGTATGGTGAGTTAAAAGGATATTCCCCAACTTAAAATACACCAATAAATAATCATGTATTTTTAGTCTGCCCCCTCCTCTTTACAAAATGTTTTTTGTAAATAATTTCAGTTTGGTTTGAAGTATGAAGAAAATTAAAAGGGTTTTGGAAATAACAAAAAAAACCCACTCTTTTTTTTGTTTGCAGTTGTGAAAACAATCGCCTCAGAAATAAATAACCCGTAGTAAATTCCATAGTATAAAAAGGGAGTTTTCTGTGGGACGACTACAAGTATGTTTTATGGTAACATGTGCACAGACTTTTCATACAGTCTACAGCTGACGTGCATCTGGATCTTACTGAGTGGTAATGAACAGATTTTCAATGGTTTAGCAGTGCAGGTGTATTTTATTCAAAGATAATGAATACACCATAGCAGTAAAAATCCAACAACCAGTATCAAGATAAAAGAAAACAGCATTGTTAGTGGATATCATACATGTACTTTTGGGAGACCACACAATAACATCCTGATTTCAATGTCACCTTGATGACTCCCTACTTATCATCAATGTAGAAGTCAAATGTTTATTGTTCACTGGACTAAGAAACCCAGCAATGACATCCTGATGTGAAAGTCACCTTGAAGATTCACTAATTATCATCAAAGCAGAAGTCAATGTTTACCATGTGGTGGATATCAGAATGTTGGGAAACCCAACAATGACATCCTGATTTGACTGCGATCTTGAGGATTTTGGAATGTTGTGGAGATCAATGCTGTCTTGCCAAGTTGATGCGAGGGTGAAATCCTGTTTGCTTTACTTCCAAATGTGGTATAGCCAGTGTTTGTTTGAGTCTGAACCACTCTACATGTCGCGTTTGTGTCACTTTGATGCACGGACACCTACAGCGATGAGATCAACAAACACTAGCCGGCTTGTCAAACTGCAGTTCCTGTTGAGGTTTACCACAAAGTTTCCTCCAAGTAAAAAGGTTTGTTTTGGATCCAGAAATAGTCGTCTCACCCTCCACACCCAGAATGTGAACAAGTAGACATGCGCTTACTTATTAATTAAACATCTTGTGAAGAAAATGGGACATAGCATCATAGAAAGAAATGTTTTATTTAACAAGGCAATCAACACATTTTATTTACGGTTATATGGCATCAGAACAATGGTTAAGGACTACACAGATATTGAGAGAGGAAACCCAGCAAGGGATCTTTTATATGCACCATCCCACAGACAGGGTAGTACATTAGCATTGTAGAAACCAAATATGATCAACATGCCACATGTAAATTTAATCCAATCAAAGATATAAGACTGTAATTGCTGTAGAAAGATGATAGTTATATATATATATACACATGTATATATATATATATATATATATATATATATATATATATATATATATACTGATGGAAAGAAAGAAGGGATCACTAACACTAACAGGAAAGAGTGACTGCAACCAAAACCAGGGCTGGCTCTGACACTTGCCAACTTCACCAATTGCGAATTTTAAAAACTATTAGCAAATGTTTTTTTTAATTTGGTGAAGAGAAAAAAAGTGTACCGGTAATAACTGATATTTTGTTGAAAAATAGCTATAGGTTTTCCATTTGTCCAATAATTTGTCAAAACGTTCTGATCACCCAAAGCTAGCCCTGCAAAACCCGCATCAATAGTGTGAGGAAGGTAACTGTATTACTGACACTGAATCCCACATTACTGACATCTTTGTATTTTATACAGAAAATATTGTATTAATTTAATAGAAAATTCAATTTGGTCTATAACACAAAGTGTAGGCTTATTTCTTCCTATCAGTATAAAACCCAAGGACAATAATACTGCCAAACATGGATGCATTGAGATATAATGTTAACAAATCTTATGACTAATCACAGGAATGTTCAGTACAATGAATGTTCCAAGTTTAGAATTGTTCATCAATATACAGTCAAACCTGTCTAAACTGGACCCTGAACAAACCAGAATCCTGTCAAAACCAGCCATGTTTTTAGGACTCAAATTTTCTAAATTCTAAAATGCAACCCTCTAAAAACCAGATCCTGTCTAAAGTGGACAAAGTATCAGGTCCCCATCCTGATCCGGTTTAGACAGGTTTCACTGTATGATGTTTTTTAATTGCTTCCAGTGCAGGACAATGGTGAAAACAATCTAGCACCAGATAGACATGTCTGCTTTGTTAGTTTAGTATTTTCAGCAAAGTCGCGCCATTGTTATGGTAGAAGAATTTCATCAAAATTAGTACAAGCATATTATCAGAAATGCAACATATTGCACACACACACACAAAACACCTTATTAGATGTACAATGCAAGCACATTCATACAGAATATTATGTACAATGTACCATGTGCTGTAATTGATTTTTTTTGTTGTAAAGTATACAAAAACTAAGTAATACAAGTATGTAAATTAAAAAAAAAAACCCATGCTGTCCTGTTTTTGTAGGTCTCTCCGGGACAGAATTTAATGTTAGTTTTGTTTAATCCCACCACTAGAGCATATTGATATATTAATCATTGGCTATTGGACATTAGATAATTCTGATATATAAGGTAGTCTTAGAGGAAACCTGCTATATTTTTTTATTAGCAGAAAAGGATCTTTTATATGTAATTTTTCATAGATAGGACATCACATACCATGGTTTTTGATATACGGGTTGTGGTGCTTTGGTTGGGAATGGGAAAACAATTCAATCGGAGAATGGGTCCACTGAGGTACTTCGATCCTACAACTCAAGCACCTGAGGAGAGTGAACAAAATAAACTAGATCTCAAGGAGAAAATTAATTAGATCTGTAGGATCAATGGTTTATGGTTTATGGTTAATAACAGAAAAGTCCTTGAGTTAACTGTATACCAAGCTGTGTATGGCCACTGAGTTGGAGCTGGTACTAAGATGTGAATCCAGTAACTATCAGCTTAAACCCAATGGCTTAATTTGGTTTGTTTCTTTTGTTTAACGACAACACTGGTGCACATTGATTAATTAATGATCAGCTGTTGGTTTCAAATATTTTGTCATTCTGACATGTAGTCATCAGAGGAAACCTGCTACATTTTTCCTAATGCAGCAAGGGATCATTTATATGCATTTTCCACAGACAGGAAAGCACATACCACGGCCGTTGACCAATTGTAGTGCACTGTTTGGAATAAGGAAAAACCCAGTCAGTTGAATGGATCCACTGAGGTGGTTTGATCCTGCAATACAAGCATCTCTGGTGAGCACTCAAACAACTGAGCTAAATCCTTCCCCCTCCATGGCTTAAACGCTATTGGTAAGAATCAAATGACACAGTATCAAATGACACTGTATCAAATGAATGTATCAAGTGTCATCTTTATCCATGTATTCTCTTCACTGTCCACACTGATAGCTTAATTTAGCATGTCTTCAGGCAACTGTAGGATCAGTTGTCAAAATTCCTTATTTTGAATTCCTCTTAGGCTGTAGACCAATCTATTCCTGCCACACAGCCTTAATTTATGTTACTGATAAATCAATGAGGTAAAAAAAAAAGAGATCATGGAAATGTTATTGGCACGGGTGTAGGAAGGTGCCAAAAAGTGTGGTGGGGGACGGGCACACACATACATACATGTGTACCGGTATATATATATATTTCAATACATGTATAAATATATAAAAACCATTACTGCTGCTACAAAGTGGGGGGGGGGGGGCACTGCCCCCCCTCCCCTCCCCCAACTTCCTATGCCAGTGACTGGGGTTGTACGAGTTTCTTTATTTCATGGAAACATTTGAAAAAAGGAAAAGAAAGGAATATACACATGTATGTTGTTATGATACCTCAGCTAGAATCTACAGGTATTTGATGTTTAACATATGGTTATTTTAATAAAGGATCTACATATAGATAATGACACTGAAAACACACTGTCACCAAACAAGACTTGTAGAAAAGTATCAAGGTGATTTTTATATGCACTTTCTTAAAAACAGGACAGCGTATACCATAGTTATTGATGTACCAGGGGAACACTAGTTGGAATGATATTGTAATTTATTTACTAGTATTGTAATTTTGTTCTATCTTAAATATATTTAATTTTTATACCTGCAGATCTCAGTGAATATTAGCGAATGCTGATTGCCTCATCCTCATGAAATAGGAAGGAAGGAATGTTTTATTTAATGATGCACTCAACTCATTTTTGGGGACAGGACGTAGCCCAGTGGTACAGCGCTTGCTCAATGCGCGGTCTGTGTGGGATCGATCCCTGTCAGTGGGCCCATTGGGCTATTTCTCGCTCCAGCCAGTGTACCACGACTGGTATATCAAAGGCTGTGGTATGTACTACCCTGTCTGTGGGATGGTGCATATAAAAGATCCCTTTCTGCTAATCAAAAGAGTAGTCCATGAAGTGGCGACTGCAGGTTTCCTCTCTCAATTTCTGTGTGGTCCTTAACCGTATGTCTGATGCCATATAACCGTAAATAAAACATTTTTTTCTTTCTTTTTTTCTTTCAACTCATTTTTATTTACGGTTATATGGTATTGGATATATGATTAAGAACCACACAGTGAGACAGAAAACCCACTGCCATCATGCAATGGGCTCTTCTTTCCCATTAGCAGCAAGGGATCTTTTATATGCAGCATACCACAGACAGGATAGTACATACCACAGCTTTTGTTAAATAGCAGTTGTTGAGTACTGGATGGAACGAGAAATAGCCCAATACATGGGCCTACTGACAGATTACTCCTACATTGATGGCATAATGAGTGCTTTACCACAGTGCTACGTCCCAACCCTCCTCATTAAATAGTTTTTATTAATACTAGAACATTATCTTAAATCATGAAAACAAAACTCTAGTAAAACATTGATTAAACACACCAAAAATAACACAAGAAGTAAAAGGCTCCATTACAATACGATACAAAACCGGACAGGCTCCATTACAATATGATACAAAACAAAAGCATTTTTCTCATCACACAAAAGACTGAAGATTGTTTTCAACAATTCAGACATATTTTGTGAAATGGAGATCAAAACATTGCACTGGGTCTGAACAAATACGAGTGCTCTCATTCAACAGTGTGCACGATGACGACCTTGGGACGAATATTATTTGAACATTTTAGATTTGCTCAGGGCTTTTTACAGTTGGTCTATGACTCGCTCACAAACTACATGCAATTGTTTTCACGAAATAATTGTCGCTTTTCTGGTTTCCTCCTTCAGTATTGACAGATGCTGAATTAGAAAATTAGGAGTTGCTGAAAAACTACACGTATACAATTGTTTTGACAAAATATCTGTCACTTTTCCAGTTATTTCTTTAGTACAACATGTAGTTACATATGATGAATAATACATCTCACTCATTGACAAACTACATGCAAACATTTTCAGAAAATAACTGTTTCTTACTTTTATAATTATAGTAATAAATGGTGAATTATACAACTTACAGTTACAAGCATTGAAAAGCTTTACCATGTACAGTGAAACCTGTCTAAACTAGACCCTGCATAAACCAGAATCCTGTCAAAACTGGCCAAGTTTCATAGTCCTGAGTTTTTTTAATTCTAAAATGCAACCCTCTAGGGTGTATACTACCAAATCAAATCCCATAGACAACAATAGTAACACATGTGGCTAAAACTCCTACCTACAGCGTATCAATCTATATAAACACCACGGATATAAATACTACCACACCTCACCCTTAAAAATGGGGGTCAAGCTGCTAATTTCTGAGATAACAGGTAGTGTCTATGACTACCCTAATTCCGCAGAAAATTCAAGTACTTTTTTTTACAGGTACTAGATGAAATAAAATTGAATACATTTTTTGTCCAGATGAACCTAATTTTTTTTACAACCAACACACTCACATTTATCACCAATCACAGGACTTGTGGTGTTCACTTCTCTATCAAACGTTGGGTGCACCTCGAACTTTGACCCAGCCGGAAGTTATTTGGCTTAGTACTACCTGTATTGCTTTTTTTGATGCCTGGATAGTTTTATACTGTTTTATACTATTTTATGCTGCGAGATGTCATCTATTATACCTGTACCTTGCTAAACATTGATTTTCTCCAACATATTTCATCATTTTAATACTATACATATAAAGAGATAGGAATAGAAAAAGAAAAAGACAAATTAAGAATACTGGATAAAAAAAAAAGATGAAATGGAACATTTCAAGGAGCTTTTCATGTTACCACAATCTTAATATATTTTATAAAAAATTCCATTAGCTACATGTATTAGTATTTGTAAGCGTAAATTAATAGAAATCCATGTTTTATTCTGTATCTGATCTCCAAAGTAATGCTCTTACGTGATAGATGTCTGTGAAACAATATGAGAAGTGTCCATGCAAATTAAAGCCAATCCATATAGAATTAACTACACATTGCTTACAGGAATTACATGACCTTATTTCGCTTGAATTAGACTACCAATAAGTAATGTATGTCAGTATTAAAAAAAACTTTCATAATTTGACTGAATTACTGAACTTATTGGTTATAACAATATCATTAGAGAGTCTCTAGAGACTCTTAACTCAATTTTACCTAAAAGTACCAAATTTTCTCATACTATAGTTTATTTCAAGATATTTTTATCAATTTATACAATTTACGATTTCTTTTCTACAGGGTTTTATTTCTAAAATTTGACTTGACACCCATGGCTTTGACTTTGGGAATTTTAATGTTGTTTTACAATATTTTGGGAACTTTCAGTTTCATTTAAAAAACATCTTAGTAAGCCTAGTTAGAATTGAAAAGACTAATACTATACAAATACTTGTATTTATTCAAATTAATATCTAGTCTTATGTATTGTTTTCAAAATATGTCTTTATATAATAATAAAAAATGAAAATTATTTACATTGATTGGGAATTTTGTACTCCAAAATTGGGAATAAAAAACAACATAGCTTTCGAGGAATGGTGGGGAATATTGTCGATTATTGGAGTCTAGAAACATAGCTGATAAAACCCTGATGTATAAATAAAATAAGAAAAAAACCCCATTAAATGTACCATGTATGTGTTATACCCACATGTATGTTCTAAATAAAAACTCCAAGGTAATGTCACAGACAAATTCATACTCCTTCCAAAATGACACACTAAAGGTTCATTTACCCAGTTTTTCATTATTAGAAGATATTATGTTAACAGTAACACAATACATGTACAATGTTATTTGAAATAGTGTTATTTTGCGATGACACGTCACACATCCATCACCTAAATGATCGCACACAAAGGCTCCAGGTAAACACATGAACACTGAGCCAGGCCTTTGATGTCTGTGTTTGTTGTGTTCCGAGTCATTAGCAGCACACACCAGTGGACAGCACATGTTATCTGGCAGTGGAAATGCTAATTTAAGCCGTATCGCAGATCTTGATGTCAATACATACAGCACACAACTAATGGTTAATGTGATAGCGTTCAGCAGTATCAAGTGACAAGACGGGTATGGGCATAAAGAACATATATTATCCAAATTAGCTACTTAGCAGTTTGTCTGTATTGAAGTGAAAAAAAGAGAATATGAATGAATGTTTAATAGCACCCTGACATGAAAGGAAAAACCACAACTGAATGAAAGAAAGAATGCAATGGTTTATTTAACAATGCTCTCAACACATGAAATTTTTATTTATGAAGGGCCAGAACGTAGACCAGTGGTAAAGTGCTCACTTGATGCATGGTCAGTTTGGGATCAATCCCCATCAATGGGCCCAAAGGGCTATTTCTCAATCCAGCCGGTGCACCACAACTCGTATATCAAAGGCTGTGGGATGGTGCATATAAAAGAACCCTTGCTACTAATGGAATAATGTAACAGGTTTCCTCTCCAAGACTATGTCAAAATTACCAAATATTTGACATCCAATGGCTGTAGATTACTAAATCAATGTGCTCTAGTGGTGTCATTAAACAAACAAAAAACTGTAACTTTTATTCAAGTTCAGTTTTAAAAGCAGCTAAAATGTATTTACCTCGAGTTGTACTCCGAAAATGTCTGTGTTGGTTTGGGCCTCCCGCCGCGATGGGATCGAGGAATCCGATGATGTGTCGCTCACACTACTCAGAGTGTCATCAGCCATCTAGGGCAGCATTTCTCACAACTGCACACATCCAAACACGTACAGGTAGGTATAAGGTGGTGCTACTGGATCACAGGGGATGTTACTGGATCACAGGGGATGCTACTGGATCACAGGGGATATGTCCATCGATACCTCCAGCAGTCATTCAGCATGTGGCAAACAAAAACTGAAAAACGAAAGATGAATGTTTACATCATTATTAAAATTAAAATTGTTCTGGCCATATTGGACTCGAATACTCAAAAGTTAAACTCGCCCCAGACCAGACTACCCGCCACTTACAACCTAGATGATAATTAAGGAATAAAGTAAAATAGTATTATGCATCTTAATTCCAGCGCTGAACATGGATGCCAAATCATATCATTGTATTGCATACCAAACATTCAGTTTTTGTTTTCCCTCCATGTCTCATAGCCCGATAATGTAATCGGCTGCAAGCATATGGCAAAATGACGTTACAAAATACAATTAAATGAGAGTGCTCTTCTTTGCATGGGTAGCAAAGTCCTGTGAATAGACTTAAGTCTTGCTAGATCGTGCCCGAGTGCTGGAGTACTCATGGAGACACTAGTCCACAGAACCAGTTTGCCTCAGTAAACCTATTGAGCTATTTCCAATTCCACCATTTTCACCTGGACTGTACCACCAACAGGTATCTGTCATTACCACTGCTGGGTGAAAGGAAGGCTGTGGTATGCACATTCCTGTCTGTGGTTACAAAAGATCCCTTGCTGCTAATCAAAAAGAGTAGCCCATGAAGTGGAGACAGTGGGTTTTCTCTCTCAGTATCTGTGTGGTCCATAACAATATCTCTGATGCCATATAACCGTAAATAAAATGTGTTGAGTGTGTCATTAAATAAAACATTTCCTTCCTTTACCACTGCTGGCATTACCTGCCTTAATGATCTCTTAATCTGACACTTGAAGATCTTCTCATCTTACCTACTGGTCTACTGATGTCACATTGCCAGTGTTCTCACAATAAAACATTTCCTTCCTTTACCACTGCTGGCATTACCTGCCTTAATAATCTCTTAATCTGACACTTGAAGCTCTTCTCATCTTACCTACTGGTCTACTGATGTCACATTGCCAGTGTTCTCACAATAAAACATTTCCTTCCTTTACCACTGCTGGCATTACCTGCCTTAATGATCTCTTAATCTGACACTTGAAGATCTTCTCATCTTACCTACTGGTCTACTGATGTCACATTGCCAGTGTTCTCACAATAAAACATTTCCTTCCTTTACCACTGCTGGCATTACCTGCCTTAATGATCTCTTAATCTGACACTTGAAGCTCTTCTCATCTTACCTACTGGTCTACTGATGTCACATTGCCAGTGTTCTCACAATAAAACATTTCCTTCCTTTACCACTGCTGGCATTACCTGCCTTAATGATCTCTTAATCTGACACTTGAAGATCTTCTCATCTTACCTACTGGTCTACTGATGTCACATTGCCAGTGTTCTCACAATAAAACATTTCCTTCCTTTACCACTGCTGGCATTACCTGCCTTAATGATCTCTTAATCTGACACTTGAAGCTCTTCTCATCTTACCTACTGGTCTACTGATGTCACATTGCCAGTGTTCTCACAATAAAACATTTCCTTCCTTTACCACTGCTGGCATTACCTGCCTTAATGATCTCTTAATCTGACACTTGAAGATCTCTTCTCATCTTACCTACTGGTCTACTGATGTCACATTGCCAGTGTTCTCACAATAAAACATTTCCTTCCTTTACCACTGCTGGCATTACCTGCCTTAATGATCTCTTAATCTGACACTTGAAGATCTTCTCATCTTACCTACTGGTCTACTGATGTCACACATTGCCAGTGTTCTCACAATAAAACATTTCCTTCCTTTACCACTGCTGGCATTACCTGCCTTAATGATCTCTTAATCTGACACTTGAAGATCTTCTCATCTTACCTACTGGTCTACTGATGTCACATTGCCAGTGTTCTCACAATAAAACATTTCCTTCCTTTACCACTGCTGGCATTACCTGCCTTAATGATCTCTTAATCTGACACTTGAAGATCTTCTCATCTTACCTACTGGTCTACTGATGTCACATTGCCAGTGTTCTCACAATAAAACATTTCCTTCCTTTACCACTGCTGGCATTACCTGCCTGCCTTAATGATCTCTTAATCTGACACTTGAAGATCTTCTCATCTTACCTACTGGTCTACTGATGTCACATTGCCAGTGTTCTCACAATAAAACATTTCCTTCCTTTACCACTGCTGGCATTACCTGCCTTAATGATCTCTTAATCTGACACTTGAAGCTCTTCTCATCTTACCTACTGGTCTACTGATGTCACATTGCCAGTGTTCTCACAATAAAAGTAAAATAACCTTGAAAATTAATGCTTCAAAGGTTTTGGCTGTTCGAGAATGAAATCTGACACTTGACGTCCAATTGCCATTCACCCCTACCACTGCTGGCATTACCTGCCTTAATGATCTCTTAATCTGACACTTGAAGCTCCCACCAATTTATTTTATGTTCTCACAATAAAACATTTCCTTCCTTTACCACTGTCACATTGCTAACAAAGGTTTACTGGCATTACCGAGAAAAACCTTACCAATCTGACACTTGAAGATCTTCTCATCTTACCTACTGGTCTACTTACATCCTCAAATTTTCTTTAAATGATTTGGTTTAAAAACAATATCTCATGCATTGTTTGTTTCTTTGTTTTGTTTAATGACACCATTAAAGCACATTGATCAATTAATCATCGGATGTAAAAACAATTGGTAATTCTCATAATAGGTAGACTTCAGAGCAAACATGCTACTATTTTAATAAGCATCAATCAAGCTTTCATATATTTACCCACAGATAAGACAGCATATACCAAGGCCTTTGATATACCAGTTGACTAGCACTGGTTGGGACAAGAAACCCCAATCAGAGAAATGGTCCAGTGATGAGTTCAATCCTAAAACAAAAGCATTTCAGGCGAATGCTCTACTGACTGAGCTACATCCTGCACCCTCAAGCATTGGTACACAAAATAAACTAAACTGGTCATAGAAGTAGGGTCTCCATGAATACTCGAGTACCCGGGCACAGGTCAAGTCAAGCAAGACTGGAGTCCGTTCACAGGACTCGAGTACCTGTACAAGGTGGAATACAACGAGCAACTACAATGCAATGGACAATAATTTCAGCAGTAGATAATCAACAATATAAGTTACACAATAATTACAATGTATATGATCATGTGCTTGTTTCTGTTTTTAAACTGACCATCTGTCTGTCATAACACTTCTAAATGCAATACAATGGCATGATTTGGCATCCATGTTTATTGTTCGAATTAAGATACATAATGATATTTTACTTTATTCCTTAGTCTCATCATCATCTAGTGTAAGTGTCGGGTACTCGGGTCCAGGTCGAGTTTGACCCTCGAGTACTCAAGTCCAATATTTTACTTTATTCCTAGTCTCATCATCATCTAGTGTAAGTGTCGGGTACTCGGGTCCGGGTCGAGTTTGACTCTCGAGTACTCAAGTCCAATATTTTACTTTATTCCTTAGTCTCATCATCATCTAGTGTAAGTGTCGGGTACTCGGATCCAGGTCGAGTTTGACTCTCGAGTACTCCAGTCCAATATTTTACTTTATTCCTTAGTCTCATCATCATCTAGTGTAAGTGTCGGGTACTCGGGTCCAGGTCGAGTTTGACCCTCGAGTACTCAAGTCCAATATTTTACTTTATTCCTAGTCTCATCATCATCTAGTGTAAGTGTCGGGTACTCGGGTCCGGGTCGAGTTTGACTCTCGAGTACTCAAGTCCAATATTTTACTTTATTCCTTAGTCTCATCATCATCTAGTGTAAGTGTCGGGTACTCGGATCCAGGTCGAGTTTGACTCTCGAGTACTCCAGTCCAATATTTTACTTTATTCCTTAGTCTCATCATCATCTAGTGTAAGTGTCGGGTACTCGGGTCCAGGTCGAGTTTGACTCTCGAGTACTCAAGTCCAATATTTTACTTTATTCCTTAGTCTCATCATCATCTAGTGTAAGTGTCGAGTACTCGGGTCCAGGTCGAGTTTGACTCTCGAGTACTCAAGTCCAATATTTTACTTTATTCCTTAGTCTCATCATCATCTAGTGTAAGTGTCGGGTACTCGGGTCCAGGTCGAGTTTGACTCTCGAGTACTCTAGTCCAATATTTTACTTTATTCCTTGGTCTCATCATCATCTAGTGTAAGTGTCGGGTACTCGGGTCCGGGTCGAGTTTGACCTTTGAGTACTCCAGTCCAATATTTTACTTTATTCCTTAGTCTCATCATCATCTAGTGTAAGTGTCGGGTACTCGGGTCCAGGTCGAGTTTGACTCTCGAGTACTCTAGTCCAATATTTTACTTTATTCCTTGGTCTCATCATCATCTAGTGTAAGTGTCGGGTACTCGGGTCCGGGTCGAGTTTGACCTTTGAGTACTCCAGTCCAATATTTTACTTTATTCCTTAGTCTCATCATCATCTAGTTTAAGTGTCGGGTACTTGGATCCAGATCGAGTTTGACCTTTGAGTACTCGAGTCCAATATTTTGGACTCGTGGAGGCCCTACACAGAAGTCATACACAGACAGAACTTCACATACATTGTTTTTGTTTCCTATTTATTGTACAAGTTTATTTTGCGCAAGAATATAAAATATATATATCATGAGAGGTCGAGTGGTATGTTCTTGCACAAAATAAATAGGAAGCAAAAACAACATATGTGAAGTTCTGTATTTATTACATACATTCTTTTATTTTTTACAAAAAAGTTTTTTAAATTTAATGTCGTAACAACACTTTCTTAAATCTATTAATAAATCCTCCTTTCATGGATTTTCTTAACATTAAGAATTATACTCTGCAGCAATAGTGTGCAATGTTTAAATATGATGTGACGTAATGTGTAAATCATACATGATGTCAGTAACAAAAAGGCGCTAAAACCAGTAAAAATAAAAAGGAAATTCCCCATGTACAAGTTCCGGTCCAAATCATACATATATGTGATACAAGATAAATTTATCACATGATTTGAAAATGTCTCTATCACTATAGTAAGATTGAATAGGTATGTAATAAATAAATATCTTTTACTGACATAATGAAATATCGGCTGTTCTAGAAATTAGCACATGGGGTGAGGATGAACACCTTTTTTCCCCCATACCCACCACTGAAAAAATTAAATGATATAATTTAATGTGATTAATATTTTTGAAAATCCCTCCACACTATACAATTCTATATCATGTACATTCAACCCACTCCACCAAAAAGTCATTTTTGCACAATGCCTAATATTATTTCACTATTAATTACTACAGTGAAACCACTCTAAATTGGACCTTCTATATAAACTGAAATTACCTCAAAACCAGACACTTTCATGGTCCTTTTTGAAATATTACAGAACATAACCCATCTAAAACTAGATACCCCTTAAAACAGGACTTGTTATTTGGACCCATGGGTGTCCAGTTTTGAGAGGTTTCACTGTACACAAGTAGTTATGTCTCCAGGTTGTAATATCACCACAACAAATAGCACACATTATTATTATTATTATTATTTTGTTCACGGAAATGGAAACGGTAAAATCAATATTTATTTTTATGACTACAGTGTAATGTTACCATGCACAGGGTTATAGTAATGTTCCTATCTATTGAAATTATTACTGCAATAAAACAGACAGGGGCTTTATATGATATATATTACTATGCTATTAAATGGGTGTTTTCATGGGTGTTATAGGTCCGAGGATAGTTGTATTGGTCCAAGTCTGGCTGTATGCCTGAGGCAATGCCGAGTGAATGCAATACACAAACTCAAGTAATTAACATATTATATGTATACAATTACAAAATGTTTGCATTTATATGATTTCCTCAATTCTGATTGGACAACGTCAAAGAAAAACTGAAAATTATCCTTCAATAAACCTCAGAAAATGACGTCATTATGCCAGCCGGGACATCATTAAGTAAAACAGGTCATCGAAAGGACGCTAGAAGCTGTGTATTTTAATTAAATATGGTGTCCAGGTGCTTGTGCATACATTTTAGAAGAGGGTGAGGAGCTAAACCGTGGCTAGCGACATTTATGAGGGGTTAACACATGCTTCCCCGGAAAAGTATTGAAACAAAGAGAACATTTGCTTGATCAAGGGGAGGGTTCGACTGCCATAACCCACCCTCTGCACAAGCTCCTGTCTTTGTAATTAAATAAAATCTGTGTGTCATTTTTTAAAATTAATTTAACAATGTACAACTGTCACAAACTGCATAAAACTGCGTAGCGTAATGAAGAATTTTAAACTAAATTACTCAGAAAATGATGTCATTATGTCAAATGGGACGTCATTACGTAAAGCAGATAATGGGAAGAATGTTACAAACTGATTTATGAATATTATGTGTACACAATTTTATACAATTTGTGACTGTTATACATCAATAAATTCACAAAAAATTACGAAAAATTCTTATATAATACATAAAGAATTAAAAAATATATATACAAACTACAAGAGCACCTCTGTAACTTTGAAAAAAATTAAGTTACTAATATTTTTGAAGTGATTTATTTAAGAATTGACGGCAATTATTTTTTTAATCATGCAAGTATGAACCAAAACAATTATGTGCAATCTGTAGGACTCTGGACCAATTAGATTGCCAGCAAGAGTATAGATGCAAAAAAAAACCCAAACCCTGTGATGGTTGTTTATGGTACATGTGTCTTAAAATTAACAGATGCATTGATTATCATATCATATGGAATAATACTACAATACAAAGTTATGCACACTTTGCTTCCGAGTGTCCACAAAGGAATGATCCATCTTTGATTATTAAAATCTATAAATATTTAGTGGGAATAAATTCATTAATATACAACCAGTTATACATCTAAAACAGTAGAGGTTTTGTTGATACATTTAATATGTGAATATTGGGGAAATATTTAAAAATCAACTTTGTAAAATTTAGTCTCAAAGTGTCCTACAATATACTTTTACTCTTTATTTTATATTAAAAACAATAGCATTACCCCAAGGGTTGTTGTTTGGGGATACCGGTAGTTTGAAAAATATAAAAATGCATTGCCTGTATATGGAATCTGAAAAACCACAAACCACTTAAGCACACCGAATAAGTAAACTGCATAAACTTACTAAAATAACAACAGAATGTACAGCTCTAAACATTAAATCTAAACAGCTAATGTTAATTTATCACAAATATATGTATTACAGTACAAGAAAAAACAAAGAAAGTTTTGTAAAATTAAAACACCGTTACAGCACACCGATTTATTAACTGAATTATTATTGGATGTCAAACATTTGATAATTACGACATGTAGTCTTAGAGGAAACCCACTACATTTTTCCATTAGCAGCAATGGATCTTTTATATACACTTTCTGACAAGCAGGACAGAACATACCATGGTCTATATATACCTGTTGTAGGGCACTGGTTGAGATGGGAGGGGAAAAAGAGAAGACAAATGAATAATGGGTCCACTGAAGGGGTACGTTGTTTATTGTACGAGTTTACAGTGCACAAGCATACTACACCTGGTTAGGGACATGACGTCATCTGAGTGAACACATGAGGTACAAATGTAAGATTTTATATTACACATGTTCAATAAAATATTTTTTATTGCACAGTCAGAATGGTCTTTATTTCTATAGCAAGATTAAATGGGTATGTAATAAATAGCAGGCTTGCATGACTGTGCATAATATAATTATTTTAATTTCTTGAGATTACATAAAACCCTTTCTGCCTTGAATAAAATATAAAATTATTATTTTCTAAAACATAAATAGCCCAAGGGCCCACCGATGGGCTACGTCTTGCCCCCTATTAAAGTGAAAATGATCAACATAATTATTTTGAACTTAGATTCAAATTATGGATACATTCATATGAATAAATGTCATAAATAAAATGTATGCTTACAGGTATGAACAATGAGTTACAAAAAATTAAAATCCAGAAATTTCAATATTGGTGACTGGGTACTGAGATTGGCCCAAGGATTAGGGTTGTACAAAGGTCTAAAAAGGTGACCCCCATTCAGAATGAATGCAGAGCATCAGCTAAAACCATATGATTTGGAGATTTGGACAGAGATTATGGAAATTTTTGACAAACAGTGGGAACTTTGAAAAACTGCATAAACCATTAAAAATATAGAACACTTTTTCTTTGTGCTTACAACAGTCACATTTTTTTCTCATATTCCAACCAGTGCACTACAAGTGGTCAAAGGCAGTGATATGTGTTTTCCTGTATTTGGGAAAATGCATATAAAAGATCCCTTGCTGCTAATGAAAAGATGTAACAGATTTCCTCTGATAACTATATGTCAGAATTACCAAAAGGTTTTACATCCAATAGCTGATGATTAATAATAAATCAATGTGCTCTAGTGGTGTCATTAAACAAAACAAACTCTTTTTTACAACAGGCACATTAAAGTAACTAACCCTAGTTTTTAATGTACACACCTCTTCTGTTTTATGTACGCATCAGAATAAATCAAACACATTGATTGGATTTACAATTTAAACAGAAGTTGTAAGTAATGTGTAAGTAATCTAATTAAAAAGTACAATGGGCTATCCGTAATACAGCTTGAAATATTTTACATTTCCTTTTTAAAAAACATGCCAAATAGACTTATTTATAGACTAGCAATAATCAGAGTAATATTTTTGTTAATCTAGTGACAAATGTTTTAGTTGAATTGAGTAGAGGATACTTGACAAACCTTTTATCTGTCAGAAAGTGTCTTCAACGTCAGTGTCACAGTTTCAAGTTTTATTATCCACATAGATATCCAGGGAAATATAATCAGTATGACCCACGTGTGTCATAATGATTTCACGTGCACAAAAAATGATGTAATTTTGAGAAACGACATCATAACGTAATGCAGCTTCCTCAGTATTAACGCTTATCAAAATGACGTCATTTCTGAAAATGATGTCGTTTTGTAGTCTCTTTTTAGTTATGTTTGAAATGTTTTGACATGGTCCTAGCTTGTTATTCGTAAAAATAATATTCTGGATAATGTGGATAATAAAGAAATTATTACACTCGTGTGTGAATCATACTGATTTTACAAAACTCGTGTCACAATGTACAATAATCCTGACACTAGTTTCGTAAACTCAGTACGACACACAAGCTCGTATAATAATCTCTTTGTATGTTATGAGTAATTTAAAGATACTGTCCTGAGTTTGCGGTCATTGTAAGATGCTTCCAACTAATAAAGTCTTTTAATAACTAAAACAAAATACATACTAAATATTGTTTCTTGTTTAGAATATCAGTGTCTGTATATTTAATGTGATTTTGGTCATCCTAATGTTTATAAGTAGCTCAAATTGTATTTGGTCTCCCAATGATTTCGTATTTAAGAAAATTAGCAAATAAAATAAAGTTTGATCTAGTACAAGCACTAGGACAATCAGAAACACATTTAAGATACAGCCACTGATGTTTTGTGCAGAATTTTTTTAAATTTAATATGCAATTTTAGTCATTAATACATCTCTGTTTGTCAGCAACATCCTAACATGATAACAAACTGTCATTTAACAGTTAAAAAAGTTTAACAGCCAAACTTACATCTTACACTATCTTATAATTAAGGTCAGTACAGTACCTTTAACAAACACTGTCAATAATATTAGTAATATTTCTGTTAATCTAAAGAGAGATGAAATGTTTTGGTGTAAATGAGTAAAAACATGACCAACCTTATACCTGTATCTGTCAGAAAGTGTTTTTACCATCAGTGCGTCTGTATCACACAGTTTAATCCAGTTACTAGTTACGTAATCAGTTATAAGAAAACTGATCAGCTAATACGTCTTGAAGCTGTAACAACGCATCCGAATAATCCAAATCAAAACACACACGCTGTCACAACAGTTTCCTTTGATAACTGATGCTCTATGACCAACCAGCTGATAACCTGGACCAGTCTATTTTCTCACCTGGGGGTTTCAGGTAAGGCAGGTGAAACCACAGTATGACGATGAGTTCCTCTAATCAATGAAAGCCACAAAAGTAAATAACGTGTTCTTTACACAATGAGCATTATTTATTTAATTATAGCATGCTGTATTTGGTGTTTACATCAAATAATAATAAAACACACCTGACGACTAGGTTTACCAATCCCTTTCCTTTTTTATTCCATCAGTTAACGAAACAAAATAAAAATGTGTTTAAATCATACTTCAACTTATCTATCAGTGAAGACAAAGGTTTTGTGACAGGGTAAAGATAGTACATGACTGATTACAGACTATTCTTTGATAAGGATAGCAAATATGAATTCGGGTTCGGTCATCACTAAGCTTTCTTATGATTCAATATTTTTTATTTTAATAGCCCATTGTCGGTTTACAGACTATTATTAGACTAGGGTAACACATATGTATTTGAGTTTTGTTATCACTAAGCTTCCTTATGATTCAGTATTATTTGTATAGCCCACAGCTGAATGACAGACTGTTATTTAACTAGGATAACAAATAGGAATTTGGGTTCCGATATCACTAAACTTCCTTATGATTCAGTATTATTTGTATAGCCCACAGCTGAATGACAGACTGTTATTTAACTAGGATAACAAATAGGAATTTGGGTTCCGATATCACTAAACTTCCTTATGATTCAGTATTATTTGTATAGCCCACAGCTGAATGACAGACTGTTATTTAACTAGGATAACAAATAGGAATTTGGGTTCCGATATCACTAAACTTCCTTATGATTCAGTATTATTTGTATAGCCCACAGCTGAATGACAGACTGTTATTTAACTAGGATAACAAATAGGAATTTGGGTTCCGATATCACTAAACTTCCTTATGATTCAGTATTATTTGTATAGCCCACAGCTGAATGACAGACTGTTATTTAACTAGGATAACAAATAGGAATTTGGGTTCCGATATCACTAAACTTCCTTATGATTCAGTATTATTTTTATAGCCCACAGCTGAATGACAGACTGTTATTTAACTAGGATAACAAATAGGAATTTGGGTTCCGATATCACTAAACTTCCTTATGATTCAGTATTATTTTTATAGCCCACAGCTGAATGACAGACTGTTATTTAACTAGGATAACAAATAGGAATTTGGGTTCGGTTATCACTAAACTTCCTTATGATTCAGTATTATTTGTATAGCCCACAGCTGAATGACAGACTGTTATTTAACTAGGATAACAAATAGGAATTTGGGTTCGGTTATCACTAAACTTCCTTATGATTCAGTATTATTTGTATAGCCCACAGCTGAATGACAGACTGTTATTTAACTAGGATACCAAATAGGAATTTGGGTTCGGTTATCACTAAACTTCCTTATGATTCAGTATTATTTGTATAGCCCACAGCTGAATGACAGACTGTTATTTAACTAGGATAACAAATAGGAATTAGGGTTCGGTTATCACTAAACTTCCTTATGATTCAGTATTATTTGTATAGCCCACAGCTGAATGACAGACTGTTATTTAACTAGGATAACAAATAGGAATTAGGGTTCGGTTATCACTAAACTTCCTTATGATTCAGTATTATTTGTATAGCCCACAGCTGAATGACAGACTGTTATTTAACTAGGATAACAAATAGGAATTTGGGTTCGGTTATCACTAAACTTCCTTATGATTCAGTATTATTTGTATAGCCCACAGCTGAATGACAGACTGTTATTTAACTAGGATAACAAATAGGAATTAGGGTTCGGTTATCACTAAACTTCCTTATGATTCAGTATTATTTGTATAGCCCACAGCTGAATGACAGACTGTTATTTAACTAGGATAACAAATAGGAATTTGGGTTCGGTTATCACTAAACTTCCTTATGATTCAGTATTATTTGTATAGCCCACAGCTGAATGACAGACTGTTATTTAACTAGGATAACAAATAGGAATTTGGGTTCGGTTATCACTAAACTTCCTTATGATTCAGTATTATTTGTATAGCCCACAGCTGAATGACAGACTGTTATTTAACTAGGATAACAAATAGGAATTTGGGTTCGGTTATCACTAAACTTCCTTATGATTCAGTATTATTTGTATAGCCCACAGCTGAATGACAGACTGTTATTTAACTAGGATAACAAATAGGAATTTGGGTTCGGTTATCACTAAACTTCCTTATGATTCAGTATTATTTGTATAGCCCACAGCTGAATGACAGACTGTTATTTAACTAGGATAACAAATAGGAATTTGGGTTCGGTTATCACTAAACTTCCTTATGATTCAGTATTATTTGTATAGCCCACAGCTGAATGACAGACTGTTATTTAACTAGGATAACAAATAGGAATTTGGGTTCGGTTATCACTAAACTTCCTTATGATTCAGTATTATTTGTATAGCCCACAGCTGAATGACAGACTGTTATTTAACTAGGATAACAAATAGGAATTAGGGTTCGGTTATCACTAAACTTCCTTATGATTCAGTATTATTTGTATAGCCCACAGCTGAATGACAGACTGTTATTTAACTAGGATAACAAATAGGAATTTGGGTTCGGTTATCACTAAACTTCCTTATGATTCAGTATTATTTGTATAGCCCACAGCTGAATGACAGACTGTTATTTAACTAGGATAACAAATAGGAATTTGGGTTCGGTTATCACCAGGGAGCAGGAGGTAGTCACGTGGTAAAGCGCATGCCTGATGCGCGGTCGGTTTTGGATCAGTCTTCGTTGGTGGCCCATTGGGTTATTTCTTGTTCTAGCCAGTGCACCACGACTGGTATATCAAAGGTTGTGGTATGTGCTATCATGTCCAGGGCTAGCTTTGGCACTCCCCTAATTCGCCAAATACGAATTCTGAAAGCAGTTGGCGAATTTTATTTTAACTTGGTGAAATAATTTCATGTAACAACTGATATTTTGTTATAAATTAACTGGGGTTTTTTGTGCAATTTTTGAAGTTTCATAGAAAATTTGGCATGCTCACCCAAAGCTAGCCCTACTGTCTATGGGATAGTGCATATAAATGATCCCTTGCTACTACTAGAAAGCTTTGGTAATTTTTTAACTGTAGCCTTAGAGGAAACCCGGTACATTTGTTCCAATTAGCAGCAAGGGATATTTTATATGCAATTTCCCAGACACGACAGACCATACCATATCTTTTACAGAAATAACTTATACAAACTTATAAGTGAAGTATACTTGACTTATACATCACTTATAAGTGACGTATAAGTTACCTATATATTGCTATAAGTGAAGTATCAGTTTGTACAAGTATAAGTGAAAAGAATGGTTAACTAATACTTCACTGATACTCCACATATATTACACTTATAAGTGACTTATCAGTAGTATAAGTGAACTGGAGTTGGATATTTTTCTTGTTGTTTTTATACGTGAAATATAAGTGAAATATTAGTTTGGACATAGTCCTTTTGCAAAATAAATGATGTCTTCCAAATGAATGGGAATTTTTTTTTTCATGGTTATTTTTGTAAAATTCATAACTTCTCACAGGATTTATCGAATTCATTGGGAACAGTGGCTAAACAACCAAACATACATGTAGCAGAATTATTAATCATGGGCTATTGGATGTCAAACATATGGCCATTTTGACGCAGTCATAGAGGAAACCCACTACATTTTTCCATTAGTAGCAAGGGATCTTTTATATGCACCATCCCACAGACAGGATAGCACATACCACAGCCTTTGATATACCAGTCATGGTGCACTGGCTGGAACGAGAAATAACCCAATGGGCCACCAACAAAGACTGATCCAAAACCGACCGTGCATCAGGCATGCGCTTTACCACTGGACTACCTCCCCCCACCCACTCACACAAAGCAGGTGTTCAGGAACATATGTATATAAGTGGTTGTTAGGCCGTGGTTATAATTGTTGTTGAACTCCTAACAGCAACCCAACAGATGTGTCTGTCACATAGTTAGGCCAAACAAAATAAAATTTTGGTCTCTGGTCAGCCCACACGTCGATTCTGACCCTCGCGCGTTAACATTTTGTTCTTTTAATTTCGAACAGTATATGACGGCGGTTTTTACCGGGCTTTTCTTACAGACATAAAACAACATTTGAAACCAAAATGCCATCACACATGAACTAGGATGTGCCTTCTGAGTTCAATTTAAATATTCCCCGTATTTCGGTATAAAATATAACCATCTTTTCTGTGCAATTCATGCTTTAAAAATAAAAATAAAAGCAAAAAAAAAGCTGCATCAATTTTGGAATTTTGGTCTGACCAGAGACCAACTTTTTTTTGTTTGGCCTAAATCTCTTTATCCAAAAAATTAAAGTTTGTTTAATAACACCACTAGAGCACATTGATTTATTAATCATCGGCTGCTGGATGTAAATAAATTAGTAAATTTTTGACACATTACATTTTCCCCCATTTTTAGCAGTAAGGGATGTTTTATATGTGCTTTTCCCACAGACAGAACAGCACATACCATGACCTTTGACAGTCATGAAGCAGTGAATGGGGAAAACAAACAATTAGAGAATTAAATCCACTGAGCTGGTTCGATCCTATGATGCCAGCACCTCAGGCAGGCACTCTACTGACTTAGCTAGATCCCGCCCACACAAAGCAGGGGTTCACAACTTAGGAGTCTAACACAACAATTATAACAATTATGACACATGGACTAAAAAAACCCACCCAACAGATGTGGCTGTCATATATTTTCTCTCATTATCAAGACAGGACAGCCCCTTCATAGTCCATTCCTTGACGTGGTGAGGGGGCTTTGTATGTCTCAGTGACCCAGAGAGCTATGTCAGCAGGAGCTTTGGCTTCTGTTAGGGACACCCAAGCTGGACTGGTCAATGGGTAGAGGCTAGACTGACAGAAACCTCGAGTGCTGAAGTCAGAGGTATTGGGCCGCATGGCACACTCTAATAGACCACAATACCATACATCAATAGTTACTATGACTACATTATCAAGACCGGAAAGGAAATTTTGTTAAATTACACCTCAGCTTATTTTAATTACAGATATTTAGTGTCCAACATTAGCAAGTGATCCAATCTCTTATATACTCTTTCCCATAGACAGTGCAGCACACACTACAGCATTTGGTGTACAAGTCATTATCACTTGTTGGGGGAGGGGGGGGAGGAGAACAAAAGGTAAATTCACTATAGGCAATCGATACTAGTAGTATGTCTCTTCATACCTCAGGCGAGCACGCTACCACTAAGCTACATCCTGCATGGTCTTATTAATTATTAGAAGCAACAGGATAGCACATACCAAGACATTCCATATTTTGACATTGACTATACTCCTAGCAGCAACAGTAATTATATATGTACTTCCCCACAGACAGACAGGACAGCACATGCCATAGCATTGTAGAAAGTTTTAAATGTTTATTTTATTAATGTTTTTTTTATAAAGGTCTACTGATGGGGATGGAAAGAAAGAAAGAAAGAAATGTTTTATTTAACGATGCACTCAACACATTTTATTTACGGTTATATGGCATCAGACATATGGTTAAGGACCACAGATATTGAGAGAGGAAACCCGCTGTTGCCAAGTCATGGGCTACTCTTTTTGATTAGCAGCAAGGGATCTTTTATATGCACCATCCCACAGACAGGATAGTACATACCACAGCCTTTGATATACCAGTTGTGGTGCACTGGGGATGGATCCTAACATCTTTAATCATTTTACGTGAAATCTCTTCCAATGCACCCTATTCTATTACCTAAAATTAAAATAAATGCATATTTCATGCAGATGAGACCTATTTAAAGCACAGTTACAGACAAGCCATCCATTGTAACCAGGTTGAGTTGTATCTGAAAATAGCGGAGCCGGAGGGCAGTTTGGTGAATATGAGAGATAAGACAGTTAATCACCAGCCACGTGTGATCTACAGCTTCATTATACTGAAGGATATCTGCGGCATCTGTCGAAACCAAAGGAAAATATGGACTTTTGATGTCACAGCCAGAAGCATGCAGTGTCTATCACAGAATACACTGTATATACATTACTCTTTAAGTTGCATGTTATAAGCAAATTAATGTACACATTTCTCATTCTTGGCAGTGCACCACGACTGGTATATATATCAAAGGCCATGGTATGTGCTATCCTGTCTGTGGGATGATACATATAAAAGATCCCTGGCTACTAATGGAAAACTGTAGTAGTTTTTCATCATCCGACATCCAATAGCCAATGATTAATAAATCTATTTGCTAAAGTAGTGTCATTAAACAGATTTAAAAAAAAACATTTTCTAGATAAATTTATGCACACATTTTCAAGATAAATTAATGCTAATATTAAAAAAAAAAAATTAATGCAAACGTTATTTAAAATAAATTATTGCACCAATTAAAGTTATTGAAAATAAATTATTCAACAATGAAACATGATCAAAATACATTTATGAAAAGAGTGGGAATAAGAATTAAAAATTTAAAAAACATCAAAAATATATATCTAATATTACCAGGTAATATTAATCTACCACTACAAAACATTATAATACAAACCTTCATTTAGAGAGGGTGGCACAGTGGTAAAATATGCACCTGATGTGCAGTCGGTCTAGGATCGATTCCCATCGATGGGCCCATTAGGCTATTTCTCAATCCAGTCAATGCACCACAGTGATATATTGAAGGCCCTAGTATGTGCTATTAATGGGAAAAAACGTGAGTTTCCTCTCTAAGAATATACGTCAAAATTACCAAATGTTTGACATCCAACAGCTTATGATTAATAGTGGTATTATTAAACAAAACAAAACATTAAACTTAACTTTTCATTTAGTTATCAAAATGATCAAACACAATCTATACTCAATCCATGTAGATCATTTGCATGGAGCACCTGCTGAAAAGTTCATACACTTTGATCAACATGGATATCTGATTGCATGCTCAAGTTATCACCAGTCTAAATTAATCTGGGCCATCAACTTGAGTCTTCAAGTCACAGTTTACAATTTTACACAAAAGCTGTCAACGCCCATGGTTTTTATCATACATCTTGTAACACAACAATATTTGGCACTATTCCCCAAACCAGAGACAGACAATTTTTGTCTCAGTTCTGAAGTGAATGGAAGGAAGGAAATGTTTTATTTTAACAACACACTCAACACATTTTATTTACGGTTATATGGCATCAGACATATGGTTAGGGACAACACAGATATATAGAGAGAAAACCCGCTGTCACCACTTCATAGGCTACTCTTTTCGATTAGCAGCAAAGGATCTTTTATATGTACCATCCCACAGACAGGATATTACATACCATGGCCTTTGTTACACCTGTTGTGGAGCACTGGCTGGAACGAGAAATAGCCCAATGGGTACACCAACGGGTATCGATCCCAGACCAACTGTGCATCAAGCGAACACTTTACCACTGGACTACATCCCGCCCCCTGAAGTGAATGGTTCCTAATTTGAATGTGAAAATTACAACATTTTATTTTGACTTGAGGACAAAAAAACATTTAAATAATTTTAAAGTATTTTAAGTTAAAAGTAAAAGTTTGTTTGTTTTGTTTAATGACATCAATAGAGCACAATGATTTATTAAGCATCAGCTATTGGATGTCAAACATTTGGTAATTGTGACAAATAGTCTTGGAGACAAAATCTGCTAAATTTGTACATTAACAAGGGCTATTTTATTTGCACTTTATACAGGACAGCACATACCATGGTATTGGTTATACCAGTTGTGGTGCCATAGTAAAGTTTGTTTTATTTAACGACACCTCTAGAGCACATTGATTTTTATCTTATCATCGGCTACTGGACGTCAGATCGTGCTATAGAAGCATACTGAAATGTTATATTATCTATGCTATAAACACAATGGCTTTTTGAACTGAAGACTCATAAATTAATTCTATTGCTCTAAAAGCACATTTATCCTGAATGAATCACTAGACATATTGACAGAATGACTAGATACACAAAGTTATAGATAGAGAATATATACATGGAATTGATTTCCTAGCAGTACAAATATTCATTATCGCATTTCATTATTCTGTATTCAGCCTATATATGTCTCTATTGTAGATTTTTTTCTTCAATAAACCAAAAATATCTCTATAAAAATCAAGACCCCTCTATAAAAATGCAGTTCCCCCCCCCCCCCCAAATTAAAAAAACAACAAAAAAAATCCAGAAAGCATTATAGAAACTTAAAAGAAAATTCTCTTCTTAACCGTTTAAGGAGTTTTAAACTATTAACTACTCAATTGCCCCTCCCTCCTCCCCCAAACAAAAAATCCTAGCTACGGCCCTGGTTAGGCTGTAATTCTGGTGGCAATATCGTCAGGGTTCATTCACAATGCATTTGACTTGTATGGTGTGGCTACAAAAATTACAATACACTGATTTCAATGGCAGCATTTACACTGGATGTGTGTTTTTAATATTTCCAAACAGCTGCATAAAATAACCAACCGCTTGCCTCTGTGAAATATTAAACAAATGTTTTTAATTATTTCAACAAAAAATAGTTACAAGCAACCATTTATTTCATGTTTAACAAACAAATATAATTTTTTATTTAAAAAAAATATGTTATTTGAAAGGTGTAGTAAGATATTCATTCACTGCATGATAACAAATCATATATTCAATTTATCAAAATAATGATCTGCATGCTCTTTACATTTTTCATACCAATAATATCTTTATATACATGACAAATACATAACTCATAAATATGTTCAAAACACAGCTCTACTATCAGGGTTTCTGCCAGAGAGTAAAACACTGACATTGACAAAACACAGCTCTACTATCAGGGTTTCTGCCAGAGAGTAAAACACTGACATTGACAAAACACAGCTCTACTATCAGGGTTTCTGCCAGAGAGTAAAACACTGACATTGACAAAACACAGCTCTACTATCAGGGTTTCTGACAGAGAGTAAAACACTGACATTGACAAAACACAGCTCTACTATCAGGGTTTCTGCCAGAGAGTAAAACACTGACATTGACAAAACACAGCTCTACTATCAGGGTTTCTGCCAGAGAGTAAAACACTGACATTGACAAAACACAGCTCTACTATCAGGGTTTCTGACAGAGAGTAAAACACTGACATTGACAAAACACAGCTCTACTATCAGGGTTTCTGCCAGAGAGTAAAACACTGACATTGACAAAACACAGCTCTACTATCAGGGTTTCTGCCAGAGAGTAAAACACTGACATTGACAAAACACAGCTCTACTATCAGGGTTTCTGCCAGAGAGTAAAACACTGACATTGACAAAACACAGCTCTACTATCAGGGTTTCTGCCAGAGAGTAAAACATGGACATTGACAAAACACAGCTCTACTATCAGGGTTTCTGCCAGAGAGTAAAACACTGACATTGACAAAACACAGCTCTACTATCAGGGTTTCTGCCAGAGAGTAAAACACTGACATTGACAAAACACAGCTCTACTATCAGGGTTTCTGCCAGAGAGTAAAACATGGACATTGACAAAACACAGCTCTACTATCAGGGTTTCTGCCAGAGAGTAAAACACTGACATTGACAAAACACAGCTCTACTATCAGGGTTTCTGCCAGAGAGTAAAACATGGACATTGACAAAATTAAGGACTCTTTTATCATTACTGTACGATTTTCTTAACCCTAACCCTAAAGCTAATCAATTTTTTTTCTGGGGGAGCCCCCACCCCCCATACCCCGTTGACACTGGTTGCATTCAGCACACACATGGTAAATAGTCAATTTCTTTCTGGCAGGAACCCCGACTATTAAATAAGTTTAATTTAAAAATGCACTGCAGTGAATGTATCAATTTGGACTGGAACACAGCTGTTTAAATACTCCAAACATGTGAGGCAGGACATTACACCAATGGTACAGTGCTTGCTTGATGCACACTCGGTCTAGGATCGATCCCCATCTGTGGGCCACATTGGACCTTCTTGTTCTAGTCTGGTCCTATACTTTATTATTGTGTCCCTATCCTCTTTAAGGTTCAGGCACATCCATCCCAAGCCTGGTCTCTGGTATGGCCAGTTGCCTGGTTTGGGACTGGTCGTTCTAGCCAGTGCTCCACAGCTAATGTATCAAAGGCCATGTTATGTACTGTCATGTCTGTGGGTTGATGCATATAAAACATTCCTTGTGGCTAATCTTGGCTGTTTCCCCTCTCATTATCTGTGTGGTCATTAATGATATGTCTGATGCAGTATAATTGTAATTAAATATTTTGAGTGCATCATTAATAAAACATTCTTTTTTCTCTAACACAGCCATAATAAGCAAAGTTTGTTTTCTTTAATGACACCACTAGAGCACATTGATTAATTAATCATCAGCTATTGGATGTCAAACATTTGGTAATTCTGACTTGTAGTCATCAGAGGAAACTCACTACATTTTTTCCTAATGCAGGAAGGGATCTTTTATATGCACTTTCCCACAGACAGAAAAGCACATACCATGGCTTTTGTCCAGTTGTGGTGCACTAGTTGGAACAAGTAAAAATCCTGCGATGCAAGCACCTCAAGTGAACACTCAACCGACTGAGCTAAATGCCGGCCCTCAGCCGTAATAGATGCAATAGCCAGATCTCATGCCATATTCAGTGTGAGCCAGCCGGCTTTACATACTGTTTGCTGCTTTCTAAAGTTAGTTTTTGTTTAACAACATCACTAGAGCACACTGATTTATTAATCATCGTCTACTGGATGTCAAATATGTGGTAATTTTGACAGCCATAGAGTCTACCCGCTACATTTGTCCATTAGTAGCAAGGGATCTTTTATATGCACCATCCCACAGACAGGATAGCACATAGCACGGTCATGGTGCACTGGCAGGAATGAGAAATCGGCCAAACCGACCGTGCATCAAGCGAGCGCTTTACCACTGGGCTATGTCTCGCCCCTTGATGAGTTGGGAAAGAGAAAGTGATTTTAAGTAGCAAGATGGCGAGTTTGGAAGGAGCAGCAGATCATGTAACATGAAGCTAACATGTAATATAATCAGGTAAAAAGCCCAAATTGTCCAGATTCACCGTTTATGTGTCTTTAATATTCTAATTCTATTTCCCGTTAAAAATAAAAAAATCAATCAAATATATACCGGTATATATAGATAAATAAAAAAATAAAAATAAAATAATAATAAAAAGTGTTAAACTAGTATCAATCTACAGAGATTCGACAATTATTTAAAGACATGGCCACCTATGTAGACAATAAAATTTACAATGCAGGACACTCTGTGACTCTACACCGTATTAATTTACATGACCACGTCCAGAAACGAGAATCCAGTGTTTCCATTCTCCGATGTGGCTTTCATTGACCTGTGGACATGACCAAATATTTACCAACAGCTTTGTAGTTTACAACAAGCCGTGAAGCTCCCCTTCAGCCCTTGGAATCTGCCATCCCATTGGCCGAGAGCAGAGCAAACCCGACGCAGCATTTACCCATGCTAGAGGAACATTCCACGTTGGACTGTCAACACGACGACGTCTGTGGGCGACCACCAACCATCAACAGTGCTGTGTACACAGAGCACAAAAATCAATGACATACACAGCTGTCAGAATTACAGACTTTAAAGATGGACCCAAAGTTAAACAGAACCAAAATAAAAAGTATTTTAGATACATTAATTTACAGATGTTGAAATATTGACCGATGTTCTTGGTGCTCGTCTTTAAAGGCACTGACCTGTTATTTTACCATTAAGTTAGTTACAACTTTTTGCTTTGGCAAGCCCAACATGATCCTGTTGTTTGTAGAAGCTAAACATTTATTTT
Source organism: Gigantopelta aegis (assembly GCF_016097555.1). Lineage (NCBI taxonomy): Eukaryota > Metazoa > Mollusca > Gastropoda > Neomphalida > Peltospiridae > Gigantopelta > Gigantopelta aegis. The sequence continues at coordinate 70,828,791 of NC_054706.1, forward strand.
ATGCAAAATTTAAGATATTTAACTTGGGAATTAGGATCAATAACTTTAGTATATACATGTAGTTATTAAGTGCACTATCAAGGTTTAAAAAAATAAAAAACCCAACTTTTCAAGGTAAATTAATTCCATTTCTAATGGGTTTTTTTATTTGTTGTCACAGTGACTCAAGAATGGTATATCAAAGGCCATGGTATGAGAAGGTATATATAGAATATCCATTGCTGTTATTTTGGTAGGTATAGCATGTGCCCACAGCAGGTTTCCTCTCTCACTATCTAAACAAATTGCAAAATAACTTTATTAGAGAACACTAGAGCACATTTAGTAATCACTGGCTAATGGATTGTCAAACATTTGTTAATTGTGATATGAATGACTGAATGTTTAACGACACCCCAGCACGAAAAATACATCGGCTATTCGTTGTTAATTGTGATATAGTCTTTCCATTAGCTGCAAGGCATCTTTTACATGCACTCTCCCACATGCAGAACAGGACATACCACACCCTTTCATATACCCGTAGCGGACCCCCCCCCCAAAAAAAAAAATTCAGAGAATGGATACATTGAGGAAGTTTGATCCTACAACTCCCAAAAAAGAAGAAAAAAAAGAAAACAGAAAAGGTGAGCACTCTCCTGACTGCATTTGAGACACGTTAGAGACATGTAACAAAACATAATAAAGCAATACACAAAATTTCAACTCAATATCTCAAGGTATTGTGAAAAAAATATACAAACTGTATGTGGGAAAGACAGACAGTTAAAAAGTTTGTTTCGTTTAACACCACCAGTAGAGCACATTGGTTTATTAATCATCGGAATCAGATTCATAGATCAGACTGCTCAGACGGATATTGCATATCAAAACATTGGTAATTTTGACAGTCTTAGAGGAAACCTGCTACAATTTTCATTAGTAGCAAGGGATCTTTTATGTGCACCATCCCACGGACAGGATAGCACATACCACTGCTTTTGGTATATCAGTCTTGGTGCACAAGCTGGAATGAGAAATAGCCTAATGGAAAGGGATTGATCCCAAACCTATCGTGGATCAAGCGCGCACTTTACCGCTGGGCAACATCCCGGCCCCTGACAGACTGACAGAAAGAAGGACAGGAAACCTACCATCCCCTACATCTTTTATATGCACCATCACACAGGCAGGATAACACATACCACAGCTTTTGATATATCAGTTGTGATGTACTGGCTGGAGCGAAAAATAGCCCAATGGGCCCATCAATGGGGATTGATCCCAGACTGACTGCACATCAAGCGAACTCTTTACCACTGGGCTACAACCTGTCCCAGGTCAGCAACGGATACTGTCAGAGTTTAGGTCACACTATGCTACATAGTGATACTGAAGACTCCATTTTGATAATACACCTTTATATATTGCATTTGACATACCATTTAGTAACATACACAAAGACTGTACCTTATGTTTAAAAATATGACTACTTCTATCAATCGGTTATGTATTTTCATGGGTGGGATATGAACATAAAGTTGTTTTCATTACGTGTGGTATTAGCATATCAAACTACTCTTTGCACCGAATGCTTAACAGTACATACTAAAAACAGGATATGTAAAATTATTTTATTAATTAGTTTTTAAAAAAAAGCATAGCAATTTCAGTTTCCATCTACAACATAATATGGTTTTTGAATAGAAATATTATTTGAAAACATTAAACAAATCTCTTAGTATCCATTACCTATATAGATACTAAAACAGAATGGTTCTGAATAGAAAAATAATCTCAAAACATCCATTAACTATAAGACACCAGATGCATGAGCTACAAAAGTATTGATTACAAAAGACAAAAAGAGATGAAAATATTGATAAATATTTATTATTACAACCATACATGATGAAGACAAAAGCACTTGCATTGATTTCTTTTTTTTTCTGCCAGCAAACTGACAAACTGCTCGTTGTATTTTTACAATATCCATGTCTCCTAAATCACCTTGGATGAAAGGTGAAATTATGATACCCTGCCATGCAATGAATCATGACCTTTTGTGGAAACGAAACCACCATATGATCAGATAACTTTGAAACTCGACGGTTTGATTAACCTGATATCTGCATTCTGAATGGATTACACCGCTGACAACAGAATGTTATGTTTTTTGACAGAACAAATTATTACTATGAAAGAAGAATCACAGTAAGGATAAAAGATAATTTGTGTTTATTTTGGACTGTATTATTTATACTGTTTCTATTTATAAAAAAAGTTTTCCTTTTCACTGATGTACAAGCTACAAATTTAGAATAACATTTCTTCTCCATGCTATGTAAGTTTATATCATTTGTGACTGTTATACATTGATTATTCCCCTCCCCCCCAAAAAAACCCAAAGAAAAAGAAAAAAGAAAAAAACAGTTCACTAACAATGAAAACAAATATTTCACTACTAATGACTTGAAAAAAATGAAATTACAGTCTGCTTACTTAATCCAAAACAAGTGTTGAAAACTATAAACAAAACAGATTTTAATGTCTTGAAAAGAACTCTAAACTCGAGACTCGAACAACATGATTTTCCTTCACATAATTTATTGGCGTAGCCAGTATTTTGTATTGGGGGTAGGGAACACATGGTCTGTTAATTCCCACTGTTACACAATTTGAGGCAACAGGAAAACATAAAAGGTGGTGGGGAGGAAAAAAAGAAAATGAGGTGCGACCATGTCAGGGGATCCAATTTGAGAAATTTGGAGGATTTCAGTATCTTAAAAAAAATGTATGCTGGAAGATTACTCTCCAAATACAGTTAAACTAATCGGGGGCCTAATTCACAAAGCTCTCTCAGGCTCTGCTAGACAACAAAGCATCCTCTTTGCAAGTCTTTTAGCACTGCACTGCGACATCGCAAAGTTGTGAGAGCTTAGTGAATTAGGCCCCTGGTTAATTTGGTTAATTTTGCTACTGATGGAATGAGTCCTGCAACAAAACAGACACTGTATTTTACATCTCAATCATGCATGGAGACATATAGAGATCCATTGATTCACAGATGATTTAACAACTTCATCCATCATACGTCTCTGTAGTTTGTTTTACCTATCTCGATACGATTATTAGCAAGGCTGACTAGGATAAGATGATAAAGTGATAAAGAATTTCTTGAGAGGTAGAATAACTCAGAAATAGACTGCTGATGGCACCATTCCACCCAAATGACCTTGACAATGCACGGAGATGAAATAATCACAGACTTTGCTTCCTACGACCTGCCCTATGTCAGGATTCCGACACAGTCCCTTTTAAATACCACCAGCCGCCAGCCTTCACCACGCAGTACTCCTGAAATACAATAAAACAAAAGGTGGGTTTTTTATTATTTATTTAACGACGTACTCAACACATTTTATTTATGGTTATATGGTGTTGGACATATGGTTAAGGATGCGTCGGACATATGGTTAAGAACCACACAGATATAGAGAGAAGAAACCTGCTGTCATCACTTCTCTTTTCGATTAGCAACAAGGGATCTTTTACATGCACCATCCCACAGACAGGATAGTACATACCACAGCCTTTGTTAACCAGTTGTGGAGCACTGGCTGGAACGAGAAATAGCCCAATGGGTCCACCGATGGGGATCGATCCCAGACTGACCACACATCAAGCAAATGCTTTACCACTGGGCTATGTCCTGCCCCACAGAAGAAAAGTTAAAACCAGACCAAAAATGTGCTGCCAAGTTGGTGTCAAATATCACGAGATGATGTCACGTATATTTTCATTTTTAACATGCATTATGAGAGTACTGCTAAAGCAATTCATGTCCCATACTAGGCCTATACTGTTCAAGGGCCATAACTCTGTGAAAAATATGTAAATCACCATGAAAGTCAAACTCCAACAGTGTACATGATAAAGCTATAGTTAAAATTTTAGCTCAATATTTTATGGCATTGCCAAAAAAAAGTCTGGAATTATTTTTGTAGTATATTTTAAGTTCAAGGGTCATAACTCTGTCAATAATGGGTAAATCTCTATGGAAGTCAAACTTGACCTTTAACATTACAGGATAAAGCTATGTTCAAAATTTCAGATCAGTATCTTGAGGCATTGAAAATATATATATATATATATATATATTGTTTAAAAAATACACTACTAGCAAACACTTACCCTCATTAATTTTTTACAGTCAGCATCTGACAGTTCCTGCCCTGTTTTCTCTTCAATTCGTTTTCGGAATGCTTCTTTCCTAATTTGATATGAAGATCTAAACAAGTCAAACAGGACTCCACGGATCTGAAAGATTGGAATATATATCAGGTATAGGAAGTGAAAACTAAACAAAGAAACAAGTAAAAAGGAATACTGGACAATCAAGACAAATGTGTGTAATAATACAACAGCCTATATAGGGCTGGATTGGGGTTTTTTAAACAAAAGAGGGATGGATGGTGGATGATATTACCAAAAGATTATCAAATTCCCTGGCTTTTATATTGGAATATTCCATACCATTATGGGTTTTTCACAATGTTGCTAATCCCCTCCTTACTCACTAAAACAAAACACTGATGTGATTTTATAAGGGATCTTTCTTCTAACTTTTTAAAGTATACTACTCAAAAGAATTTAAGGGTCAAAAATTTATAACCAAATAAGTTTCAGAGTGTATTACATTGATGATGTAAACTACACCAAAAATTTAATTTATTGTTCCATATTTACAAAAAACCCACAAATAAACGTCACTGTATACAAGAAAGTCACATGACATGCTGTCAAAGTTGAAGGTTGGCAAACATGGATTTTACACATTAGAACATTCGTTTAATAGTGTGTGAATCCACCTCTGGCGCGAATACACTCGACACATAGTTGCCTCATGCTGTTGATCAGACGTCTGAAGAACTCTTGGGGAATGGCCTGCCACTGTGCCATAAGAAGTTGACCCAGATCATGAAGGTTGGCCGGAGGGGCATGGTTATCCCGAACTCTCCTGCCTAATTCGTCCCAGGCGTTCTCTATTGGGGCCAAGTCAGGCGAATATGCTGGCCAATCCATCCTGGCGATACCTTGTTGTCTGAGAAAGTCCGTTACCACCCTGGCGCGGTGGGGTCTGGCATTGTCATCCTGCAGAACTTCCCCGCCGCCAATCTGCTGAAGGCCTGGGAGAACCAACGGCCGGATAATCTCATTCAGATAGCGGATTCCATTCAGATTGCCATCCACCACATAGAGGGGGGTCCTGTGGTGGATAGAGATGCCGCACCACACCATGACGCTGCCACCACCGAACCGGTGACGTTGTCTAACGTTAACGTCAGTGAAGCACTCCCCAGGACGTCTGTAGACACGAACCCGACCGTCGTTGAACTGGAGACTAAACCTGGACTCATCAGTGAACATCACTCGACCCCACTGAACACGTTGCCACCGCAGATGACGTGTGCACCAGTGACATCTGGCCGTTCTGTGACGTGGTAGGAGTGGTGGTCGAACAGCCTGGCGACGGCAGCGTAGATTATTGGCTCTCAGACGATTGCGTATGGTTTGATCAGACACTCGAGTTCCAGTCGCAGTCCGCAGATTGTCACGTAATCGGCGTGCAGTGGTTGTGCGTTGACGTAGAGCCATATTGGTGATGTAGCGGTCCTCTCTATTTGTAGTGGTTCGGGGTCTTCCCGAACGTGGACGATTTCGAACAGAATTCGTTGCTTGGTACGGTTGCCACAGTCGGCTAACGACACTCTGACTGACACCAAGTCTCAGAGCAACATTTCTTTGCGTATTGCCATCTTGAAGCCAAGCAATAGCCCTTCCTTGATCTTCGATAGTCAGTTGACGTCGTACCATTGTCGAATTTGGAGTGTGCACTGTACACGAACGCAAGCTCCAATTATACGGAAATTCAGCATTGGGAACATGAAATACACATGCAAAGCGTGCAAATGAAGCGCTTTGTGAAAAAGCAAGTTATGGGCACTTAGCAGACATGTAAGCATGTTTTCGCCATTAGAACTAGTCGACAGTGTCAATGACAGTGGATTTTAATTCATTTATGGGTTGCTTAGACCCACTTTCGTCAAAATGGAACAATGCCATGCGTGACATTATGGTCTAGCTAATATAATTGACATTCAGAAAATAATGTCGAAAATATCGTCTGACCCTTAAATTCTTTTGAGTGGTATATTAGAATTTATCCCTTTACTCCTCCACCCCCATGTGTACCTTTTGTACGAGTTTGAAAATGCTGATATCAGGGGTGGGAATTGGTGAACTGTAAAAGAGAGGAAATCTAGAGGTGTCCCAGAAATTCTTGAAATCCTAGGTTAAAATCTGTGTATGCATTTTGGAAGAAAGGACGATTGAAATGCGAGGAAACGCAATGTTCCATGAGAGGAAAACAGTTGATCCGAGGAGAAAGAAAGAAAGAAATGTTTTATTTAACGACACACTCAACACATTTTATTTACAGTTATATGGCGTCAGACATATGGTTAAGGACCACACACATTTTTAAGAGGAAACCCGCTGTTGCCACTACATGGCCTACTCTTTCCGATTAGCAGCAAGGGATCTTTTATTTGCGCTTCACACAGGCAGGATAGCACAAACCATGGCCTTTGTTGAACCAGTTATGGATCACTGGTCGGTGCAAGTGGTTTACACCTACCCAATGAGCCTTGCGGAGCACTCACTCAGGGTTTGGAGTCGGTATCTGGATTAAAAATCCCATGCCTCGACTGGGATCCGAACCCAGTACCTACCAGCCTGTAGACCGATGGCCTAACCACTATGCCACCGAGGCCGGTACTTGATGCGAGGAGAATTCCCACATTGACAATGCCCCATAACATATTCTTTTTAATGGATTCTCAAATACGTACTGTATCATATTGGTCTCCTTTCCTCAGTAGAGCAAACAGTGGTTCATTTGTTGAGTTTGGTGGCCACTGAAAGTGAATAAAACATTTGAAGGGTTTTTTAAACTTTCTTATATAAAATCCATGATTAATCTATAAATATTTTGTAAAAGTAATGAATAAATTTTTTATTGATTAAAACTTTTATATTTAATTTTCATTTAATTTTCAATCATGTGTTGAAATGAACATTCACAGATGCAATTATGACCAAAGATTCACTGATCTAGGATTAACAGAAAACCTGCTACATTTTTCCTTTAGCAACAAGGAATTTTTTATGACATTTTTCTACTGACAGGACAGCACTAACCAGTCTTTGATATACCAGTTGTAGGGCACTGGTTGGGATGGGAAAATCCAATTAGAGAATGAGTCAAACCGAGGGGGTTCGATCAATCGACCCGAGAACCTTAGGCAGATGATCTGACTCAGCTAGATCCCACCCCTATGGTGTTAACATATCACTCTATTAAAATGAATGAATGAATGAATGAATGAATGTTTAATCACACCCCTGCAGAGACTATTGAGTATTGTGTTTAGACTTTTAAAAACATGAAAGAAAGAAATGTTTTATTTAACGACACACTCAACACATTTCATTTACGGTTATATGGCGTCAGACATATGGTTAAGGACCACACAGATATTGTGAGAGGAAACCAGCTGTTGCCACTTCATGGGCTACTCTTTTGATTAGCAGCAAGGGATCTTTTATATGCACCATCCCACAGACAGGGTGGTACATACCACAGCCTTTGATATACCAGTTGTGGCTGAACGAGAAATAGCTCAATGGGCCCACCGATGGGGATCGATCCAACACCGATCGTACATCAAGCGAGCGCTGTACCACTGGGCTATACCCCACCTCCTCTTAAAAACACAAAGCCAGGTTCATAACCTAGTTCGGACTGTACCACGACAAAGGGTTTACTGAGGGTGATCATTCCTCACCTGATTGTTAAGACGTATCCCTCCAGCCTCTATCAAGGACTCTTCCAGCTGTTTGTCAGACACACCACAACCTAGAACATGACCCGGAGAACACATCTGCAGCTTGAGGGCAAACAACCTCTTGAGTTCGTGCAGAGGGAATATCAGTCTATCCCTCAAAATATCTCTACTGAAGGCGATAAGAGCCTGCTTCAGGTCTGAGGAACATTTGCCACCATTTTCTACTACCACACTGTTAGTCAATTCAGCGATTGGTCCGTTAGCTATCACATGATTGGAATCGCACACTTCCATTGGCTCCACGGTGATGTTCACTGGACCTGCAGCGACATTCTTGGCCGCCTCCATCTCGACGTCACTGTGGTCGGACAGAGATCGGCCGCTTAGCGTGCGTTCACGTTTACTGGGCGATGATTTAGAAGACGTGCGGCGACGTCTTGGTTTGTCAGTATGGCCAACTGACTGTTCACCTGCTGCAGAGGGAGAGAGATAAAGAGTTAAAATAAATTTTGTCTAATGATACTACTAGAGCACATTGATTTATTAATTATTGGCTATTGATTGTCAAACATTTGATAATTGCAAAGAGAGGAAGGAAATGTTTTATTTAAGGATGCGCCCAACACATTTTATTTACGGTTAGATGGCGTCAGACATATGGTTAAGGACCACATATACTGAAAGAGGAAACCCGCTGTCGCCACTTCATGGGCTACTCTTTTCGATTAGCAGCAAGGGATCTTTTATATGCACCATCCCAATTGCAAAGAGAGAGAAAACCTGGCACATGTATGTATGAAATTTGGTTGAAGCACCACTTATGGTTTCTGAAATACAACAAGAGCATTTTGTCGATCTAAAATACAGTAGTTCCTGTCACCATAAAACCACCACCGGTTTCCCCAGCAACAAAAGGTTTCTCATCTTTTCTGTCAGAGTATTACTCAATATTAAATATGCATGATCGGCAGCAACACTGCTGTTCAGAGACTACAAAGTGCCAGTTGGGCCCAGCATAATCAGAACCCCGCACATTGCAACAAAGTATGTACTGACATAGAACAGAATAAGATGTATTTTAAAGATTTTTATGCAAAACAAAAGAATTTCTTTGGTGAAGGAATGGTTTTATTTAATGACACATTCAACACATTTTATTTACGGTTATATGGCGTCGGACATATGCGGTTAAAGACCACACATTTACTGAGAGAGGAAACCTTCATGGGCTACTCTTTTCGATTAGCAGCAAGGGATCTTTTATATGCACCATCCCATAGACAGGATAACACATACCACGGCCTTTGATGTACCAGTCGTGGTGCACTGGCTGAAGCGAGAAATAGCCCAATGGATCCACTGATAGGGATCGATCCCAAACTGACCGCGCATGAAGCGAGTGTTTTACCACTGGGCTACGTCTTGCCCCCAATTTCTTTGGTAAACGCTTAATAATAGCACATATTGGCTGAACCTCTCACCTTTGGATTTCTTCTCAGCTTCTTTGGGGATCTTGAACTGTTTGCTCAGCGACTGATACTTTGCATCCCACAACATCTTTTGCCGCTGAACAATTTCACAGTATCTGAAGAAAAATAAAATAAAAAACACTTGATAATTAAATTTAAAAAAATAATAATAATTAAAAAAAACAAAATCTCCTCCAGAAGAAGCTGTATGGCACAAGAAGTGATCTACAGAGAACAGTATTGTTCAATGTCACTGCTGGCCTCAATGTGTAGTCAACAAGCGAACAAAAAGAAGAAGATTAAAAAATAAAATTAAAATAAAACAAAATTAACAGTCTAGCCCCAAGCTCAGCCATCAAATGTTTCGCTAACGTCACAAACTATTTGATTTGTTCCCGAAGTTACCATTTGGTTTACCATCAAGTGTATAAACCAGTCTAGAGGACATTTTTCTGCTTGGTCTGGCTGAACTCAGCCTATATATATCAACCATCTATATATATCAACCATCTATGTGTGTATTTTGTTCGTGATTGTGTGTGGGTGTGTGCACAAGATATATCACTAGAAACAAAATGGTTATATCAGATGGATACAAAAAAAAAATGTTGCACAGAGATTCAGCTTACTTATCAGTGAATTCTTTGTCATAATCAAACAGAAACTCCCATCCTTTACTGGCTTTGACCTTTGACATCTGTTCCAGAATGTCCTTGACATCTTCAGCAGGAAGCTGTGTAAAATTAAAATAAACATTATTTAGTCATGATGACTGTCGCAGGACTCTTGACTCTGATACAGACAGGATACAGTACTGTTATTAAGAATAAAAACAACAGGCGACACTGAAATTACAGGCTACTGTTGCCTAGCCTATGTTAGCCAACCTTTAATCGTTAAATGTTTGAAACATATTTTGATTGGTTCCTGTAGTGGTTATTCGGTTTAATGTGTAGCACAAAAACCAATCTAGAAAACATAACATGATATGATCAACAATTATTATTCAATCAGGAACAAGTTTTGAGATGCATATGATGGGATTTATCAAATTTGGAAATCAGATTACAAACAAATCAACATAGAGTCAGAAAGCATTTATTACATGAAATTTAATAAGCAACAAAAATGTTGAGGCTATACCATTCAATAAAATTATATTGTTTTAGATCTCAGTTATAAAAATTCTTATGGACCTAAGGTAGACAGTAATTTTTTTGCACACTTGTTTTAGCTTTGTACACAATAAATATAGCATACCTCACCATAGTTTTACTAGAAATCCATATTTCGTAAATTGTAAAAAAAAAAAAAATTAAAAGATTTTTTTCAAACACATTTAGGGACATTAGTAATGTTCAAACAAAAATATTTCAATAGCAATTTTGCATTGGAATTTTTCCAGTGTTCTGAAAACGGAAACATCATTTACTCAGTTTATTGTTATTGTAAGAAGATGTAAAGTGACGTCATTGGAATACTGATGTCATTCAAATTCAAAATTATCGGTATTGTTACAATGCCACATTAAAATAAAAATGGGTCTACTAACCATGACCCTATCAAAATTCTACAACGAGCAGACAACGCTGTTTACAGGTCAGTATGTTTTGCTTTTTTTTTAGCTTTTTAAAAAATATTCGTTTCCCCCAGTCCATTCTGACCATGTTTTTATTTTTCTTAATTTTGTACAAAATAATAAGTTTAAGTTTAAAAATATCAAAGAAATAGCAAGTACCTTTTGGAAAATATATCATACCAAAAGATTACCATTAGATATGATACATTTATTGTATACGAAGCCAAAACAAGGGTGCGAAGAATGACTGTCGTCGACCTTAGTGCTGACATACCTTAACAATGGAAGAAATATCTTTTCTAATGACATGTCTGGACTGTGTAAACTTCCACATCTGAAACATAGTGATGAATATAAGAATACACCGATACCAATGATAATTATACAAATAAAACAATGTTATCATTACTGAATTTTATAAAACTATTGTCATGCTTTTCAATGCTGTACCACAGAAACAACACAGTAATAAGATATGGCATGCTTTCATCAGTCAGTGGTGGTAATTGGTTGATTATTTGGTTCAGTAAACTACAAAACCTGCCCAAAAAAACCCTGAATGAAACTAATTGTTGAATAAAAACATAAAATAATTGCTCAACTGACAGGTGAAAAAACGTTTGGCCTGTAATGATAGCTACTGGCAAAAAACATTCGGGATGGCAGTATTTCGATCCCTGAGTCAATATGTATGTAAGGGCTTTACATATCACTAATCTGATTTTTTATTTTTATCAGTTCCGAGTAGAGTGAGGTCGCTTTTTCACACAATGTTACTAACACAGGGCTTCTAGATTATGGCTAGTGATAGTCAATAAGTAACTACTATTGCCATGCCTAATGGCTAGTGAAATTTTTAAAAAAAGAAAAAAGAAAAAAATATGTTGTAAAATGCTGTATTTAAGTCTATTTTCTAAATATGAATATCCTGCCCACCCTACAACTAAAGGTTTTAAATATCTATCTCCCTCTTTAAGTAATGCCCCCCCCCCCCCCCCCCCCCCCCCATTCTAAGAGTTTTCAAACTATCTCCCTCTATAGGTGACATATCTGATTAGTCTTATTAATAAAATTGTATTACTTAAAGTAGGGCTAGTGAATTTTTAATCATGGCTAGTAATTTTTTTAAAAGACTGATCCCATGGCAACTGGATTCTAATAAAAAATTCTACAAGCCCTGTAACAATTGCTGAAGAGTTGTAAATATTCAGAAATATACTGCAAGTTATTTTATTCTAATTCAAATATAACCTTTCTGTGGTTTTGCGGTGAAATGTTTTATAGCCAGCATGTTTGTACTTTATTTGGGCTGGCTTATTTTGGGTATACTTATTTTGAGCACATCATTTATTGCCTTAGCATTGGTGCAATCTAAAGCACTGGCACTACACACACTGTGACACAGTTCTGCAGCTTCTGCTAACACTGAATTATTATATTTCTAATTAATGGTCACATTTGAATTTTTGCTGTATACTACACACAGCTGAAATAAACTGTGCACAGTGAACTGGTATGTGAATTACCATGTAGTCTCTTCCTCTACACAGGTACTCTGATGACACACCACTGTGTGGACTGCACACTTCTTTAGGGTACAGAATATCACTGCAAGAAAAAACAACAACTTTGATATGCAAAAATAATAATTACACTTGACCAAAAACCCCACCCCACCATAAAATTCTAACAACAAAAACATGAAACCTCTTAAGGGTCTTGAGAAAAAAATGGTTCCTATCAATTTTTTATCATAAAACAAGAACAGAAACAATTTTGTGTAGTCAGGAAATCTTGAGGGTATTATGGAAAAATCCCTTTAAAAGTTCCATTTTGCCCTTCTTTGACAACATACTTAGTATTTCTTTTTAATCCAATAACCAGGTTTTTCAAGACTTTTTCTCCAACATAAACAATTTATTCACTGGAGAATTTATGACATACCTGCTGCAACTGCTGAATACAGCCAACATTTACCAATCATTTGAATAATGCAGCGGTCCTTTGTTCACATATAGGGGTGGGGCGTAGCCCAGTGGTAAAGCGCTGCTTGATGCTGCTTGAGGCCCATTAGGCTATTTCCTGTCACAGCCAGTGCACCACGACTGGTATATCAAAGGCTGTGGTATGTGCTATCCTGTCTGTGGGATAGTGCATATAAAAGATCCCTTGCTACTAATGGAAAAATGTAGCGGGTTTCCTCTCTATGACTGTCAAAAATTACCATGTTTGACATCCAATAGCCAATGATTAATAAATCAATGTGCTCTAGTGGTGTTGTTAAACAAAAGAAACTTTACTTTGTTCACATATACTGCAGACATTCATGAACAAATACTTTTGTTTTCATAATTTTTTAAAAAGATTAGAAACTGGAGATTTATAAATGAGTATAGCCCCTGAATAACTGACTAAAATATTTTGATAATTGTAATCCCCAATCTTAAGACATATCACTTTGTAAAAATATGTCAATGACAATAAACAAAATTGTCACATAATAAAATATTCTGACAGACTAAGAGACTGTTACCTTTTCACCACCCAGCATCCCTGGACGAGCACAGCCACCTGTTGGACAGATCTCAGCGCAGACACAGTGTCTGTACCTTGCGGCAACAGTGCCATCAACTGACTGAATCGAATCACTTTCACTGAAACAACACATTCTTTGTTAAAAAAAGAGAAGATTTTAGTGGCTGTCCTCAACTTAGTGATTTTGCAATAGACTCCCTAACACACTATTATATTAAGATGAAATACTGGAATTCCGAAATCATTACACATCTTAAGGGCCTTATGATGGCCGAAATTAGTATACATCCACTGCGTGGTCTCTCCATTTTCAAGTGATGACTGGTATGTAGAGGATGGCTATAAGGGCAAGTCTTTAGCTTGGCTAATTTTCCCCGACTATAGTCATTTGTACAGGTGGTACTATACCAAAGCCTTGAATTTAGTCAGAATTTTTAAGCACTCGGCCTATTCTCTGAAATGATGTGTGAGCAATCTGCAATTCATGTTATCACTGCAATCAACAGCAACTAAATTACACAACAAATACTGGCTATATCAGGCCTGACTCTATTATAACACTAATACTACTTTGCACTGTGGAAATGGAAAGAATGAAGGAAATGTTTTATTTAACAACGCACTCAACACATTTTATTTACAGTTATATGGCATCAGACATATGGTTAAGGACCACACAGATATAGAGAGGAAACCCTATGTCCCCACTTCATGAGCTACTCTTTTTGGTATAAACCAAGACACAAATACTACAGTTTATGATGTTCACTTACCATTTGTCAGCAGAGCTTTAATCTGGTCGGCCAGTGGTAAGGTTCTCAGCTGACTCAGAGAAAGAATGTTACTTGGCATTGCAGGCTTCTCTCTGATAAAGACAAAACAAATGAATAAGTATCATGAAACATAATAAAATGGCTAAACCGTACGCATACACCTTGCTCTTACAATAGAAAAGATGGCTCTATCCTAACATCCAACTGTTAAACATCATGTTAAAGGGTATACACACACACAAACACCACATTTCAAAACATATTTTCAAATAATATATGAAAAAAACCCAGCTACCAATAATCATGTTAAATGCTTTCAGTTAAACTAAAAATTATATTTCAATTAATTATTTCAGAAAAGATTTCATGAATATGCATAAAAATGTAACAAAATGTATCTTGTAATTTATAACATATGTGTTACTGAACTAGCAAATCCACTACAATTTTCAAGAGCTCCAAAAAACCCACCCCAAAACTTGAAATTTTGTTAAAACACTAGAAATGTGTTCATTGAACTTTGACATCTCTGCAATTTACCCACAAGGAAGAAAGAAGGAAATGTTTTATTTAACGATGCACTTATCACATTTTTATTTATGGTTATATAGCGTCGGACATATGGTTAAGGACAACACAGATATTGAGGGAAGAAACCTGCTGTTGCCAGTTCATGGGCTACTCTTTTCAATTAGCAGCAAGGGATCTTTTATATGCACCATCCCACGGCCTTTGATATACCAGTCATGGTGATTTGGTTGGAGCAAGAAATAGCCCAGTGGGCCCATTACACACAAGGAATAAACAAGCCTAATGCTATATACACCACATGGCACCACAACCATGAAAACAAATCTGCTCCTATAATCTAGATGTAGTTGCTAGTACTCACTCTCTTTCCTCGACGTGTGGAGGAACGAGTCGTGCGAGATAGTCACGGGGAAACAGCTGAAACTCCGACAGGTCATCTCCCTGTGTGGCCTGAAGCAGCATTCGTTCAGACACAGCCATGTCATCCTGCAGTACAAACATATACATACTTCACATCAACAAAATCTCTAATTCATGCATTGCCAGGGCTAGCTCTAGTACTTACCAATTACACATTTTTAAAACAAATGACAAATTTTATTTTAACATGGCAAGGTAATATCATGTAATCATTGATATTTTATTACAAAATAACGGCTTTTCTGCTATTTTATAAGTTTATTTAATTTGGCAAAATTTTCTTTAAATGGCAATCAACATGTTAACATTTTCATAAATGTAAAATAACAAACATTTTGAGTGTATTGCTACAGCAATACATGTCTCCTATCAGACCCAAATTATTTGCCTAAGTTCAAATGTCATAACTCTGCCAAAATTGGGGGTATCACCATAAAATTCAAACATGATAAAGATATACATAAAATTTCAGCTCAATATCTTGAGGCATTGTGAAAAAAATGTCTCAAAATTTTTATGTTGGCCAGACGGATGGAGATGAAATGTATAGTCCCCTCTAGTTGAACCGATACTCAAATGATACTCAAACATTGACGTGAAAATCCTTAGTGGAGTGATTAATTGCTATTTAAGATATTTCCATAATGAGCATTGATATTTAATCCTTTTGTAGTAATTTTTTTTGTTTAATTTGCATGCTAATGGGATTGCTAGTCTCAGGGGAGACTAACCTGCAGTCCATGATACTCGACAGGAACCCACGATTCTCCGTCATACTTGTGGCGATGGAACTCGTATGACGCCATCCTCCGTGCCTTGGCCTCGTCACTCTCGGGACGGGAGAACTTGACGGTGATTGGCTTGGCATCCTCCTCCGCTTCTTCCTGGGAGGAGTCTCCTGTTGTTAGGGGAAACAGAACATAATTACAGATGTACAAAAGTTAAAAGTTTGTTTTGTTTAATGACACCACTAGAGCACATTGATTTATTAATCATCAGCTATTGCATGTCAAACATTTGGTAATTTTGACATATAGTCTTAGAGAGGAAATCCACTATATTTTTCATTAGTAGCAAGGGATCTTTTATATGCACCATCCCACAGACACAGGGTTCATACACTTAAAACATTTTCATTTTCCAGGACTTTTAAGCACCATTTTGGTTCATTTTCCAGGACTTTTTTTTACATTTTTCTGGCAGTCTGAATATGTTACCTGTAAAGGATTTTTTTAACGACACCCCAATAAACTGTGGTTGTTATGTCTAAGAGTGCTCAGAACAGACAAAAAACCAGTTGTGCTCAAAGTAATGAGATCTAAAACCCTGATAGAATAATAATCCATTAAAGTTTGTTTTTTTTATTAAAAAAAAATTGTTTAATTTATATTATCCAGATTAAAAAAAAAAAAAATAATAAAAAAAAAAAAAATCACTCTTCTACCCAAAACTATGAAGAAAAAAAAAGAAAAAAGATGCTAATTTAAAAAAAAAAATTTAAGACACAAAACATCTAAACATTAATTAATACATTTACGATATTACGTTTTGAGTACATGTACAGGTACTTTAAATCATTATTTGTGTTTTTTAAAAAGTACTTAATGACAAAATTACATAAATCATATAAACATGTTTTACTCATTACTGACATCGAGTTTCAAATACGAAATTTACCGGAATTATACCCGTTTCCGTGAGTAACTAAATGTCAACCACATTATTCATTGATAGCACAAAAATAATCTCTTGAAGTGGACTCTTTGTTACCACCAATTTATATTACATACAATCAAAACTAACCCATAAAATGTTTGTTTATTTAGTTAATTGGTCGCTTTGTTGACATGCCTTGTCAAGTCGATACCGTTTTGCTGTGTATTGAGTCGTCTAAGACTTCAGTGGAGATCAAAAGAATATGTGTCAACTACAAGTTTTCAACTTTTGCACGAGTCTCGCTGCACAGAAGCATGGCAGACATAAACCTTAGGAAAATTTGTTTTGTTGGAGGGCGCTGGTTACAGCTATCTACTAAATTATTTATCTTTGACAGTAGTTTCGAAAGAAAGAAAGAAATGTTTTATTTAACGACGCACTCAACACATTTTATTTACGGTTATATGGCGTCAGACATATGGTTAAGGACCACACAGATTTTGAGAGGAAACCCGCTGTCGCCACTACATGGGCTACTCTTCCGATTAGCAGCAAGGGATCTTTTATTTGCGCTTCCCACAGGCAGGATAGCACAAACCATGGCCTTTGTTGAACCAGTTATGGATCACTGGTCGGTGCAAGTGTTTTACACCTACCCATTGAGCCTTGCGGAGCACTCACTCAGGGTTTGGAGTCGGTATCTGGATTAAAAATCCCATGCCTCGACTGGGATCTGAAACCAGTACCTACCAGCCTGTAGACCGATGGCCTGCCACGATGCCACCGAGGCCGGTCAGTAGTTTGAAACTCACAAATGTCAGAAACACGACTACTGACAGTTCAACCAATCACAAGTTGTGTTCATTTATGTCCTTCTTACTGTGTATATATTTTAACAGTTGCGTGAAGGATATAGTTTGGAATCAAACGTCAAACGCGATTATTTATAAATATATTTTCCAAATAATTATTATTAAATGGGGTAATTAATTTTTCCAGGAGTTTTAAGCACTTTCCAGGATGAAAATAAAATTTAAGCACTTTCCAGGGTTTTCTAGGATATGTGCGAACCCTGCAGATAGGAGAGCAAATACCACAGCCATTGATATACCAGTTGTGGTGCACTGGCTAGAACACGAAATAGACCATTGGGCCACCGATGGGGATCGACCCTAAACTGACCACGCATCAAGCGAGTGCTTTACCACTGAAATACATCCTGTCCCCAGATTTATAAAAGTAAAGTAGTATTTGTTTAATGACACTTCAGCACATTTTAAAGTACAAATGTTCGGGTTCTAACACATGATATGTGTTCTACAGAGAGAAAGGAAACCAACTGCTGCCCCACAGTAGCATGCCCCATGACTGGTACATCAAATATCATGGTATGTGCTGTCCTATCTGTGGGAAGTGCATATAACAAATCCCTTACTACTAATGGAAAAATGTGGTGGGTTTCTTCCAAGGACTACGTTACAATTACCAAATGTTTGATATCCAAAAGCCTATGATAAATTAATCAATGTGCACTAGTGGTGTTGTTAAACAAAACAAACTTTTACTTTCCTAGAAGCATGTGACAGTACATACAATGGCCTTTGTGGTCAGTGATGGGACACTGGTTGTAATGGTTAAAAACAATGAATCCATTGAGGATGACCGATATTACGACCCACTGCACATCAAGCATATGCTGTACAACTCGCCTATATCTTGACACTAAAAACTACACAGGGCTAGCTCTGGCACTTGCCAACTGCGAATTTCAAAAACAATTAGCGAATTTTATTTTAATTTGGCAAAATAATTTCATGTAATAATTGATATTTTGTTAGAAAATTGTTTTGCCATTTTAGAAGTTTTAACAGATAATTTGGCTGACCCAGAGATTGCCCTGCTATGTATTTAGTAAACTAACAATTATCATATAATGAAGAGTGTAGATTGACTGGATTTCCTTTCCACAAGTTTATAACACACTGCATTACTATATAATTATATTAACATTACATTTTTGTACATATTGCAATTTTTATATTTATCAGGGGAAATCTAAACAATTAAACATCAATTTGCACATCTATTTTATAGCTTAATTCTGAAATAAGCTGCTCAGTAATTGGACATTCTAATTAAGCAATGAAGGTTTTTTTAGGGTTATTATTAAAATATAAAATAAGAAGCATCATCAAACATTTTTCTTCAGATTACAATATAAATCTCCCCGTATGATATGAGAGCCATGAAATCAACAGATAAGCCTCAGTTATTCAGGCCAGATCACAAACTGGTCAACTAAAACAAACCTGTATTTCCTGCCATCTTTACCCGTGCTTAAGTATGGTTACAATAGTTATCTCCCCTTGTGACATGACGGACACAAAAGTATAAGATGAGCCCCAGTTATTCAGACTACAACACAAGTAAACTAGATAACTAAAACACACCTGTATCTGCTGCTGCTTGTTCCGTCTACCCGTGTCTAGTTATGATTACAACAGTTATCTCCCCTTGTGACACGACAGCCACGAAAGCACAAGATGAGCCTCAGTTATTCAGGTCAGAACAGAAACAAACTGGTTAACTAAAACAAACCTGCATCTGCTGCTGATTGTTTTGTCAATACCTGTGTATCTACCGTATCTAGGTACGATTACAATAGTTATCTCCCTTTGTATCTGAACAGCCATGACTGCACAAGATGAGCTTCAGTTATTCAGGCCGGAACACAAACAAACTGGTTAACTAAAACTAACCTGCATCAGCTGCTGCTTGCTCTGTCTTCACCCGCGTGTCTACCGTGTCTAGGTACGAGAAGCTCGGTCGCATCTGAACAGCGGCATTCAGTGGAGTCAAATGCAGTTCACCTGAATCAAAATAAATAAAATTATCTCACCACAAACAGGTTGAGTTTAAACTTATCACAATAAATGTTAAAATTAGTAATATTTGTGTCCATTCACAAAAACCAGATCTCTCAACATATTTGAAATAAGGAGAGCTGTTCTATACCGCCAATAAACAACACATATTGTCACAAGTTATTGTCCAAAAAGACACGTCCATAAAAAACATTGGAGCAAGTCTGTTAAGACTGGTGATCTGTATTTTACGCCAGGACAAATGTGGTATGTTTTGTCACATTCGACTCAGTGCATTTAATTTTAGACTGGTACCATATTCACCAGATCCAGTGTGTATTGGGCCTAAAATAATTTAAGTTTATGGCCTGAATGTATTGGAGGGGGAAAAAAAAGCTTCTCACCCATTCCAAGTAATAATTTCTAGGATTCTCTGGCATTTTGTGATATTATCGACAAAGTGGAGGTGCAGAGAAAGGCCCTTCAGGTGAATTTAAAGGAAGGTAATGTCTCAGTACCCATTTCTGAAAATACCTTCTTTGAGTAATCCCACTGCATACCTTCCTGTTCTGGAAGTACTGGGAACTGAGGTTAGAACCTGTCTGTCCATCAGACCACTGCAAGTAACAACATAACAAGTGTCAAACAAGGAACAATATTTAATTTTTTCCATTTTCAAGAATACTTAACTTGACCTCTAACTGATGGCATTTCACCATATTCCAGTAGACTGGTTGCAAATTTTATTTTAATTTGGCGAAATAATTTCATGTAATAATTAACATATTTAAGAAAATAACTGTTGATTTCTGATTTTTGAAGTTTAATAGACAATTTGGCAAAATATTTTGCCCAGCCAGAGCTAGCCCTGTTGGTCCAAACATTGCAACAGCCATGAAATGTCTAAAACATTTCCAGTGAATCCTGTATATCCTGTTCCATTCAGATGATGCATTGGAAGATTTTAGCCATCTCACTGGCTGTTGGGACCAGTGTATTTGAAAAAAAGGACTGGTTTGGTTAAAAATTGATTAGCTGCATTATCAGGCAAATATTCGACTGTGAAACAAACAAGTTACAGAAGGAGAAAGACAAAAGTGTTATCTAAAATGTAAGATGAATATGAAACTGAATAAAAAAACTTTTAAGTAACAAGGACACAAACAGCTTTTGGGTATCACAAACTTCCAAAGGATTTTCATTTTTGTTAATTATTAGATACTGTGAAGATCTCGTCGATTAAGAGAAGCAACCACTCTGATTCCCCATCACTCATGTGAAAGGAAGGAAGGAAATGCTTTATTTAACGACACACTCAACAATTTTTAATTTTTTTACTGTTATCTGGCGTCAGACATATGGTTAAAGACCACACAAATATTGCGGGAGTAAACCCGCTGTCACCACTACTCTTTTCGATTAGCAGCAAGGGATCTTTTATATGCACCATCCCATAGACAGGATAGCACATACCACGGCCTTTGATATCGTGGTGCACTGGCAGGAACGAGAAATAGCCCAATGGGCCCACTGACAGGGATCAATCCCATACCGACCGTGCATCATACGAGCGCTTTATCACTGGACTACGTCTCGCCCCCTCATGTGAAATGAAATTAAGTTTTAGCTGCACTTAGCATGTGAATGTTTTTAAAACAGTACTACAAACCAGTTAAAAACCAATGCTCAATATGGTAATATCTTAACTGGCTCCCAACAATCCATGTTCTAGAAGTAATGAATCCATATTACCTGGTATACGTGACATCGGCCCCACGAGAAGCAGCCGGTCCGTCCACGTTGAGTGCGATCTGTTCTCCTTTACTGTGCGCATAGTTAGCACTGCTGGTGTTCACGTGCAGCTCCAACTCCACCTGTCACACACAGAGACACTTTAGTGATAGTTGATTCCAGGTTAGAATAAGTTATATAGCATAATTGAATAGTTTTATGTATTTTAAAACTAAACCCATGTTCTGCTCATCACCACATCTCAAGTATACTCAACAGGATTAATTAAAGGCCAGTAGATATCTATCTTTAAATATAGTAAGAAAATCACTTTAAAACACTTTAAATGTGGCATGTTCTTCAAATTAATGATTTAAACAACAATTTAAAACAAACAAAACTACAAGTATTGTTATGAATCAATGCTTAATGTATCCAAACTGAAATTAAACAAATAACGAATAACTGAATGTTTCTACACTTGTGCATTACAAGACGCAAAGTTTGAAACAACAAACTACCAATGCCACAATGAAAAGACGTGCAAGCAAGGCTTAGTGGAAAACGCATCACATATTTCTACAGTATCAATTATGCTCAAATGCAAACCTAGTGAGGGGGAGGGTGAAGACAGCTGCCTCCTCTAAAAATATCAAAAGGTATCCTTTTTAGTTTAAAATGTTTTGGTCTCGCAGACAGACCATACATATATATTACTGTCAGCTGGTCCTTTTTTTTTTAAATGTAGGCAAGGCGGATGCCAGTCTTTTGATGTTTATAACTACCCAACCAATGATATATATACTTAACCAGTCAAGTACATCAGCTGATCATGCAGATGTTCAGTGAATTTGTAAAATGAAAATTACCTTTCTCTGCGACGGTTTGACTCGAGCTGACAGGTGCTTGACATGGTCATAAGTCATGTGGGCAGGACGAACAGGATACTAAAAAAGAAAAATATGTTAACAGGACTTTGAGACACTATCAGCTTCAATGGTATTGTGGTTATGCTATTAGCCTTAAAGCTGGTAGGTACTGGGTTAGAATCTCAATACAAACTCCAACTCAATGTGAGTTCTATAGGTGTTTCCCTGTCCATTGCTAACTTAGCCATGTGCTAATATTTACACAAAGCGACTACAACATTTTATCTTAATAAAGATATCTCTTTTTAATTTTCAAGAATATAATCTACATCCACAAATTGGCTAAAACAAAATTTGCTCCAATTTGAGCCTGATTCTAACAGCTCAGCAAGTACACCAAATTCTCTCATTAACCGCTAACCATTAACCCCTGCCTTGAACAGACAACCCAAATAGTTGAGGTGTGTGTGCACACAGGACAGCTAATAATTTAAAATGAATATACTGAGTAATTTAAATACTAATTAGTCATACTCCAGCCAGTGCACCACGACTGGTATATCAAAGGCCATGGTATGTGTTATCCTGTCTGTGGGATGGTGCATATAAAAGATCCCTTGCTGCTAATCAAGAGGCGACAGCGGGTTTCCTCTCTCAATATCTGTGTGGTCCGTAACCATATGTCCAATGCCATATAACCATAAATAAAATGTGTCAAGTGTGTTGTTAAATAAAACATTTCCAACTTCTTTTCCAGTCGCATTGTTTGTACCACAGCTTGTTCACAAATTTATAAAAACTAATAACTGTACAGACTGTCAAAAAGTATACATACACCATTATTATCCAGGGTTCATACACTTCAAATGGTTTCATTTTCCAGGACTTTTAAGGGCTATTTTCGTTAATTTTCCAGGACTATTTTACCTTTTTCCAGGGGTCTGAATATATGACTTGGAAAGAAGTTTTTGTTTAACAACACCCTAGCAGATTGTTTAGTCAGTGGCTGCTATGTCTCCAACATACAATACTTGTTACACACGGTCTACAGTAGTCACACCCTACTCTGGATATAACTTTTGGATTGTAAAGTTGTAAACTAAAACTGATGAAATAAAATATTTTATTAACTACATTTGTTGTACATTGTACAAAATAGTGATATAAACATGTATCTAATACTCAAATAGAATACATATATACATATATACTATATACATATATACACACACACACACACACACACACGCACCCACCCACACCCACCCACCCACACAGACATATATATACTCTTCAAAAGAAGAAACGCAAAACCACATTGTCGTAACATTTGGAGAATTGATTTAATTATTGAATGGTGAGTCCGATAATTACCAAATGTTGCAGGATTGTTCACAATTCACTCTAGTCCATTGTGAGTAAGTGATAGGACACACCACCAAGGTCAAGGTCATCTGGAGTCAATACCGGGTGTGGCCTCCGCGTGTGTTGACAACTGCCTGGCACCGCCTGCCCATTGAAGCAACCAGAGTACGGATGACGTCCCGGGGGATGGTGGCCCACTCGGCCTGCAAGGCTGCTGCCAGCTCGGGCAGGGTCTGGGGCTGTGGTTGTCGCTGTCGGTCCAACTCGTCCCATAGATGCTCAATTGGGTTCAAATCCGGTGATATCGATGGCCAAGGAAGGACATTAATGTTGTTGTTCTGTAGGAAAGCCGTTGTGAGACGTGCTGTGTGAGGCCTGGCGTTGTCATGTTGGAACACTGCGTTGGCGTTGGCCATAACTGGAACGATGTGTGGCCGGAGGATCTGGTCAATGTAGCCCTGTGCATTCAGGTTGCCCTGCACGTGGACCAGGTCAGTTCTGCCAGTGTGTGAGATGGCTGACCACACCATGACACTACCCCCGCCGAATCTGTCCACTTCCTGCACGCAGTTTGCCGCATAACGTTCACCACGACGCCTATACACGCGACATCTTCCATCATGACGTCGGAGCAGAAATCGGGACTCGTCACTGAACCACACCTGTCTCCATCGCAGTTGAGGCCATTGTCGATGAATCTGGCACCACTGCAGTCGGAGTCGACGGTGTTGTGGTGTTAAGACGACACCTCGAACTGGACGTCTGGCACGAATTCCTACCTCACGTAGGTGGTTCCGTACGGTCTGGTCGGATATCCTGCGCAAACCTGGTATTGCTGTGGCTGTGGAGGTGGCAGTAGTCAATCGTTCCCGAAGGTGGCGTACCCGGATGTAGCGGTCCTGCCCGGGGGTAGTGACCCGTGGTCGACCGGATCTAGGGAGGTCACGTGTTGATCCATGTTGCTGGTAACGGTCCCACAGTCTGGAGATGGTGCTTGGGGACACATGGAATGCCCTGGCAACGGCCGTTCTGGATTCGCCTGCGTCTAGTCGGCCGATGGCATTGTTTCTCTGCGGTTCACTGAGACGTGGCATGTCCTGGATTGTCAACTGTCGGCCAGATACAGAGGCCAGGCAAGCGAACACCCTGCACTTTTATAATGTCGGTGTTCATGTTGCATGTGCAGACAACGCACGTGCAGTGGTGACATGGTTTGCACGTGGCTGTGTTTTTGCGAATATTCACATTTTGAAACTTTATTTTACAGTAGCTGCGTTTTATCGAATGTAACCGTGGGAATGTGTTTGGGACATGCAATGACCTTATATTCACAAAGCATGAACCGGTAGGAAACATAAAATCCCATTTGTACCCTTTTGCGTTTCTTTTTTTGAAGAGTATATATACACAAACAAATATGAAACAGCTTAGAACGTTTATAAGTATTGGTGTGATCTAAACCGGTCTTGTCCACGCCTCCTTGTGTAAATTAGTTGTCAATTAAATCCTTGCAGCTAAAGCTCAGCTGCTAAATCAAAGCGTGTTGCATGTGCGCCTTCTGAAATATACATCTCCTTTGTTTTGGCTTGGCTCAAGTAGATCGAATAAACATAATAAACACCAAAAGAAACAAGTGTAACAATGTTATACACTTTTACGATTGTTGAAAGGAGACCGTTGCAAATCTCTATGGTGTTAAATTCATTCTTAATCTCACGTTACATCGATGGGGTTTATTTAAAGATATGGGCTTCTTTCCGGTCAAATGATTAATCATGGTCACGACTCGCCGCACAGGATTCAGACCCAAGTGGTGCGCCATTGTTAAAGCGATAGCTCACTTTGTGTGGTGTTAATTCCTACTTAATTATACACTGTTTAATTAACGTTTACGAGCTAAATGGATTTATTCAGTTACTCGAATTTGTCAGGATTTAACAGGTCCATAAAATTATTTACATGCAAGTAGTCAACTTATATGACGTCAGATGCGTGCTTGTTTTCCTAAAAATAATTTTTTTTAGCCACCTGTCATTAAACGTACACTTTCCGTTAAGCATTTTTGCAGAAGTGATTTACACATCTACCCGTTTTTCTTTTTCTGTTTTTTAATGTCATACTGGTATATATTTTTTATCCGGATTCCATGCTTGAAGAATTGTGTCGCCATCTCAATAAAGATTATCTACTCGTGCTCTAACGAGCACCACTACGTCTATGTATAGACCAAATAAACCAACACAGTATTTCCTGCTCAACAACTGACCAATGGCAGTCGACCTCATTATAATCATCGATGCGTTTAGGTGTTGTTTTTGTGGGGGGTTTTCTTTCTTTCTTTTGGGGGAGGGGTACCCAAGTCAAACGCGATTGGTAAACTGACTTTTCCAGGACATTTAAGGATTTTCCAGGGTAAAAAAAAAATTAAGCACTTTCCAGGGTTTTCCAGAATGCGTGCGAACCCTGTTATCATATGAAATTTAACAAAAAAAGTTATTGTTTTATTTTTATATTACAGCTATAATATATGATACAACTTAATAGGTTGTCTTTTGTCAACATTAATAAAGTGTGAAATATTAACAAATGAAAGTTATTTTTTACAACCAGTTAGAACTATATGTGGCCTGAGACCAATACGCACCTGCAATAGGTAAAGATTCTCTGCCAAACTCTTGGACAGAAAGACATTGATCTGAAACAGAATAATGTTGTAAATTAAAACTGAAAATGCGACAAATAACACTATTCCAATTGACATTCAAATGGATATTGGTTATATTTCATAAAACTTAATTCATGTACATATATACCAATACAAAGTTGATTACACTGTGGATGGCAGAAGTTGAAAACATATGACAATTTGTAAAGAGCAGTTAGTTCACTCCCCCCCCACCACCACCCCCACCCCCATGATCGCACACAACACTTGATGTCAATAGTTTGTTAAATATCAATTTTCTAATTAACTGATTCTTAATTAAAACAATTTATGCACTCAGAATTATTTACAATTGTTCTGAATGGACCGTCTATTCACTACAGTAGGGGCACAAATTCTAGCAGTAAATCATAAATATTAAATGATTTGGCCTTGCTGATTTTGGCATGCGTGAGGTCATGTGACATCACATCTTCCTCCATTTTAACTTGATTTCTATGAGTCAAGCGGACTTGACATCAGTAATTTCAAGGAATAAACCAAAACAACTTAATAAAATCAATGGTTTTAGGGGTGTGCAAAGTTTTGTATTTAGATACTTTGGATTGGTTATAGAATATATCCGCAACCTTAGTACAACAATTTACAATTCACTAAATGATGAATCTGTAATTTTTGATAATTACAACTACCCTGCCGATTATTAAAATATCACCATTGCCATATTCAAAAATCTGTAAATATTTTCAGTGATTATAAGGTTTCCGAATCATGTTTTGTTTTGTGTGTGCGTGCATATGTTTTCTTCAGTTGCACCGAGTTCCACTACAATTCAAGGCCCACCCATCTTTTTGCTTTTTCAAGTCAAACTGATTAATCAGACTTCAAGGCAAAACGACACCCAGTTCACACGAGTGGAGTTGCAATCACCCAACAGTACATAAAACATCTTTCTCCTCTTCGTCGCCTTTCTATAGCTGACCACCTTAAACTTAAACACCAGTTTGTTGGAAATCTCATCGAACATAGGAACCTTGGGGGTAAAAGCCTTCCTTTTTATACTCCTCAAACCAAAATCATCCAGAGAATCATCAGTTTTATTTAACCAAAGACAAATTTGTATTCCAGTATGACACTTAAATTTTGTATTCAATGAAAAAAAAAAATATAGCCTTGTGAAAGAAAAAGAAAGAAATGTTTTATTTAACGATGCACTCAACACACAGATAATGAGAGGAAACCCGCTGTCGTCACTTTATGGGATACTCTTTTCAAATGCAGCAAGGGATCTTTTATATGCATCATCCCACAGACAGGGTAGTACATACCACGGCCTTTGACATACCGGTCGTTATACAAGATTACAGTTTGATTAACTTAAAGTTTTGAATAACTTCTTTCAGTGCCTCTGTGGCGTAGTGGTTAAATTATGGTACTAATGATGCTTTATTTCATGTATTGCATGTATGTTATTGTTATATCATATGTACTGATGTAATATGAATTTCAGATGACGATGATGAGTAACAGGTACAGGAGAATAAAAATAATGGGTGAAAGAAAAAGTGGAATATTGAGAGAACGGAAGCATATGCCTGGTTATATGGGTTCAAATGCCAAAGTGATTTTTAAAAATACAAATTAAATCTTTTCTTCTCTTTTTTCACCTACTCCCACCCAAAACATACTCCATTTTTTTTTTAAAAAATTTAAGAATTCCCATTTAAAAAATCACCCTTTTTGTGGCAGACACATTCTATAATCGGTCCCCTGATTCGATTAGGTTACTAAACTAAAGGCCGTTTGCGTAGTCAATATAACTATAACTTATAAGGAAAGACTTCTGAACTTCCAGCATGTATGCTAATACATGTACTATTACTAACCCTAAACCTTTGCCTGAATGCTGGAACGTTCGGAAGTCTTGCCCAATATAAAAATCTCTCTCGTTTTAACTTGATGCACTATCAGTATGACACTATTTTACGAGTTAAATTTTTAAGGCGTGATGCAACGACTTGAAACGCGAAAAACATAATTATTTTCAAAGTAATGTCAATGACATAAAGTTACATAATGTTTATTTCCTTCAGCAATGAAGAATGCCAAATAAACCCAAGTGAAAGAAAAGCGCACACTTCTAATATAGACATTTTGTTTACCTCGTGCTCAACTGGATCATCTTCTTCGGCCATACCGTCTTTTCCGTTATATATTCCTCCTCATAATGCGCACTTGTTAGAAACCGAGGGGGTGACGTAGCCCATTGTTAAAGCGCTCGTCTAATGCGCGGTCGCTCAAGGATCGATCCTCATTGGGTTTATTTCTTGTTTCAGCCAGTGCACCATGACTTGCCACTGGGCTATGTCCCGCCCCTTGACTATTGGATATCAAATGTTTGGTAATTTTGACATAGTCTTAGAGATAAAACCCTGTACATTTTTCCATTAGTATCAAGGGAACTTATATATTTTGTATATACCATCATGTCTGTAAGATTGTGCATATATATATATATATATATATATATATATATATATATATATATATATATATATATATATATATATATAGCTGGAATGTTCAGAAGTCTTATATATATGTGTATATAAAAGTTATTAGAATGAAGTGTATCGGATGTATATATAAAAAGATAGAATTTTACGTTTTAATGGAATAAGTGCCTTTCACCCATAACAGGTTCATCATTTCCATATACATGATGTCATCTACAGCGGGAGGTAATTCTAACACCATCTTACAGACATGATAGTATATACAAAATATATATGCACCATATATATATATATATATATATATATATATATATATATATATATATATATATATATACACACACACAACTGGTATATATCAAATTAAGGCTGTGGTATGTACTACACTGTCTGTGGGATGGTGCATATAAAAGATCCCTTACTGCTAATCGAAAAGAGTAACCCATGAAGTGGTGACAGCAGATTTCCTCTCTCAATATCTGTGTGATCCATAACTATATAACCATAAATAAAATGTGTTGAATGTGTCATTAAATAAAACATTTCTTTCTTTTTTTTCAATAGTCAATATGATTAATAAATCAATGTGCTCTAGTCATTAAATAAAACAAACTTTTTGTTAGAAACTGAAATTTGAGTGCCAAAACGATTAACGTTTTGAAAATCAGATCTCTGCTTAAGACAGAGTCAAAAGAATGTCTTGACAATGTTGAGTCTGCTGACATGAATTATTGCATCAGGACATACACTAATACTACTTTGCCTATAGCTCATTTAATGAGCGGTTGATTTATGAAGTCATGCAAATTATTCATCCTAAATTTGAATGCCAAAAATTATTAACATTTTCAAAATCGTATCTGTTCTTAAGACAGAGTCAAAAGAATGTTATAACAAAGCTCTTGGGGTAAGGGTCAACTTTATCAGTATTCAATACATACCTAAAACTGATACATATATTATAGTAGGGTCTCCGTGAGTACTTGGTCCGAGTCTAGCAAGATTCAAGTTCATTTACAGGACACTAGTACCCATGCAAGGAAGAGCACCATCATTTAATTGTATAATTCTCACTTCACTTTGCCATATATGCTTGCTGCTGGTTATATTATAGGGCTATGAGACAAAGAGGGAAATCAAAAGTCGAATGTGTAAAATGCAATACAATGGCATTATTTGGCATCCATGTTCAGCACTGGAATTAAGATACATTATGCTATTTGACTTTATTCCTTAGTCTTATTCTCATCTAGTATAAGTGTCAGGTACTCAGGTCTGGGTCAAGTTTGGCACTCGAGTACACCGGTCCAATATTTTGTACTCGTGGAGGCCCTTCATTATAGTATGCTTTATTATTTCAAATGTACATCCTTCCTTATATTTTAGTTACTGTATGTTCAGTTTTATTTTTGACACATTTTAAGACACCTGAAACATTTTTAGGTTACCTTTAAAATTTTGTAGAAATTCTAGCTTCAACTACTCCATGCTCTAAAGGCGAGTAGAAAAATATATTTGCACCGTAACTAATTTCCTGCAAAATTAATGCATCGTTGAATGGAATAGTTCTGCGTTATGTACTTTCCATGCTCTAGATTTGAAATGAACATATTCAGATACCAAAATCTTGAAGTATGAAATCAATGTCTTGCACATGGGTATAAAAGCAGTACAATCTGGCATACTGTATGTGATGCTTAACCTTTGATACTGATCAAGTCAAAGGTCATATTTTAATCTCAGTGGATTTTACTTGATGTGATATGACATGTGTTGACTTCCAGTCAAAGAAAATGAAAGGAATATGTATTTCATGACACTATATAGCTAATTGATGCTCTAATGTATGGCTAAATCAAATCTGAGTCAAGTGAAAAAAAACCCACCATCACCATCAGACATCTAATCAATTATTTTTATCTACTGGTATACCGTTATGGTATTAGCTATAAGAATATATATTACATTTTCAATTAATCATCTGTACATTAATTTATGAATATCAGGTCATATCCATTGTAATAAAAACTAAATATGAAGTCCATTTTGTGACTAATTAAGTGCATTATACATGTACTAGCAATCAGCACTGGCGAAGGAATCAAGGTGATATGTGCCCCCCCCCCACCCTTTTCTTGATTCAGTAACAGAAGCAATGGTATATATATATATATATATATATATATACACACACACACACATGTATATATATCTGTGTGTGTGTGTGTGTGAGCCCCGCCCCCACATTTTTGGCACCTTCCTATGCCACTGATCGGTCATTGAAACAATGTTCATCACATGTACCACAATCCTCACGAGCAGTCACTCCTAAAGTAAATACACTATTCTTTTCCAAAGAATTCTCAAACGTACTAGCAATGATCATAAAATTGTATAAGTAAAGGAAGAAACAGAATAGTGTAAAAACACAGTAGTCCGTTTTTTGAAAGGCCTTCCAGTTGCAACAAGCATTCTGGGTATACTGCTAAAACATGCATGTCCCCTACTGGGCTCCACATGATAAACCTACACAAAATGTTTGGCTCAATCCCTTGAATACTATATGTGGAACAGAAGGATGGAGAAGAAACCGTCTCCTCCAGATGGAATGGTAGGGGACTAATAAAATAAACCATATACGCATATATACAAAAGACAAAAATTGCACAGTGAAAAGAAAATAAGTTTATTTAGGAAGTGTATATATGTAAATAAAAAAAAACATATTATGTATAAATAGAAATATGTATTGGCAGTAGCTTTTATATAACTAGAAAGAGTTGATTGTAAGCAAGCAAATCACAGAACAAAATTTATTTTCAACAGAAACAACAAGTTTTGCTACAAATTGGGATAGGAAAACAAATGGATTTCTTGTATGTTGCAAGAATCAACATCGTACCTATTACATAATAAATACAAAATATATACAACCTTATATTGCATTTCTTTACACATATATATCACAGACATTTCATTCAAAATATTTACTTAATATCACAGGTATATGAACATAGCATTATGTGTGATCGATAAAGTGGAGATACATTTGCATATCAAGTTTTCCAGCATAACTTTTAAAACTAATTTTCATGATGATCAACATTTGTATTTATGCTTCAAAACTGAGCCGATTAGATTGCAATTACACATTTAGCAATGCAATCATCAGTACAAGTATCATCAAATAACAATAATATTTAGCAGAAACTACTAGGTATAAATATTAATTTATTATATTTGTCATCTTTGCTTTATACAAAACATCTGTATATGTTAAATGGAGATTGTAACTATTTTTAGTACATTAAAACGAAGTTATGAGATGTTACATGTAAAATTGTCTGTAACAAGCTTACAATTTCAGAAATGTAGGGCAATGTGTATGAAAATATATGTATACACTTTAATTAATACATTTTTGAAAACAGTTTCAAATGATAGAATAATTTTTGAAAATGGTTCAAAAGATACCATAATTTGACAAAACGGCTCCAAATGATAGCATAATTTGACAAAACAGTTCCTAATGATAGCATAATACGACAAAACAGTTCCTAATGATAGCATAATTTAACAAAACAGTTCCTAATGATAGCATAATCTGACAAAACAGTTCAAAATGATAGCATAATTTGACAGTTTGAAATGACAGTGATATGCTGAAACAATATCTATAGTCTGATGTTGACGTCTGATTCTGGACATAGCTCAACCTGCACCTCTGCTGGATCTGCCCCTGAATAGCCTGTGAGAACAGTGGCGTTGGAACCCTCTGAAATAAAGATATACAGTGAAACCCACCTTCAACTGGAATTTCCTCATAACCAGACCAACCTTAAAATGGAATTTCCTCAAAATCAGACCAACCTTAAAATGGAATTTCCTCAAAATCAGACCAACCTTAAACTGGAATTTCCTCATAACTAGACCAACTTTAAAAGAGAATTTCCTCAAAACTGGACCCACCTTAAACCAGAATTTCCTCAAAACCACATGTTTTTCAAAGTCTCTTTTTAAATATCAGTACAGAATAAAACCTCTCTAAAGCAGATAGACACCCCTTAAAACCAGAGTTTTTATTTGGTCACAGGTTTGAAGGAGTTTTAATGTATTTAAAATAAAACAGAAAATAGCCTTATTCAAGAAGTGAAATAAAATGTTGAAATTATTTTGATGAATTGCTAACCTACTGTAGTAATGTTCATTTAAAAAAGGTCTTTTAAATTTTTAATTTTTTAACATTTCAATTTAATATTAGGCTTTGTTTTTACATGCCCAGAAATATTTGAAGGTGGGGGGGTGGGGTTAAAAGTTATTTTAGGGACTTTTACCTCTGGATGGCTTCAGACAATTTCCTAGCATATTGTTATTTTTATTTATATACATGTATATTACTGAAGGACAAAAAGTAACTTCTGTGTTCCCCGAGTCACAGGTGGGGCTCTACACGACACACACACACCCCACCCCATGATTCCTACAGGCCTGAGAATATAGTTATTTCATCTTAAAAGCTTTACAGAACTTTTTTTTTTATAATAACAGGAATGTACAAATCACCTACTTCTTGTATATTCTGCAGTGTCTGTAACTGATTTCTGAAAAAAAAAGAACAAAAAACAATTTAACTTTAGAATGAATTTACAAATAGTTTTATATTCAGTTTTGATTTTACAAATATTAATATGATATGATTAAAGTTTATTTTTACCACATTAAAGCACTGTGTATGCACTGTTAATTAATTGGTGGCCATAACATAATTATGACAAATGTAACAATTGTAGAATGTTGTAGTATAAGCAATAACCCCATAAGTTCCAAAAATGGATAAATTTGATTAGTCATTGTGCAAAAGGTTAGCACTACCTGTTAGATATATCCCATGTAAATATTTTCCGTATTGAAGGACAGACACTAAATTTGAAAATATCTCATCCTAAATACCTATTTATCCATCATAAATAAAAACTAAACAAGCATTCTGAGAATACTGCTAAACCTCTACTGAACCCCACAAATGTTTGAATCTCCTGAGTTCAAAGATCATAACTCTGTCAAACATGAATAAATTCCCACAGACAGGATAGCACATACCACAGCCTTTGATATACCAGTCGTGATGCACTGGCTAGAACAAGAAATAGCCCAATAGGCCCACAGATGGTGATCGATCTTAGCCCAACTGCGCATCAAGCAAGCATTTTAGCACCGGGCTATGTCGCGTCCTGTTATGTGGCAAATAAACTAGCAGTGAGATGAATGACTTACACCAGGTTTCCGGCTTCCTCCAGTGGTAGACACTGTCTGTGCTTTGTAGCCCCGCCACTTATGTCTGAATCCATGAGTAACCTGCAACATTAACATGGAACACTAATCAGAATGAATAAAACTAAGTGTAGATGTTTGTTTTGTTTAACAACACCACTAGAGCACATTGATTTATTAATCATCATGGTAATTTTGACATTTAGAGAGGAAACCTGCTACAATTTTCCATTAATAGTAAGGGATTTTTTATATGCACCATTCCACAGACAGGATAGCACATACCATAGCCTTTGATATACCAGTCAGTGTGCACTGGCTGGAATGAGAAATAGCCCAATGGGCCAACTGATGGGGATCGATCCTAGACCCACCGTGCATCAAGCAAACGCTTTACCAGTGGGCTACGTCCCGCCCCATAAAACTAAGTATATTTCAACAGATGAGAACTCATACTACATGTATAAGCATTTACAGACAAAAACAAATAATTAATTATTTAAGGAGAAAGTTTAAAGATTGTTTTATTTAAGACACCATTAGAATACATTGATTAAATAATAGTTGATGATAAATTAATCCATGAGCTCTGGTGGTGTTTTTAAACAAAACTTTGACTTTCATGGTTGTAGTCTTTACAGTGTGTATGGTACTTGTTATGCATTAAATACGGTAATGCAAAAATACATGACGTCGGAGTAAAACACATCATCAGGGACGCACAGACATGAGGCAAGGAAGCCATGTTAACAGAAAGTCATGGGGCTAATAAATATCTACAACTGACAGCATCTTGTTTCCAATGTGCTCATAACATAAATACAGATGAACATTATATTATGGCGAAGAGGATCTAGAAGCTTGCAAAGGAAATGGTAAGTTTTACACAGTATTGTACAATAAAAAATGCCGATTCAAAAC
Organism: Gigantopelta aegis; assembly: GCF_016097555.1. Lineage (NCBI taxonomy): Eukaryota > Metazoa > Mollusca > Gastropoda > Neomphalida > Peltospiridae > Gigantopelta > Gigantopelta aegis. Next base: position 70,863,845 of record NC_054706.1, read on the forward strand.
TGTAAAAATTTGTACACCAATTTTCATATTTCTGTGCCGATAATTCAAATGACTCCACCATACAAACGTTAAAAGTCAAGTATCAGTCTACGATGGCGACCACGTTGCTGAACTTTCCAGCCTTTGATATTCATCAAGTCAGTAAAGATTTGAACCTACGCAAGCTTAGCTTCTCAGATACTAACCAGTACGCATTTTGGATCAGGGCCTATGTTTACAAAACATGCAAGACTTCAGAAAAGTTTCCTGACGTACGTAATATTTGTAGTGGAGACACTTATTAAAATCTTGAGTCTTACATAAACACTGGAATAGTCCTTGTAACCTGGCATTCAACAAACACTGTATCATATTTAGTCCATTATGTTTTGCGGTCATTATTTGCATTTAAATAAATCTGTAAATTAATTGAAATACTTACCGATTTATTCAGAAGACAGTGAAAAAGGAAGATGAAGAAACCCTGAAAATAACAATCTCACTGAAATAATTACTAGCTCTAATGGTTATTGACAAAACAAAAACATTTGCTCTTATTACACAGTTCAGGGTCATAGCTAGCATTTTTTTGTTTGGGGTGGGTGGGGGGTGGGGGTGGGGGGAGCAACTGAGTAGTTAATAGTCTAAAACTCCTTAAACAGTTAAAAGGAGAATTTTCTTTAATTTCTATATTTTTTTCTATATCTTTTTAGCTATGGCCCTGCATTTCAAAATCTGTTCCAGACATACAAATAATAGCAACAGATGTTGAAATATGATAAAATACTTAATTACTGCACTGACATTTCAATATTTGTTTAAAGTATCTATAGATACTAAACTGTTTGATATTCTTTAGTCCATTAAGAACCACTGGACTGGTTAGCCGGTTAGATACAAGTTAAGTGAAGACAAAGACAAGGGTAGGAATGGATGCAGGATTTGGTTTTGGAAAGGAGTGCAATATTTAAATAGAGTTTAAAGTTTGTTTTGTTTAATGACACCACTAGAGGACATTAATTTATTAATCATCGGCTATTGGATGTCAAATATTTGGTAATTTTGACAGTCTTAGAGAGGAAACCCGCTACATTTTTCCATTAGTAGCAAGGGCTCTTTTATATACACCATCCCAGACAGGATAGCACATACCACAGACTTGATATACCAGTCATGATGCACTGGCTGGAACAAGAAATAGCCCAATGGGCCCACCGATGGGGATAGATACTATACTGACAGCATGTCAAGCGAGCATTTTACCACTGTGCTACGTCCCGCCCCTATTTAAATAGAGAACCTCAGTATACTGCTAATACTGTAAATTACCTGAAGTGAATTGAAAATGGCGAACAGGTACTGGAAGACGACCAGATCCTGGTTGACAGAAAACACTCCAAACACCCACGTGAGACCCAGTATGGGAGCCAGTGTGCTGATACTCCGAACCCCCGATCTGCACGAGTTAAACACAACATACAGTACAAGTTGTATAAGGTTACACACCACCATTAATTACTCCATGCAGTTCAAGACAATTTCTATGTCAGAATATATTCTGTGAAAAATACAACACTATCTAGTGGGTCATGTGACCTACTAATTTTAGGGAGTGCTCTCAACTTACAAGTACTGTGTAAAACATCAACACAGGTCGACCACAAAATATTTCAATTAACGGCCCCTATGCCTGACAACAGCCTTGTGTTGGTTTTATACAAGTGGCACCATACCACTTGTACAATTGTTGAGTTAGTACTACATATAACAAGTAACTTTAAACCAATGGGTTATTTAAATACTACAGAGGTCAACCAATGTGTAATCATCAAAGAAAGATTTTAAAAAGCATAACAGAATTTTGTATTTTTTTTTTTTTTTTTTTTTTTTTAATATTTATTCACAGAACCCCTGTTTACATTTATTTTCTGTCCAAACCACAGGGATGAAGTGACAAGAGTTACAATACAAAATTAAACATTATCATTTAGGTATACATATACATATCATATTGTAGTATTTAGTTTTTTATGAGGAACTATTTCCTAAACCGGACTATATTAAGCTGCTACAACAAGTAACGACACGACAAATGTTGGTGTGTCGCCTTAATGACAATATTCTCAACAACTGCATGACCATGTTACAAAGATGAAAGCTAAAAGATACCCCAAAGTAAGTTTGATTCATTTAACAACACCACTAGAGCACATTGATTTATTTATCATTGGCTATTGGACATTAAATACTTGGTAATTTTGACACATGCCATATGCTCAAGAGAAGACTGAGTAATTATTGTAGTAACTGCAGACACTGATAATGAAGTCTACATCAAATGTTTAGCAACAGTCACTTAATGAAAATATATAAGCTTACACTTAATTAGCAAAGCAGTCATGTTATTAAAGTTTACACTAGAGAATTAAAGAAAACACCCTTTGTTGCCTCAGAGGTTACTCCTTCCAGTAGGCAGGATGAGGTTTCGCATTTGCAGTTTTTCACAGAGCCTAGCATACATGTATACCTCTGCATTTGATACACCAGTCATGAAGTTCTTGTTGGAACATAGAATAAGTCATGGGGGTTGGGTGGTAGGTCAGATGTGTAACTCATGAAAAAGTGCCCATACAAAACTCTCTCAGGGGTGGCTATAGGGGCATCCCTGCCACTTTTCTCTGTTACTGTATTCAGAAGGCTCAAAATGCTATATTTTATAACCTGAAATTCATAAACATACACCACCCTCCAACAGGTTCTGGTCCTCAGATACATGTATTTTCATCCTCAAGACAATCAAACTGACAGTGGCTGCTATCCTACTTTCAAACTGTAGAAAAAACTTGGATCGATTTATCTTTTATGAATACTTAGCCTGATCTCAAACAAACGGCACTAAGTGTTTCTCCCTATTTGAGTGGACCAGCTAAGTTGAAAAGAAAACACTCTGTAGGACCTCTGCCTGTAGGACCTCTGCCTGTAGGACCTCTGCCTGTCTCTTGCTACTTTCTGTAAGGAGTAGGCTATGTTATAGATGTATTTCGTTACGGTTTATTCAGAACAAAAGTCAAAATAACATCATGTCACAATCCTAGTTTAGAAATATTATTTTTCTTTGTTAAATGCACAATGAAGGTCAGACTCACCTGAGTTTCTCTCGCCTGCTCTTGGACATGACAGCATGGGTAGAAAACAAAGCCTTCAGAGCCAGAACCACCACCACATAGTTTGCCTGGGGAATTTAACAAAATATGTTTAATTAAATGTATCCTGCAACCACCGTTTCTATTGGCCAATTATGATGACCGATTAAAGCAGTCATATCCGTATACTAGCAGATTATGACTTTTGACGTTACACATGTGACATCATATGCATAGATACATGACAAAATTGCTCATTTGACCACTAGGTCATAATCGTACAATGTAGCTGAAATAATAGAAATAATAGCTTTTCCCATTAATTGTTTTATGGTCTGCAGGATAAAAATAACAACTAGTTAATGAAGCAAATTTCCCTTTCTTACCTTCACAGCATAAAGCAGATATCCTGTGCCATTAACTAGTTAAACATTAACTGTATGTATCAACAAGACTAGCCTATACAATTATTTGTTTCAACATTTTACTCTTTGAAGTAACAAAATACCCATTGAAAAAAAAAAACATCTAAAAAAAACTCCACCACATATAAAAATAAACTACACAATTTTGCTATTTAAAAAAAAGCCAAACAAGACAAAAATAGCCATGTACAGGAGGGTTTAATCATTGCATTATTTAAATATATCTTTATTTGAAATGAAAATATTAATACCATTATTGAGTTGTAAACCGAATTTGTATGTAATTCTAAGGAACTATCTGACAAACTGGCATCAGTGGCATGGTGAATAAACCATTGGCCTTGAAGTTGTAGGTTCTGGGTTAACTTCTGTTCCGGATCAGATCACTGGCTATCTAGAGACCAAACGCGGGATGGACATGCCTGAAACCCTAGTGGTATGTTAAAAAGTTCATTTTCTCTCTTCTCTCTCTCTCTCTCTCTCTCTCTCTCTCTCTCTCTGTGTCTGTCTGTCTCTCTCTGTGTCTGTCTGTCTCTCTCTGTGTCTGTCTGTCTCTCTCTGTGTCTGTCTCTCTCTCTCTCTCACTCTCTCACTCACTCTGTCTCACTCACTCAGTCTGTCTCACTCTCTCTCTCTCACTCACTCACTCTGTCTCACTCTGTCTCTCTCACTCACACTCTCTCTCTCTCTCTCTCACTCTCTCACTCTCTCACTCTCTCTCTCTCTCTCTGTCTGTCTGTCTGTTTGGGTTAACATCCCAATACCAACTCCCACCCAAAAGTAAGTTTCAGTGACTGAACAGATATATGATCACTACATTGACTTCTTTCTCACTAATTATAAAACATTCACCCCATCAACTCAGATGTTTCATGGATATAAGCTTGAAAATAAATTCAAACAAACAGCTGGTAAGTAGTGCAGTTGAACATTCTAATGATAAGTAAAAGTGATGTGCATTTTGTTTGTGCTATAACATGTTTTAGGGTTATGTAAATGCCAAATGTAGATCTTAAAACTAATATATAGATATTGGCTTCTGTGATTAAAGCATCAGTTTTAAGACTAATAGGTGTTGGGTTTACATCCTAGGGAAGCACTCGCCTGATGTACAGTGAGTCTAAAGTTGATCAGTGAGCCCTTATACTACTAGCTTTTTCTCTTTCCAGCCAGTGCTCACAACTGGTGTAGCAAAAGATGTGTGTACAATCTTGTCTGTGGAATAGTGCACAGGGAGAGGTGGCAGAAGGTTTCCTTTCCAGTTAGTTCTGTGATTGTCAACCATGTAACAGTAATTAAAATGTGTCGAGGCCATTGGTAAATGTACCATTTCTTTATTATTGTTTTTTCACATTCAAATACCATACCAAGTTCAGATAGCAGTCCACTAACAAGGGCAGGTCCAGGATTTGTTTAATGTGGGGTTAAATTTTTTTTAAATATACAACTTTGTGTATGTGAAAAGCAAATCGACCCCCAAAGGCAGGGCTGAAAATTTTGAAACACAGATGATCAGGAAGGAAGGAAATGTTTTATTTAATGATGCTCTTAACACATTTTAATTATGGTTATATGGTATCGGACATATGGTTAAGGATCACACAGATATTGAGAGAGGAAACCTGCTGCTTCATGCTACTCTTTTCGATTAGTAGCAACAGATCTTTTATATGCACCATCCCACAGGCAGGATAGTACATACCATGGCCTTTGTTACACCAGTGGGCCCACCAATGGGAATCGATCCTAGGTCAAATGCGCATCAGGCGAGTGCGGTACCACTGACCTACGTTCCACCCCTAGACAATTAGAGAAACCTTTTCAAGGCATTTTAGTGATGTTCTGTAAGTGTTCTGTTTAAGTGTTCTGTTTAGAACATCTTGTGTGATCATTTATAAAATTTATCAAACAGGATATGATTTAATGGGAAGATATGTAGGACACCATAAAACATGAGCTTGCCCATTTTTGTGCTGGACTGAAATTATCAAGGAGGCTTACTACAATTTTGAAAACTAGCAGCTCACCACACCCACCCTCAGAACTGAACATCAGCAACTTAGCATTAAAACGATATAAATGTGCTTGTTATTGTGCCAAGAAACATAAAATTAATTGTGGATTAGATTAACAAGTGTTGAATGTGTTCTACACTAAAGCAGTTTGTGTGAATATTTACAATAATAACTCCCATTGCTGGTCCAACAAACGCATAAAGCAAACCATCCTCTGTACTCAGCCAGCAGCTGAAATAATGGAAACCAAAAACTGTGATCCTAACAGTTACTTTACAGACTTGTGTGGGCAATTTTGCTGAGTTTTTCGCCTTGCATGTTCTTGAGAAACATATCTATTGTGTTTGATATTTTTGGACACACGTGGCTAACATCTCACCATGTGAGGATTACGTGAGCCATCAGCCGAGCTGAATTCACCAACTGATCAATGGAAACATGAAAACTGCTTCACAGTGATGGTCGTAAGAAAACTCAACACTTAGCTCATGTGCGGTGCAGGTCAGAGTGTTTAACGTGCACATTCAGAGCAAGCTGTTGTAGTGCACGGCTGTCCTGGGCACATTCAGAGCAAGCTGTTGTAGTGCACGGCTGTCCTGGGCACAGGTGCTGGCCTCGGCCGGCTCCTCCATCCAGGACACATGCGGTGCAATTACTATGGGCTTATATACCCAAGCATAAAGTCTCAAGTAACATTTTGCTCGGCTGATAGCTCTTATGTGCAGTAAACCAAGATCTACTCAACAAGAATGTGGCCGTAACAGATTTAAGATCTACTCAACAAGAGTGTGGCCGTAACAGATTTAAGATCTACTAAACAAAAGTGTGGCCGTAACATGATTTAAGATCTACTCAACAAGAGTGTGGCCGTAACATGATTTAAGATCTACTCAACAAGAGTGTGGCCATAACATGATTTAAGATCTACTCAACAAGAGTGTGGCCATAACATGATTTAAGATCTACTCAACAAGAGTGTGGCCGTAACATGATTTAAGATCTACTCAACAAGCGTGTGGCCATAACATGATTTAAGATCTACTCAACAAGAGTGTGGCCGTAACATGATTTAAGATCTACTCAACAAGAGTGTGGCCATAACATGATTTAAGATCTACTAAACATACATTTTAAAAAAAATGTATAAAGTTTGTCAAGGTTCAGTTATTTTCATCAGACATATATTACCAACACTCACAACAAACTAATGTTGGTGCTACACCAAATACGGTTTCGCCAATGCCCATCGATTTGATAAGAACTGGAAGTGAATAGAACTGGTTGTTGATAATGACTCCATTGATACACTGGTCACAAAAGCACATCAAAGCACTTTGGACTGTGCTACACAAAATATGGTTCTCATGTAACAGGAGGGTTCTGCTGCTTTCATATGACATCATGTCAAATGACGTCAGGTAATTTACCTGTGTTTTTGTTTTCATATGACGTCATCCAGTTTTCCTTTACCTTTAAAGTACAACAGTAAGCTGTAAAATGGAAAATGTGAATGGCCTGTATCAGTTTCGTACGACATGACGTCATAAATAGAACTGAACTGAACTGGAATGGGTTCGAAGCACTTCGTAACCGAATTTTGTGTAGCAACAATTGGAAGTAACCGTATTCAAGTGCACCAATGCACTTTGGGTGTTTAATGTAGCACCAACATAATTTTCAGACCATTTATTTTGGTTTTATGTATCAATATATGGTTAAGTCATTTTAAAATGTTAATACTTGTATAAAACTTTCAGTGCTCAGATAGATTGTTTAGCTCTTATTAGATTTTGGAAGCTGATTAAACGTTTATGATGAAGACTAGAACGTTTTATGGCACTTACTGGTTCTTAGTACCATATCCATGTAGTTTTGTGACACCACCTGAAACACTGACGATAACAAGGGGTAAACCTGAAAAATTCAAAAACAAATACACATTTAAATTTAAAAAAAACAACATTTATGTCATGAATAGCCACATTTACAAATTACACGATATTTCTCCCATCTTTAGCTATGCAAGACAGACCCATTCCATGACATCAGCCTATACGGAATAAATCTGTCTTGTATAGTCTATGATGTCATTGCATTTAACATGGGGAGTATTACGTCCTTGGTAATATATGATGTCATATTAAAGGAACAGACCCTAGTTTTTAAACACTACAGCATGTTTCACTATTAGAGCCGTTTATGATCACTGAAATCAAACATTACTTGTATTCTATTCTTTAGATTATCCATTTCCGTACAACCGAAGTGTTTCTGGTCATCCTGGTGTTTGTAGTACCAAAAATAGAATTTTTCACATTTAAAAAAATGCACATGCTTCTGAGAAGTAGGAGTTTATTGATTCAAGTTCTTGTCTGTTTTAAAGGATATTTCCTGTTTTAACGTCACAGACTCTTCTTTCACTCTATTGTAACTTTATCCAAATGAGTTACAGGTTTGTAAATTAACTAAACTTAATGTTATTTTTTTTACGTGTTAAAACTAGAGACTGAGCTTTTAATGTGAGTTGGTTAGTTTTACATCAGTATTTTGTTATTAAAATCTTCATTATAAAATTATATTGAACACATGAAACAGATGTGACAAATAGGATAGTGTAGTTTATTTATAATAAAATGGTCAAATAAAGAAGTTACTTTTTCAGCCATCTTTGTTTGTTTGTGTAAAATAATGTTTTTTTTATCAAATGGATGGGAGAAAAAGACTCATATGCAGTCATCTGAGATAGAAAAAGTACACTCTCGGTGGTGGAAATTTCAACCCTGGGACTCTGCAAGCCTTCTCCCGACTAGAAATTTCCACCATCTCGGGTGTACTTTTTTTTTAATCTCACATGACTACATATGATGGAGTCTATTAATCCATGTGGTTTGGCTATACAGCAGATTAATAATTACACGGAAATATAATAATAATGAAATAATATAAAAATAAATACAGATGTATGAGTTACAAAGAAACATTCATAGTGACTTTCTTTTGTACAATGTGTTATAGATACACTGAATCTACATAAGGTTAAGTTCCATTTTCTTTCCTTCTTTTTAAATTAAACAAAATTGTTGTAAAAGGTAGAAATAAGGAAATGTTTTATTTAACGATGCACTCAACACATTTTATTTACTGTTATATGGCGTCGGACATATGGTTAAGGACCACACTGATATTGAGAGAGGAAACCTGCTGTCGCCACTTCATGGGCTATTCTTTTCGATTAGCAGCAAAGGATCTTTTATATGCACCATCCCATAGACAGGATAGCACATACCACAGCCTTTGATGTACCAGTCGTGGTGCACTAGTTGAAGCGAGAAATAGCCCAATGGGCCCACCAATCCCAAACCGACGGCTCATCAAGTGAGCGCTTTACCACTGGGCTACGTCCTGCCCCCATATGTTATAGATATACTGAATCTACATAATGTTAAGTTCCGTTTTCTTTCATTCTTTTTAACCTGTTTAAATTAAATTGTTGTAAAAGGTGGATGATAAGAGATTAAACACCAAGATTCCATCAAATGTATTAATATTAAAATCTCTTTATCTTGCACTTATAGATCAGACTTAAAATGTATACCGGTATACTGAAAAAAATATTTAAAATATGACCTAATTCAATGAATGTTCTAGTATTAATTAAATGTTGACTCCTGCACCAAAATGAATGGTGCAGCCTTTTACAGCTAAACCTCTCAAAACTGGATCTTCTCTCAATCAGAATTATCTCAAAATCAGATGTCTTTCATGGTCCCTTTTTAAAGATCAGTACAAAACCAAACCTCTCTAAACCAGATCCCCATAGAACTGAACATTTTACTTATAGTCCTGCAGGTGTCTGGTTTAAAGGGGTTTCACTGTACTTTCTAAAATGAAAATCTAAGAACTACTCATTGAATTGATAAAATACATACCCCATCCAAGAGGCAGGAGATACTTCAGTTTTGATGAGGTTGCAAACACATACACAATAGAAATCAGAAGGCTAACAGCCTCAGAAAGCATCAGGAAAAACACCACCAAGAAAAAGTAATGCAACATCACTGCAACTGAAATGCAAGCAATCTGAAAAAGAAAGAAAGAAGCAAACAAAATTAATATGTACCTCAAATATATAAGATTCAGGAGGCAATATTTCAAAACCTTAGTTCTCTTGAGTTTTACCTAGATTCAAGAACCTAAATGTATTTGTGTATCCTAATAAATTACACTGAAGTTAGATACGTTTCTGAAATTTTTAAATTTCAATTTTCGCATGAATTTAAAGTTTAAGTTTGTTTTGTTTAATGACACCACTAAAAGACATTGATTTATTAACCATAGACTATTGGATGTCAGACATTTGGTAATTTTGACTTATAGTCTTCAGAGGAAACTTGCTACAGTTTTCCATTAGCAACAACAGATGCTTTATATGCACTTTCCCACCATGGCCTTTGATAAACCAGTCGTGAAGTACTGGATGGGACAGGAAACACCGGAACCAAGAGTGGGTTTTCTGAGGGGTTTCAATCTTGTGACCAACTCTCTACCAGCTGATCTAGATTCCCCTCCCCCCCCCACACCAAGTGACAGATATATATTCTAGGAACTAGCAATCTCACAGGAATAACCATAAATAAAATGTGTTGAGTGCATCGTTAAATAAAAATTTCCTTCCTTCCTTGACTTGGTTGTGAAGTAATTTTTGAAGGACAGGTGCTCCTGGCCACTCGCTGGTGTGCGCTTGCTACAAAACGCGTTTGATCCTTATGAAATTGTATTGGGTAAATCCCGTATTTTTTTATCAAAACGCGATATACGCCAATTAAAAGTCACTTTTACTGAAAATGAAAAAAGGATATATCACGTTTTGCGCCTAAACTCTTCAAATATTAATTTAAAACTGTGTCTAATGACTTCACATCTCAGATTAATATGACATCATATGTTACCAAGGGGCAGGATGTAGCCCAGTGGTAAAGCGCTCACTTGATGAGCAGTCAGTTTGGGATCAATCCCATTGGGCTATTTCTCGTTCCAGCCAGAGGACTACAAATGGTGTATCAAATGCTGTGGTATGTGCTATCCTGTCTGTGGGATGGTGAATATATATAAACTAATGGAAAAATGGGTTTCCTCTCTAAGACTACGTCTAACTTACCAAATGTTTGACATCCAATAGCCGATGATTAATAAATCAATGTGCTCTAGTGGTGTCTTTAAACAAAACAAACTTTTTCCTCATATTATCAACGTCATGTTAATTACAAGCACATGATACCCCATGTGAGATAAAAATTTCTTACATAGCTTTCTTCCATAGGATAGCTCTGTCCCATATACCCGAGGATAAGAAATACAAATTTCATTATATAGCTTTCTTTTATAGAATAGTTCTGTCCCATATAACCGAGGATGAGACATAGAAATTTCTTACATAGCTTTCTTTCATAGAATCACTCTGTCCTATATAACCGAGGATGAGAGATAGAAATTTCTTACATAGCTTTCTTTCATAGGATAGCCCTGTCCCATATACCAGAGAATGAGAATGTAACAAGAATTCCACAGAATAAATTGTCTCACCTACCATAAATGTTTTTGGTGCACTATGATGAACATCCATAGGTGCAACTATAAACCAAGTTTCACGGACCCAGGACTTATAGTTTGTGAGAAACCAAATTAAATGCAAAACTTTAATGCAACGTTGATGACGTCACCACAATCGAAAAAGTAACACTTATATCTCGCCTTTTTAATTTGTAAAGGTCAAGACAATAATATTAATAACCAGCATTCTGAAAGTACTACTAAAGCAATACATATCACCTATAAGGCCCCAAATATTTCTATATCTCCTAAATTCAAGGGCCATAACTCTGTGAAAAATAGGTAAAATTCCAGACAGGTTAGTGCATACCACAGACTTTTATATACCAGTCATGGTGCACTGGCTGGAATGAGAAATAGCCCAATAAGCCAACCGATGGGGAGTGATCCCAAACCAAACATGCATCAAGCGAGCACTTTACCACTGGGCTACGTCCCGCCCCTAAAATGATATGAAAGTCAAACTTGATCTGTAACAGAACATGATAAAGCTATACATAAAATGATATGAAAGTCAAACTTGATCTGTAACAGAACATGATAAAGCTATACATAAAATGATATGAAAGTCAAACTTGATCTGTAACAGAACATGATAAAGCTATACATAAAATGATATGAAAGTCAAACTTGATCTGTAACAGAACATGATAAAGCTATACATAAAATGTCAACTCAGTATCTATAAGGCATTGTGAAAAAAACATCCGGAAAACAAATTTCTGTATCTCCTAAGTTCAAGGGCCATAACTGTCAGAAATGGGTAAATTGCCATGAAAACTTTATACACAAAATGTCAACTCATTATCTCATGGCATTATGAAAAGAATATTGAGAAAATTATATGTGGGACAGATGGACAGACCGGTAGGAAATTAAATTCTTTATTTATTGAGGGTTACAGGATATAGATTACAATGGAAATTCATCAAATTATTCATGAGTGTTAATTGCATTCCTGAATGTCACTAGACTCCATTTTGTTAGGAATGAAAATTGGGTCACCTTGTTCTGTGTCTGGTCAATTCCAATGAGAAAGATGACATAGGAGATTGTGAGTGCGATACACAGATGCAGCAAAATACAGTTCTTGTCTGACTTTATGTGCCTGTAATAGACAAACAATAACCATAGTTAATAATGGGAATATATGCACGTTTAGACTGACAAGGAATAATAAACTGTCTACAAATGAGGGTTTTGATATATCTACCAAATTCATAAATAACAAGAAGTACAAAATAAACTTTTCAATCTTGTTTGAGTTGCTGTACAAAACAATTGGCTAGAATTCACAAGAGAAGTTTTGATATGAATTCAAAATAGATGTTTCCCATGCAAAATTACAAGAATATACCGACTACAGTACACTAATAGGATTCAAACACAACTGACTGAATTATGTTGAATTAATAACTTAAATTGCTTTAACAAATAATAAAAAATAAACAGATTTGAAATAAAAGCAGATTTTGAGGAGCAGTTATACAATAGATCTGTCAAGGTTTGTAGAAGCAGAAATTCTCCATCATTATGCCTAGTCCAATATAAATTGAACACGTTTATTGATCTTACCTCCACAAGAGGAAGAAACAGACAATGGTAGCCAAAGTACACAGCAGTGAGATGGCCATTCCAATGATGGAGATGATTCCAAGCACTTTGGTGTCAAGTTCAGACTATAATCAACAAACAATGTCATATGTTATTATATTTCAAGGCAATTGCTAACACCATAGGCCAATATAAACAAGAAGGAGCAGGATGGGAGTCTGTACATATCACTTGAGGAAAGAGAAAGAAAGAATGAAAGAAGGTGATTAGCATTATGTCATGTGTCATGTCATAGGGTTTTATGTGCACATTCAGAACAAGCTGTTGTAGTGCACGCCTGTCATGGGCACAAGAGCCGGCCTTGGCCGGCTCCTCTGTCCATGACAGGAAAGGTGGGGGGGAGGGGAGAGGAGGGACCACCTGCACTGGCAGGTGCAAGGGAGCACTAGCAGCCCGATCAAATCGGTAGCAGGCGGGTGGGGTTGGTGGTGGTGCTATGGAATTTGAATGGAGCAGTTAAATGCCAAAGAGAAAAGGGTGCGCAATTTTGATTGAGGGAATTTGGTGCAATTTTGAACGGTTGGTCGAAAGGTAAATGGCCGAGCTAATATAGGTTTTGTTATTAGTGAATATTAGCATTAGCAACAAGGCACCTTTTATATTCACCATCCCACAGACACAATAGTACCCACTACAGCCTTTGTTACACCAGTTATACAACACTGATTGGGCCTACTGAAAGGAATCAATCCTAGACCGATCGTGTATGAGATGAGACAACACATAAACTACTATCAAATAGCAACACTGTCATATACACAGAATACCTCTAACCATGTGACACTGGTTTGTCAATTCCGTCTCTGTCCATCTATCTCAGTCTCTATCTCTCTTCCTGTCTCTCTCTTTACCTCCCTCCCTCCCCTCCCCTGCCTCCCTCCCATCCCTCCCTATCTCCTAGATGCTTTCAAGTCATAATTCATTTGCATAAACATCAGTTTTTTTTTTTATCATGTCATATTATAATTGGTATCTGGATGTATAAAAGTATGGCTATCTGTATTTAAGTACCATGATTCCAGGACTCATAAGAACAGCAAAATTGGTGAGATGGTTGCAGGCACAGTCTGTGTAGGTCTCATTGTAGAACGTAATCCAACATCCTTCAGATGACCAGCCTCCTCTTGAAGAACTGGAAATGAAAAAAGAAAAAAAAAGAAAAAAAAACCCCCATGTACAAAAACATGAACCATAAATAAAAAATAGAATTATAATAAGAAAATTCAAACAAACGTGAAATAGCAATGTTTTATCAACCAAACCCTCAAATCTTTTAGCCTGTATGCTAAGCATTCAAGTATATTTAAATAATATTTGCTGGATTTAGGTATGTCCACCCATCTTTGACAGTAAACATTTTCCAACCCACAATTCACAAAATCCTGGATCTACCCCTAATAATGGCATCATGCAATGCTATATCACGAGAGCTGGTGTCTAATATTGCGATGACCCAGGAAAACTGAGTGTCTGGTAAATGGTCAATCTACTAATGAACGCAAAAGATCACCAACAAATATTGAACTTCATCAATGTTTATTAATAAGTAACAGATTTTAACAGGTTAACATCTCGTTGAATGTATATGTATATGTCTCCTTTAGTAATTAAATAATCAATAATAGCTATATACTAACACTAAATTATTCCAGGGCTAAATAACTAACAATATATTCTACTCAACTTATTTAACAAGTCAGGTGACAATCTTAAAAGACTGAGTTCAATCGTCTACTAATACTTTAACCAATTAATTACGAACTCAACAGATTGAGTCCAAAAAATACAGATAATGGATTTTGTGCTAAAAAATCCTCCAACGCTTCACTAGAAAAACACTATAGTTTACAAACAATATCTCAAATTGTTTATGTCAAAATGCTAGTGTACTAGTATCCAATTGTTTTCCTAATCAGTGTACATGCACAAACCTCACGTGTGCACACTCTATTCTTGTAATTGAACTTGTCACATAAATATCCACAATACCCGGGACCTACACCTTTATGTGCTGGGTATTGCTTACTCTATTCCCTAACTTAATTAATGCATAGTCAAAACCTATTTCTATATCTTAACAAGTTTTTTTTCATGGCCTAAAAATGAGTCTGGTCCTTATTTATTACAATAAAACATCTGCTAAATCTGTACTGCCAATTAATACACCAACCCACGAAATGGGATAAAATACTGACAACAACCCAACTGATTATACTATGACGTGATTATGACCACACTATATGACGCGACTGACCAGACTAACAAACATTGGCTGGATTGCTATTTATACCCCCGCCACATTCTATGTTTGGCGTAATTCTGCTATTGCTGGATTTCCAGCCGCTTGCGGAATTTACACCGTACAATTCCGCCGATCCCGTCAATGGTTGGAACGGCAGAATTATTCTGCCCTTTATTGGATAAATTGCCAATAACGCTAAAATTAACTCTTTAAAATAATAAATATATTATTTTAGCTAACTATACTTAATTTTACATATTTTATAACTTTTATAAGACATTTCTTGTTCTTTTAAAAACACATAAATACATAATCAGCTAAAAATAGCACTTTACCTTTGCAAGGTGAATGTCGTCTGCAAAACAGCTGTTTATGACGAGAAGTATTTCAGAACGAGGCTCTGGTGCCATTTTCAAATAACATACATGTTACGAGCTACTATTGCTAATCTTCGATCTTATTGCCACTTGGAAACTGATACCATCTGTCATACGGTAATAAATACCTCCATTAATGCTAAACAAATCTAATGATAAGTCGTATGAATTGTGAATAATTCAACTTCCCATTAAAATAAGTGTAAACAAGAATGTAAACAAACGTTCTCGCTTGATTCTATTAAAGGTGCATTATCTTCCAATACGAACGTCAACAATGATGCAGATATTATTTATAAGATACACTACTGGTAATGTCACACATTACAAAATCCTTACAATATATCATAGTAAAACAAAGGCGTAGCACTCATTACGCATGTACGTAATGCAAAAAAATCCGGGAATAGGTCGAGGTCTGTAATTGTTCTATAAAATATCCTCTTAAAATTGACTTGAAAAAAATATAGAAAAAAATGTCTCACAAAAGGCTAAGAATGTATCTACAGGCGTCCTGAGTTTCAAAACATTTCATGGGGGGTGAGAGGACCCGAATCACCCTGCTCGAGCTTAATGCTGAATTTTTCTGGCTACGCCCCTGCTAAAAGTTTCACTTTTGAACTTACTTGCTTTGAAACACCCAATAACTGCATACTGGATCAGTTAAGTTGGTCTGTGAAGAAAACCAAATGAAATTTAGTATAAACTCTGTATATTACAAAAACAGTCAGGATAACAGGTTAATGTGGCTATACTTACTTACATATCAAAATGAAAGGAATGGAATATTTAACAAAATCTCGAATAATTTTAAAATTTGGTGTCAAGAAAAAGAAAACCTACCACTGCAACTGCCTTTGAGAATGGTAGTCCTCCTACAGGCAGTGCAATAGGGATGAAATATACTGTTGTGTTATGTTAGGGAAGTGGCAGTCCTCCGAGGGATGAACACCTGATGGTGGATCATGGAATCAATCACAACTTTGCCTAACATTCTTTCAACTCTTTCCTGTGCAGAGATACGATTTTCATATCAGAATACGGTTTTGTCAATCAGATTTGATTTCCCAGTCGTGAGTCACTGGAGGGTACTGGGAAAACCAATAGTTCAAAAACTAAGTCTATAATCGGCAATTGATCCTTTGACCCACTGCTCCACAGACAAGCACTCTACCTCTGATAAACATTGTGGCCCCTTGACAAGATTCCTTTGACCCACTGCTCCACAGACAAGCACTCTACCTCTGATAAACATTGTGGCCCCTTGACAAGATTCATTTGACCCACTGCTCCACAGACAAGCACTCTACCTCTGATAAACATTGTGGCCCCTTCACAAGATTCATTTGACCCACTGCTCCACAGACAAGCACTCTACCTCTGATAAACATTGTGGCCCCTTGACAAGATTCCTTTGACCCACTGCTCCACAGACAAGCACTCTACCTCTGATAAACATTGTGGCCCCTTGACAAGATTCATTTGACCCACTGCTCCACAGACAAGCACTCTACCTCTGATAAACATTGTGGCCCCTTGACAAGATTCCTTTGACCCACTGCTCCACAGACAAGCACTCTACCTCTGATAAACATTGTGGCCCCTTCACAAGATTCCTTTGACCCACTGTTCCACAGACAAGCACTCTATCTCTGATAAACATTGTGGCCCCTTCACAAGATTTCTTTAAAAACATACATCAAACAGGTAACATACATACCACTGTGTGAGATAAATGCATATTTCTGTATGGATCGGAACATCCAGGTGTACTAATCAAATTGTTAAGAGATGATACTTACCGCAATATGTTCAAATGTAAACTCTATTGGAGGGTCAAGGGATAGCTTTGGTTTGGATGGAAAATCTATCGACAAAACTTGAGTGTTGATTTCTGTGGCAACATTTCTGTAAACAAAATTATAATCTAATTAATTATCCATATGTATGGAAAATTTCTGAAAAATCATTAAACGCTTATAATGAATTATCTATGTGTATGGAATAATTTACACCATAAACAAAATTCTGGCTACAAAGACACACAAACAGACTTATGAATACATAAATATCTGTGATTCATGACATTGGGCACTAATTTCTGAAAATTGTGCAGGGTTATTTAAATTAAGAACAAGAGCAATAACAGTTATTGGGCAGAAATAAAATAATAAATTATAGAATTTCGTTTTGAGCTTTTCAGAAGCTAAATACCACTTTCAATATTTATCACATAAAATAACCTTTTCTGCTTTTTAAAAAGACATTATTCTAATGCAACAAGATACGATCTCTACAATTTTATAAATAAGTTTCAAGAATTTTTATCAAGAATTTTATTAATGCTGGAACAAATGTATAAATGTTTGCTGTTTGAACATACGTTTTATCGAGTTCTACATCTGGTAGGATTTTAGCCAGTGATTTGTACAACACTGTTGATATCTCCACAATCTCATCTGGAAACATAAAAAACCCACAAAATTAAACTCTATATTTAAATTCAAGCCTTTATTAATCATAGTTAATTTTATGAGTCTATTTACACCAGCAAAGGTATAATGAAACTGATGGTACCATCAATTAACTGCATTAAAATGAACATTCACTGAGGCAATTATAAATTTATAAAGTTATAATGATGTAGGAAAGAGAGAGAGAGAGAGAGAGAGAGAGAGAGAGAGAGAGAGAGAGAGAGAGAGAGAGAGAGAGAGAGAGAGAGAGAGAGAGAGAGAGAGACAGAGAGACAGAGAGAGAGAGAGAGAGAGAGAGGAGAAAGAGACAAAGAGTAAGATAGAGTGAAAGAGATAAACACACACACACGCACACACACACACACAGAGAGAAAGATAAAGACAGAGAGAGGAAAGAGGGAGAGAGAGCAACTGCTGTCATTTAGACCCCGTGTACTAAAACATAGCAAGGGATCTTTTATAAGCACTTTAGCCTTTGTTATATCAATTAAAGGTAATATTGTTAATCTCTGGTTGCTCTAATAAGCACATTTTCTATTGAATGTCAATACCTGCATTAAATACAATATATTAATTATGATCTACAACTCCAAACCTCCAAATTCTTTCTGCAGTGCCAACTTGGAGATGAATAGAAAGGTTGACACATTCCTAGTCTTGTTCTTGGTCACTTGTTTTGGGAACACAACATTGTCCACGGGTTGTTTGCTCACTTTTAACACTGAAAATTCAAAGTGTTTTACTCAAGTACTGACAAAACATTCTTTACCTACTTTTAATATGAAGTGATTTGTTACAAGTACATGAACATACATGACATTAAATATTTTAACTGGCTGTACCGAGTTGACTGCTATTGTAACACATTATTATTTTAAAATTATATTGTGTTGGTTTTAAAGACAACAATTACATATTAAATATATTTTTTTGTGTCGATTATTAGTGTTTGTATATTCAAGGTGTTTCTGGCCAGCCTGTTTGTAGTAGCCAAAATTGGATTTTCCAATAATTTTGTACATATGAAAACATATGAATGGTCCACGGGGATAATATACAATATCACACTGTTGATATTTTAAGATAATTGAATTTTAAACTCTGAATTTTAAACTCTGTAGTAATGCAATTGTGAAATATTTATACCTAAACAAGTATGTTTTACCGACAAGCCTTAATGGCTTACCATAGTTAGCGATTTTCATTTCATTATTTTACTGTGGCCTTCACATACACAACCTTTATAACACTGACTATCTGTTTGGACATCACAAGTTATTCTATTGTATATTTTATGTTTTTGTTAATATGACATCTGGTTCACAATGAGTCCTTATTGTTTTCATTTCATTATTTACTGCTTTCTATGTATTGATTACATTTGCCATAATATAGAGGTAAAATAATTATCCTGACCGAAAGTTAAAAGTTTGCCTGTGTGACCTATTTTCACGTAACATCACTGAAATATATATAGTGTTGTTGTTTTTTGTTTTGTTTTTTGTGTTTTGTTTTTTTAATATTTATTTTCCCCAGTCCATTCTGGCCATGTCAAGGATGGGGAGCCTTGAATTCATGGCCTTACATCAAAGTAATATAATTTATATACAAGTACACATATCTAATTTGTTGTATAATAATGTTATATAGTCATATATAACAATTTGATACATAAATGCATTTGTAATGTTTCTGTATAAATTAAAGATTGGTAAAAAACAAAACAAATTGCTATGACGCATATAATGGAAAGGACTGGGCAATATAGGAGAAGAAGAAAGAAGATATAATGGTTAAAACACATAATAATAAATTGATAAATAAATAAATAAGCAAACAAACAAACAAAACAAAACAAATAAATAGATAAAGAAATAAAAAAAAAAAAAAAAAAAATACATGGGGGGGGGGGTGTGTAAATATATATTAGCATGAAACGAAAAAGAATTGTTAGGAAATACGTTTCAATCAAAGAGATTAAGTCCATTGTTGATTAAAAATTTCGTAATTGCAATTCTTATATAAAATAAATCTTTCTATTTCAAACTTGTTTCGCAAATTTTTTTTAACTCCACTGATATTTAATAGTTTTTTCTGTACTTTCATACAGTAGATATAATATTTAATGTTGATAATCAACCAATTTACAAAGTTACTATTTTTGTTATTGATCATACCAAACATAACAATATCTTGACTAAAAATAATGTCAATTCCTGTTTCAGTCAATATCCATTCTCGTATTAATTCCCAAATGTGGTTAACCTTGTTACAGTCAAAGAAAAGATGTTGTAACATTTCACATGAAGCTTTGCAGAAGTCGCAAGCATTAGAATCCACGTAATGTATCATATATAAAAATGTATTAGTAGTTAAGATTCTGTGCTATTCTATACTGAAACCATGATAATGTCATGTCTTTTACACATCGAAAAGGAATAACATAATACTTTTCCCATTTCTTTGTATCATACATGTATCCTTCATTTGCATATTTCAATTGTGCTTTTGGAATGACAGTTTGTGAATTTAACATATCATACATATGTTTACAACCGCTTTTGTCTTTTAATAAATGTTTTAAATTTAGCGTTATTACTGGTACCCCAGCAGGCACTCATAACAGGGAAAATAAAAATCATAATTTCTCACTGAAAAATTATCACACATTGGTCTAACAAACACTACTATTGGATGATTTGACACTTACAAACCAATGACCATGTCGGTACTAAATATGACATCATCATCATTTGCCAAACACACACAATGACATCATGTAGTTTAAAGAGTTTGCCTAATTTACAGCTGTCTGTTTGTGGTGTTAAATTTATAACAAAATGTCATTTTAATGCAATTCATTATAGATTTTGTACCAGAATAAAGATAACTTTGTTTTTGAAAATTATCTATGCACGTGATTAAATTACAATGTTATTCCCGTGGACCCTTCATATATATTACAAAATATAATTAGTCGGAAATATCTTGCTATGGCAGCAAATCATCTCTCTAACACTCAGTGACAGTGTTGACGTTTGATTTGCTATACATGCATGCACATTTGTAACTGTGTGTGTGTGTGTCATTATTAAAAAAGTACATATAAAAATATATGTTTCCACTGAAACCACCTGTGTGTGTCATTGTGGCATATGAATGCAAATACGTCTGTTAAATCTTTGTGTTATTATAACCTGTGTGTGTCATTGTGGCATATGAATGCAAATACGTCTGTTCAATCTTTGTGTTATTATAACCTGTGTGTGTCATTGTGGCATATGAATGCAAATACGTCTGTTAAATCTTTGTGTTATTATAACTAGTTCTTATGTTTGTTTTAATGGGAAAATTTCCCCTTAACCAATATATACATAAAAAGGTTGCAATAATTATTGTATTGTATTGTATTGTATTGTATTGTATTGCTTATTACAACTCATTTACTACATTAGAGTTGAAAGAATAATATTCCTGAAATAATCAAATGAATCCCTTAATTTACTTCAACTTATAACTACAGGGAATTTAAAGTCGCAGACTCTATTTGAACATGTGGAAACATCAGAATAAAGATGCAATAGAGTGAAAAAAAAGTCTGTAACATTAAAACATAGAAATTTGCTCTTAAAAATACACAAAGAGCTCATATCCCCAACCATTACTTCTTAGATGCACATGTTTTTAGAATTATGAAAAAATACATTTCGTGGCATTACACACACCAGGATAACCATAAAGTAGGTCACAGTGACCTAGTAATAGACTGCAACACACCACCATCCCAAGTTGTTCCTACATGATAGGTTTGATGGTCCTGTATACATCTGTATGCAAGATCTAGTCCGGACAAGAAAACGTTAACAGACAGATGTACGGATGGACGGACAATGCCATACCATAATATGACCCATCATAGATGGGAATATAAAAACAGCTCTAAAAGTGAAAAATATGCTATAGTGTTTAAAAACTAGGGTCTATCACTTTAAAATTATGTTTAGCGATTGTTTCTCAAACACTGACTAATTTACCAAGATTTTCTTTCTCTATAACAAGAGACTGGTTTTCTGGTAAAGTCCTAGAGATAGTTTTGCTGAATGTAGTAAGTGAACTCATCACCATTGAGGCACTCTCTCCTGTCTGAAATAAAATTAATGTATAACGCAATGGTTTTAAACTTATAGTTAATTTTGTTTAATGACACCACAACAACAAAATGATTAATTTATGTCTTACATGTGTGTAATTACATACATTGACAATTCTTTGTAAATTCGACCCAATGTCTTCATAGGAAGCCCACTACATTTCCTCCATTACTAGTAATTAAGGGATCTTTTATAATATATGCACATTCCAATAGACAGGACAGCACATACCACAAATCGAATGGGTCTGCCAATGAGGTTCGATCCTGTGATCCATGCCCCTCTAGTGATCACCCTACTGACCGAGTTGAATCCCACCCTTAATGTAATGGTGCAGTGCAGTGTGATGCGATGCAATGCGATGTGTTGCAATGCAATTTAATAGAACAGAACAGAACAGAACAGAACAGAACAGAAGAGAAGAGAAGAGAACAGATAAAATAAAATAAGTTCTCTTCACTGTTCTAATTTATTAAATTTATCATCAACTGTTTACTAATCCCAGTTAATCACAATATTTATTTATACAATAGTTGAAGGATTCCACTTATAATATATTTGTTTTGTTTCCCATATTTACTGACATAGTGCACTGATGGTGTCTAGTAATTTACATGTACACTTGTGCAGAAATTACCAACCTCCTCATACATTTGCTTCCAATTTTCAGAGGTGTCATCATCCAAGATCTTGCTAACAACATCAACAAACAGCTATGATAGAAAACAAACAAAAATAAACAGATTTAAAAAGTATCACCATTTCCAAACCTAAGCTATTAATGATCACTTTTAGTGTTCACAGAATTACATATATTCATAGTGGTTTAAATTATACTGAATACACACTGAACATAACTCATCAAAACCTGCACAAATAATCATGGGGTTTTTTATTGCTCAAATAAAAAAAAAACCCATTATTTGTAGATGACAAAAATCACTCTGTGATTTTAGGACTGTTCATGAGAAGAATCAAAGCAACTGATAAAACAGTTAAAGTTAAAGTTTGTTTTGTTTAACGACACCACTAGAGCACATTGATTAATTAATAATTGGCTATTAGATGTCAAACATTGGTAATTTTGACAGTCTTAGAGAGGAAACCCTCTACATTTTTCCAACAGTCAGTCACAGGATAACATATACTACAGCCTTTGATTTACCAGTCGTGGCTGGATAAGAAATAGCTCAATGGGCACACCAACAGGGATCAATCCCAGACTGGTTGCTCATCAGGTGAGTGCTTTATCACTGGGCTACATCTCGCCTCCTGATTAAACAGTTAACAGTGAGTTATTAGAGTATCATAAGCAGACAGGAGATCCAGGCAAACTACAAGTTCTCTCAGGCTAAGGTGAAAAACATAGAGGTGGAATTGGACTTCTGAAGAAAGTTGTGCAATGAAATATAATTTCTAGGTATTTTAATTTCTTAACACCCATTACAAATAATGCTTTGGCACAACATACTATGGTTCATTATTTGAACCTCAAATATACAAGTTATGATCTTTGGCCAAGCCAAAATCCAAGATGCTCTCAAGTACCTGTTGTAAAACTTCCATTTATTTTTCTGATACTAGTATCTATACCAAGTTTTGTCATTTATATAATGTACATTACAGGCCGTATTACTCCAAGTTGATATATACCTCAGACTGACATTCATTGACCTCATCATCTCTCTCAGCTGTGATATCACTGATATCAACCAACATGTGAGTATCAAGTTTTGTCATTTATATGATGTACATTACAGGCCGTATTACACCAAGTTGATATATACCTCAGACTGATGTTCAGTGACCTCATCATCTCTCTCATCTGTGATATCACTGATATCAACCAACATGTGAGTATCAAGTTTTGTCATTTATATGATGTACATTACAGGCCGTATTACACCAAGTTGATATATACCTCAGACTGACGTTCAGTGACCTCATCGGCTCTCTCGGCTGTGATATCACTGATATCAACCAACATGTGAGTGCTCGCCATTATATCTCCCATGTTTGAGTCCTCTGGCAATGATTCGGTTACATTGGAAAATTCTTCCAGGATCATTGTAACACTCTCAACATCCAAACCATCTTTTAGATCCTGAATCTGAAAACAAAACAACCTGAATGTTTATAACATCTAAATTGTCTTTTAGAATTATAGAGCTGAAACCAGAACAATGGAATGTTTATAACATCTAAACTGTCTTTTTGAATTATAGATCTGAACCCAGAACAATGGAGTGTTTACAACATCTAAACCAGGGTTCTCACTCATTCAAAAGTACTGAGACTCCATGTACTCATAACAAAAAATATTGAGGGTCCACTACACATGTACAGAGTCCATTATGAATTGTGAAGTCCACATTTGAAGGAGTCATGTGAATTGTATAACAATTGACAACACAAAAATAACTGCATTTAAGGGTCAAAACGGTACATTTAGGTAAAGTTGTGATTTCTTCCATGAATCACTATCAGATGCATTGTCTATACTATAGGGTGTATAAGCACCTAATCAAATCCCATAGACGACAATAGTAACAAATGTGGCTAAAACTCCTACCTGATGTGTATCAATCGACATATACACCACAGATATAAATACTACCACACATCAACATTAAGTAAATGAGTAACAAATGTGGCTAAAACTCCTACCTGATGTGTATCAATCGACATATACACCACAGATATAAATACTACCACACATCAACATTAAGTAAATGAGAAACAAATGTGGCTAAAACTCCTACCTGATGTGTATCAATCAATACACCACAGATATAAATACTACCACACATCAACATTAAGTAAATGAGAAACAAATGTGGCTAAAACTCCTACCTGATGTGTATCAATCGACATATACACCACAGATATAAATACTACCACACATCAACATTAAGTAAATGAGTAACAAATACTCCTACCATGTGTATCAATCGACATATACACCACAGATATAAATACTACCACACATCAACATTAAGTAAATGAAACAAATGTGGCTAAAACTCCTACCTGATGTGTATCAATCGACATATACACCACAGATATAAATACTACCACACATCAACATTAAGTAAATGAGTAACAAATGTGGCTAAAACTCCTACCTGATGTGTATCAATCGACATATACACCACAGATATAAATACTACCACACATCAACATTAAGTAAATGAGTAACAAATGTGGCTAAAACTCCTACCTGATGTGTATCAATCGACATATACACCACAGATATAAATACTACCACACATCAACATTAAGTAAATGAGTAACAAATGTGGCTAAAACTCCTACCTGATGTGTATCAATCGACATATACACCACAGATATAAATACTACCACACATCAACATTAAGTAAATGAGAAACAATTGGGGGTTAAGCTTCTCATTTCACAGTAACGCATAGCATCTATAACTACCCTAGTTCTGCACAAAACTTTAGTAATTTTTTTTGCAAGTACCCAATACATTTCAAGCACAAGGCTACTTGACACAGTGGTACTAGATGAAATGAAAATTCATAAAATATTTTGCCCAGATAACACTATTTTTTTTTTTTACAACAAACACTCATATTTATCACCAATGACAGGATTTGGGGTATTAACTGCTCTGTCAAAAGTTGGGTGCATCTCAAACTTTGACCCAGCCAGATGTTATTTGGTAATTAGTACTACCTATAGGAGAATTGTCATCCAACATCATGTTTAATAACATCTAAACTATATTTTAGATTCTGAATTTCATATGACCAGTAAATTTCTGAAATTTGATTTGAACTAGCATCAGTGCCCCAGGTACAGTTGTGCTTAAACTATATCGGGAACCACTGAAATTTGGAACTAGAGTAGTCAAAGATGCTTCCCATTAAATCGAAAACTAGATACATAATTAATTTTCTGAGATTTACTTTAAGGGTAAAGGGTTGTAGTATTTATATTTAAGGTGTATATATATATATTGATTAAAAAGTTGCATGTACCAGCTTGAAGCACATACACATACTGCTATTGTCTATGGGAACTGATTTGGTGGAAGGCCTGTAGGTCTATTCCTGATCTACAACTTTTGGTCTACTGTCCCAAAATCACCACATTATACTGACTAAATAAAGAATGCCAGTGAGTGACCAATTCAAATAGATGCCATTTAAACAGAATGTACTTTTGTTTGTGAACTTAGTCAAACCTTTCTGGCGAGTTTCAAGAAGGTTTCCTTCATGCAGTGTCTGTAGCTGGCTGGCTTCCATATCCCAATACCTCTAGGACCGTCCTGACATTTCCTTGTCACCATACCTAAAATAACACACACACCTCGCCATCAACAAAATGAAGGGAGTAATTTACCGGTGCCATATATATACAGAACTTCACATACATTGTTTTCGCTTACTATTTATTGCACAACTTTATTTTGCACAAGAATATATACCACAAGACTGCGTAGTGGTCAAGTGGTATGTTCTTTCGCAAAATAAACAAGTGCAATAAATAGGAAGTGAAAACAACATATGTGAAGTGCTGTATTTATTACATACCTTCTTTTATGTTTTACAAAAACGGTTTTTAATTTAATGTCATAAAAACACTTTGTTAAATCTATGATCAAAACTCCTTTCATGGATTCATTTAACATTAAGAATCATACTCTGCTGTAGCCTTTTGTAATGTTTCAAATATGATATGATTTCATATATGACGTAAGTAAATAAAAGGCACTAACTGCAGTAAAAAGAAAAAGGGAATTCCCCATTTAAAAGCTCCGGTCCAGACTGCATTGCCAAAAAAAAAGCCCATAATAGTTTTTTCATATCTCTTAAGTTATTAGGCTATTACTATGAAAAATGGGTAAACTGATTTGAAAGTCTTGAGGCATTGTGAAAAATTTGTTGGACAGACAGATGGAAAAACACAGACAGACAGACAGAAGGGTGGTGACGAAACCTGTAGTCCCCTCTGGTTAGACTGATAGGAGACAATTTCATAAAATAACATTAAAAAAATCATGGCATCATCTAATTACACTAATCTATATCAAAACAATCCAATAGTAATTCACTATGTTAATTCATAAGATATAATGCATCAAGGCATTATTTAATTAAGTCTATTCTAATCTGTCATAATAATGTAGCTATAGTAAACCATATAATGATGTAGTAAAACTGTGTCACTAGATATATATTTTAATACTGCGATGTAATTAAGCCGGGCATCTAATGTTTCTGATATTACCAATGGTTCCTGGTGGACATGGAACTACTGCCATGTCTCCTACAGCAGTGGTGTTCCAGAACATCCCCTTCTCATCAGTGTCTGGCTTACACGGGACGGGTTCTGAAAACAAATACAAGAGAACCATGCAATGAACCATCCATCCATCCATCCATCCATCCACATCCATCCATCCACATCTATCCATCCATCCATCCACTAACCAATCAAATGGTTTAATAAGTTTATACCTAATTAAGATCCAAACATGCTCATTGTGGACACAATGAAAAGGGGAGGGAGAAGAGCTGTTTCTTGCATGCTGTGGTAAATTTGGAATGACACTTCATGAACAGAAAGCCTGAATAAAATGTTAACTGACTGGGGGGTGGGGAGACCGCTCAGCCAACATTTTATATCATTTGGAGCATTTATGAAGAACAATCCAAAAATAAATAAGAAAAAAAAAGAAAGAAAGAAATGTTTTATTTAATGACGCAATCAACACATTTTATTTACGGTTATATGGCATCAAACATATGGTTAAGGACCACACAGATTTTGAGAGGAAACCCGCTGTCGCCACTACATGGGCTACTCTTTCCGATTAGCAGCAAGGCACAGCACAAACAGGCAGGATAGCACAAACCATGGCCTTTGTTGAACCAGTTATTGATCACTGGTCGGTGCAAGTGGTTTACACCTACCCACTGAGCCTTGCGGAGCACTCACTCTGGGTTTGGAGTTGGTATCTGGATTAACAATCCCATGCCTCGACTGGGATCCAAACCCAGTACCTACCAGCCTGTAGACCGATGGCAAATAAGAAAAAGAAGAGAGAATCAGACTATTTATATAACAATGTGTAAAATAGAAAGAACTTGGAATGAAGACCTAAAGGTTAAAAGTTTGTTTTTCTTTAATGACACCACAAGAGCACATTGATTAATTATTCATCAACTACTGAATGTCAAACATTTGGTAATTCGGACTCGTAGTCATTAGAGGAAAACAGCTACATTTTCCCTTTCATCTAGGACATAATGATGGTATGATAGTCTTTAATCACTTTCATCTAGGACATAATGATGGTATGATGGTCTTTAATCACTTTCATCTTGGACATAATGATGGTATGATGGTCTTTAATCTCTATCATCTAGGACATAATGATGGTATGATGGTCTTTAATCACTTTCATCTAGGACATAATGATGGCATTATGGTCTTTAATCACTTTCATCTAGGACATAATGATGGCATGATGGTCTTTAATCACTTTCATCTAGGACATAATGATGGCATGATGGTCTTTAATCACTTTCATCTTGGACATAATGATGGTATGATGGTCTTTAATCACTTTCATCTAGGACATAATGATGGTATGATGGTCTTTAATCACTTTCATCTAAGACATAATGATGGTATGATGGTCTTTAATCACTTTCATCTAGGACATAATGATGGTATGATGGTCTTTAATCACTTTCATCTAGGACATAATGATGGCATGATGGTCTTTAATCACTTTCATCTAGGACATAATGATGGCATGATGGTCTTTAATCACTTTCATCTAGGACATAATGATGGTATGATGGTCTTTAATCTCTTTCATCTAGGACATAATGATGGTATGATGGTCTTTAATCACTTTCATCTAGGACATAATGATGGTATGATGGTCTTTAATATCTTTCATCTAGGACACAATGATGGTATGATGGTCTTTAATCACTTTCATCTTGGACATAATGATGGTATGATGGTCTTTAATCTCTTTCATCTAGGACATATAGATAATGATGTATGATGGTCTTTAATGATGGTATGATGGTCTTTAATCACTTTGATGGCATGATGGTCTTTATCTTGGACATAATGATGGTATGATGGTCTTTAATCACTTTCATCTTGGACATAATGATGGTATGATGGTCTTTAATCACTTTCATCTAAGACATAATGATGGTATGATGGTCTTTAATCACTTTCATCTAGGACATAATGATGGTATGATGGTCTTTAATCTCTTTCATCTAGGACATAATGATGGTATGATGGTCTTTAATCACTTTCATCTAGGACATAATGATGGTATGATGGTCTTTAATCTCTTTCATCTAGGACATAATGATGGTATGATGGTCTTTAATCACTTTCATCTAGGACATAATGATGGTATGATGGTCTTTAATCACTTTCATCTAGGACATAATGATGGTATGATGGTCTTTAATCACTTTCATCTAGGACATAATGATGGTATGATGGTCTTTAATCATCTAGGACATAATGATGGTATGATGGTCTTTATCTTTCATCTAGGACATAATGATGGTATGATGGTCTTTAATCACTTTCATCTAGGACATAATGATGGTATGATGGTCTTTAATCACTTTCATCTAGGACATAATGATGGCATGATGGTCTTTAATCACTTTCATCTAGGACATAATGATGGTATGATGGTCTTTAATCACTTTCATCTAGGACATAATGATGGTATGATGGTCTTTAATCACTTTCATCTAGGACATAATGATGGTATGATGGTCTTTAATCACTTTCATCTAGGACATAATGATGGTATGATGGTCTTTAATCACTTTCATCTAGGACATAATGATGGTATGATGGTCTTTAATCACTTTCATCTAGGACATAATGATGGTATGATGGTCTTTAATCACTTTCATCTAGGACATAATGATGGTATGATGGTCTTTAATCAATCTTTCATCTAGGACATAATGATGGTATGATGGTCTTTAATCACTTTCATCTAGGACATAATGATGGTATGATGGTCTTTAATCTCTTTCATCTAGGACATAATGATGGTATGATGGTCTTTAATCACTTTCATCTAGGACATAATGATGGTATGATGGTCTTTAATCTCTTTCATCTAGGACATAATGATGGCATGATGGTCTTTAATCACTTTCATCTAGGACACAATGATGGTATGATGGTCTTTAATCACTTTCATCTAGGACATAATGATGGTATGATGGTCTTTAATCACTTTCATCTAGGACATAATGATGGTATGATGGTCTTTAATCACTTTCATCTAGGACATAATGATGGTATGATGGTCTTTAATATCTTTCATCTAGGACACAATGATGGTATGATGGTCTTTAATCACTTTCATCTTGGACATAATGATGGTATGATGGTCTTTAATCTCTTTCATCTAGGACATAATGATGGTATGATGGTCTTTAATCACTTTCATCTAGGACATAATGATGGTATGATGGTCTTTAATCACTTTCATCTAAGACATAATGATGGTATGATGGTCTTTAATCACTTTCATCTAGGACATAATGATGGTATGATGGTCTTTAATCACTTTCATCTTGGACATAATGATGGTATGATGGTCTTTAATCTCTTTCATCTAGAACACAATGATGGTATGATGGTCTTTAATCACTTTCATCTAAGACACAATGATGGTATGATGGTCTTTAATCACTTTCATCTAAGACATAATGATGGTATGATGGTCTTTAATCTCTTTCATCTAGGACATAATGATGGTATGATGGTCTTTAATCACTTTCATCTTGGACATAATGATGGTATGATGGTCTTTAATCTCTTTCATCTAGGACATAATGATGGTATGATGGTCTTTAATCACTTTCATCTAGACACAATGATGGTATGATGGTCTTTAATCACTTTCATCTAAGACATAATGATGGTATGATGGTCTTTAATCACTTTCATCTTGGACATAATGATGGTATGATGGTCTTTAATCACTTTCATCTAAGACATAATGATGGTATGATGGTCTTTAATCACTTTCATCTAGGACATAATGATGGTATGATGGTCTTTAATCACTTTCATCTAGGACATAATGATGGTATGATGGTCTTTAATCACTTTCATCTAAGACACAATGATGGTATGATGGTCTTTAATCACTTTCATCTAAGACATAATGATGGTATGATGGTCTTTAATCACTTTCATCTAAGACATAATGATGGTATGATGGTCTTTAATCACTTTCATCTTGGACATAATGATGGTATGATGGTCTTTAATCACTTTCATCTAAGACATAATAATGGTATGATGGTCTTTAATCACTTTCATCTAAGACATAATGATGGTATGATGGTCTTTAATCACTTTCATCTTGGACATAATGATGGTATGATGGTCTTTAATCTCTTTCATCTAGAACACAATGATGGTATGATGGTCTTTAATCACTTTCATCTAAGACACAATGATGGTATGATGGTCTTTAATCACTTTCATCTAAGACACAATGATGGTATGATGGTCTTTAATCACTTTCATCTAAGACATAATGATGGTATGATGGTCTTTAATCACTTTCATCTAAGACATAATGATGGTATGATGGTCTTTAATCACTTTCATCTAGGACACAATGATGGTATGATGGTCTTTAATCACTTTCATCTAAGACACAATGATGGTATGATGGTCTTTAATCACTTTCATCTAAGACATAATGATGGTATGATGGTCTTTAATCACTTTCATCTAGGACATAATGATGGTATGATGGTCTTTAATCACTTTCATCTAAGACATAATGATGGTATGATGGTCTTTAATCACTTTCATCTAGGACATAATGATGGTATGATGGTCTTTAATCACTTTCATCTAGGACATAATGATGGTATGATGGTCTTTAATCACTTTCATCTAGGACATAATGATGGTATGATGGTCTTTAATCACTTTCATCTAAGACATAATGATGGTATGATGGTCTTTAATCACTTTCATCTAAGACATAATGATGGTATGATGGTCTTTAATCACTTTCATCTAGGACATAATGATGGTATGATGGTCTTTAATCACTTTCATCTAAGACATAATGATGGTATGATGGTCTTTAATCACTTTCATCTAAGACATAATGATGGTATGATGGTCTTTAATCACTTTCATCTAAGACACAATGATGGTATGATGGTCTTTAATCACTTTCATCTAAGACATAATGATGGTATGATGGTCTTTAATCACTTTCATCTTGGACATAATGATGGTATGATGGTCTTTAATCTCTTTCATCTAGAACACAATGATGGTATGATGGTCTTTAATCACTTTCATCTAAGACACAATGATGGTATGATGGTCTTTAATCACTTTCATCTAAGACATAATGATGGTATGATGGTCTTTAATCACTTTCATCTTGGACATAATGATGGTATGATGGTCTTTAATCA
This sequence comes from Gigantopelta aegis, assembly GCF_016097555.1. NCBI lineage: Eukaryota > Metazoa > Mollusca > Gastropoda > Neomphalida > Peltospiridae > Gigantopelta > Gigantopelta aegis. The sequence continues at coordinate 70,896,371 of NC_054706.1, forward strand.
CTTTCATCTAAGACATAATGATGGTATGATGGTCTTTAATCACTTTCATCTAGGACATAATGATGGTATGATGGTCTTTAATCACTTTCATCTAGGACATAATGATGGCATGATGGTCTTTAATCACTTTCATCTAGGACATAATGATGGCATCATGGTCTTTAATCACTTTCATCTAGGACATAATGATGGCATGATGGTCTTTAATCACTTTCATCTAGGACATAATGATGGTATGATGGTCTTTAATCACTTTCATCTAGGACATAATGATGGTATGATGATACGATGGTCTTTAATCACTTTCATCTAGGACATAATGATGATATGATGGTCTTTAATCACTTGTCTAGGACATAATGATGGTATGATGGTCTTTAATCACTTTAATCTAGACATAATGATGATATGATGGTCTTTAATCTCTTTCATCTAGAACATAATGATGGTATGATGGTCTTTAATCACTTTCATCTAGGACATAATGATGGTATGATGGTCTTTATTCTCTTTTATCTAGGACATAATGATGGCATCATGGTCTTTAATATCTTTCATCTAGGACACAATGATGGTATGATGGTCTTTAATCACTTTCATCTTGGACATAATGATGGTATGATGGTCTTTAATCACTTTCATCTAGAACACAATGATGGTATGATGGTCTTTAATCACTTTCATCTTGGACACAATGATGGTATGATGGTCTTTAATCACTTTCATCTTGGACACAATGATGGTATGATGGTCTTTAATCACTTTCATCTAGAACACAATGATGGTATGATGGTCTTTAATCACTTTCATCTAAGACACAATGATGGTATGATGGTCTTTAATCACTTTCATCTTGGACATAATGATGGTATGATGGTCTTTAATCACTTTCATCTAAGACATAATGATGATATGATGGTCTTTAATCACTTTCATCTAAGACATAATGATGGTATGATGGTCTTTAATATCTTTCATGTAGGACATAATGATGATATGATGGTCTTTAATCACTTTCATCTTGGACATAATGATGGTATGATGGTCTTTAATCTCTTTCATCTAGAACACAATGATGGTCATCAATCTATGACTTAACATAAATGGTATGATGGTCTTTAATCTCTTATCTATGACATAATGATGGTATGATGATCTTTAATCTCTATCTAGGACATAATGATGGTATGATGGTCTTGAATCTCTTATCTATGACATAATGATGGTATGACGATCTTTAATCTTATCTATGACATAATGATGGTATGATGATCTTTAATCTCTTATCTAGGACATAATGATGGTATGATGGTCTTTAATCTCTTATCTATGACATAATGATGGTATGACGATCTTTAATCTCATCTATGACATAATGATGGTATGACGATCTTTAATCTTATCTATGACATAATGATGGTATGATGATCTTTAATCTCTTATCTAGGACATAATAATGGTATGACGATCTTTAATCTTATCTATGACATAATGATGGTATGATGATCTTTAATCTCTTATCTAGGACATAATGATGGTATGATGGTATGATGATCTTTAATCACTTTCATCTAGGACATAATGATGGTATGATGATCTTTAATCACTTTCATCTAGGACATAATGATGATATGATGGTCTTTAATCTCTTTCATCTAGGACATAATGATGGTATGATGGTCTTTAATCTCTTTCATCTAGGACATGATGATGATGATATAATGATGATGACGATGGAATGATGGTCTTTACCTCTTTAACCCAGGACATATTGAAGATATGATGGTCTTTACATCTTTTACCCAGGACAACATATTGATTGCCATTACTTCTGTCACCATGATGATGATAATATGGTAGTCATTATCTCTTTCACCTAGGACATAAAGATGATGATATGATGGTCATTACCTCTTTCAGTTACCCTCACCATGGAAGTGGTTGCACATGGGTCTGTGAACCTGTGAAGGCCACACGAATAAACGTGATTGCTGGTTAAAGAAGTCAGATGAAGTTCTTCATGGTCAGGAAAACGTCTTACTTGTTCTGCATCTGCAATTATTAAAAAGGAAAAAGAAGAAGAAAGAAATGTTTTATTTAACGACGCACTCAACACATTATATTTACGGTTATATGGTGTCGGTTATATGGTGTCGGACATATGGTGTCAGACCACACAGATATTGAGAGAGGAAACCCACTTCATGGGCTACTCTTTTCGACGAGCAGCAAGGGATCTTTTATATGCACCATCCCACAGAGAGGGTAGTACATACCACGGCTTTTGATATACCAGTCATGGTGCAATGGCTGGAACGAGAAATAACCCAATGGGCCCACCAACGGATATTGATCCCACACTGACCACGTGTCGAGCGAGCGTTGTACCACTGGGCTACGTCTCACCCTTATAAAAAAGAATACTGTTACATAATGCAATACCATGGGATTTGTTTTTACTTCTTTTTTTTTCCATAAAAGAAGTGTGAGCCACTACAATCATTAGTATGACCAGAAACCTGATGAATATACAGACACTGATATTCTAAACAAGAAAACAAAATTTAATATGCAATATTAATAATTAAAAAGGCTCTGTTATCACCGTATGGGAGCGACACCGGATATTGGTACTAAGCGAAGCGATAGAAATGTGTGAGAAGGCTACACGTGAGGTAAGATTTCTGAAAATTACTACATTTATAAGTAACACACATGAACCAGATTTTACACATTCATTTATAACAATTTCCGCCATCAGTTTCTACTATTAAGGTAAATGTGCATTTATTTTAGTTTTATTTTAAATGAATGTCAAAATCGCAAAGAAAAATATTTCAAAGGTGTATATTATTAAAAAATATGTGTACGGCATATTGGTATGGTAGTGTACGGCATACTGACAAAGACAGACCGCTAAAACATGATTACAATACCACATAGACAATGTATAGGTTCTCAGTTATTGATACAAAGTAGTGTAACCCCACCCCCACCCACTAGTCATAGGCAGTGGGTGTACCAAATATAAAATTGTTTTTATCCCAAAGTGTATGTGATTAATTTGTATTTACATAATACAAATTCAATTCTGGTTGGATCCAGCCATTTAGGACATGAATTATTTTCACGGCCTCAAACTACCTACATGTAAAGATAAAACACACTTCTCGGAACCAATACATGTCACCAGTACATACAAGTGAAATCTACATAGTTGTAAACAGTAGTAGCGTGCTTTCTGAATATTTCGGGATTTTTACCTCTGAAGAGTCCTAGATGAACAAAACAGCAGTATGATGTAGTTAATCTCTATTTAGCATCCTACGTCTATTAACAGATTTTAACTTTGTACCTATTTATTCATCAAGTGGTAGTGCTTTTTGACAACATTTTCATAAATAAAAATAATGCTGTAATATTTCAGAACATGGATGTATCCAATGCATCACTGGGTATTTCAGCTGAGATAGACATTGAGCCCGAAAGTGTTAGAAGATGTCCTCATCAAGTGTGTGGATACACAACAAAGAACAAAAGCAACTTGAATAAACATGTAAAGAGGATGCATCCACAACCAATGACAAGTACTCCAATAAAATCGTCATCAGACCCTCATACGTACACTTGTGACATGTGTGGGAAGATCTACAAAAGTCGCTTTGGCTATAATTTACATGTCAAAAATAAACATACAAAAGATTTTTATTAAAGAATTCTTCGATTTTTCCTATGCGTTTCAGTTCTTCTATCACTGATGGAAGAAGTGAAATAATCTCTTTATAAACAATGTAGCTTTCATCTACAATGTCTTGACACCGACTGTCTTCAAGTTCTGTAGTAGTGTTGAAATCTATGTTGCTATTCTCAGAGAGTTTGAAAAGTTTTGAACATGGACTGTCTTTTAGAGCGATATTAGGTCGAGATAGATGTATCTTTTCATCGCCTGTTTTAATGATAATTGTTCTCCCTTGCTCTTTACACAACTCTGAAATGATTTTAAAACTGCACAGTTTTGATGACGTTCCATTGTGACGTGTAAATTTCAGGTACTTGTCTCTATGTTCAGTTGTTAAATGAGATATAATGTCTGTGAAAGTGGAACACATGCTTCGGCAATATGGACAGTTATACCTTAACATCCTGGAAATAGAAAAATAATTGTTTGCATAATATAATTGTTCAATTACATCGTATCACATCACTTAATTACCTTAATCCATTTTTATAGGAACTTTTCATTTTTATCACTTCCATTGCCTCAAACGTTTATGTACATATTGGTTTTGATAAAATGTATTTGTTATATACACGATATAATGCTTAATATTTTTAAAATATGGCATTTAAGAAAAATGTTGTTTTCAAGAAGCCGTACACCTTCCATACGGAGTAAAACCAATCAGCCGCACACTCTACATTCAAGCCGCCGTACACCTTTGAAATATTCTTCTTTGCGATTTTGACGTTCATTGAAAATTAAACTAAAATAAATGCACATTTACGTTAATAGTAGAAACTAATCAAACAGAAATGAAATAATAAGTATGAATCTAAGTCATTAGAAACTGTTTTTACTGCACATGAAGTTGACAGACGCAAAATTTTGTCGGTATTAGATGACATGTTTAATGAGCTTTATCAAAAATATCCAACTGAATCAGTATACTTTTAGGTTTGGTTGATGGCAGAAATTGTTATAAATGAATGTGTAAAATCTGGTTCATGTGTGTTACTTATAAATATCAATAAATAAATAAATAAATACTTACTCAGAAATCTTACCTCACGTGTAGCCTTCTCACACATTTCTATCGCTTCGCTTAGTACCAATATCCGGTGTCGCTCCCATACAGTGGTTATTTGGAAATTTCTTAACAATAGCAGGAAATCATTGTGCTTATTAAGGTTCAAGAATGCTGTCCTGGGCACACACCTCAGCTATCTGGACTGTCTGTCCAGGACAGTGGTTAGTGGTTAGCAGTTAGTGAGAGAGAAGTCAGTGTAGTAGTCTCACACCTACCCACTGAGTCGTCAAAACTCGCTTTGGGTGGGAGCCAGTACTGGGCTGAGAACCCAGTACCTACCAGCCTTATGTCTGAAGGCTTAACCACAACATCACTGAGGCTGGTTATATTACAGCAAGACCAAGACCAGAGTGTTTAACGTGCACATTCAGCGCAAGCTGTAATAGCACACGCCTGTCCTGGGCACAGGTGCTGGCCGGTGCTGGCCTCGGCCGGCTCCTCCGTCCAGGACTATTACAGCAAACAAAGGACAGTCTATTTATAGTATACTAACAACATTCTTTATAAAAGGAGTGAACCTGAAAATGGTGAGAAAATTATGCCATCCTTGCACCATGTGACCTCGACCCGAATGTGTTCTGGAATGTTGTAGATGTGACAGGAGAGGACGCCATCTTCGTATTTCTTCACCACCAGCATCGCAGGAACTAGTAAGACTGTTGGTTTAACCAACACACGCAGGTGACCAGTGGCACTGAACACCTCGCCACCAGACTCAACAGCACACTTAACCATTCCTGAAAAAACCCCAACCCCACAACAGTATTCTTATTAAATGGCAGTGACAGATCCAGATGTAAAGTGAAGTCACAAAATTCTAAAAAGTGTAATTTGAGTTTGTCCAATGCAAATGACAAAAGCTCCTAAAGAGAGTGAGTTTCTGTAGGGTGGTTTGGAGGCATGCTCCCCAGGACATTTTGAAATAAAGATTGTCAGAGACAGTTTCTCAGAGCAGCTTAGTGGTGTGTATTGTGGATGCAAAAGTAAAGTTTGTTTTATTTTAGGATGCCACTAGAGCACATTGATTTTTAATTGTATCATCAAACATTTTTAACTTGAAATCATTTTTAGAGGAAATCCGCTGTCACCACATAGGCTACTCTTTTATGACAGGCAACAAGGGATCTTTTATTTGTGCTTCCCACAGGCAGGATAGCACAAACCATGGCCTTTGTTGAACCACTTATGGATCACTGGTCGGTGCAAGTGGTTTACACCTACCCATTGAGCCTTGCGGAGCACTCACTCAGGGTTTGGAATTGGTATCTGGGTTAAAAATCCCATGCCTCAACTGGGATCTGAACCCAATACCTACCAGCCTGTAGACCGATGGCCTAACCATGACGCCACCAAGGCCGGTATATTGTGGATGCATGATGATTTTTTTTTAAATCATTAAAAAGGGCACTTCAAATGGGCTAGAGGTAGGGGGAGGGTCACTGGACCCCAGTGATCCACCAATAAAATGGAGAAATTCTGTTGAGACTAGTATTACATTTTTAACCAATTTTCAAACTTTAATACTTTACTTACTGATGCAAGGAATGAATGAATGAATGAATGATTGAATGAATGAATGAATGATGATTGAATGAATGAATGAATGAATGAATGAATGAATGAATGAATGAATGAATGAATGAATGAATGAATGTTTAACAACACCCCAGCATGAAAAATACAGCCAATGCAAGGAGAAACTACCCTCAATCCATGCGACTGTCAAAAATATTTAAAATATTCTAAGTTGGCTTCAACAGACCTCAGTTAGATCTTGAGACATTGAATTACAACGTCCAGAAAACAAGTTTTCTCTATCTCCTAAGTTCATGGGCCATAACTATCTCAATAAGAGTATCAGTGAGGTACATCATATGCCCTTCAGGAGTTTGATGAAAAACCATATTTATATTAACGAATATGTTATGGGTATGATTCAATTCTAATTATATGAAATGTTTTGCAATTAGATGGATAACAGTTTGTTTTGGACCAACCATCATCCCAAGTTGTTCCTACATATGGTTTGATGGTCCTGTATGCATCTGTATGCAAGGTATGATCTGGACAAATATTTAATGTTATGTGCAGTAGACTGTGAAAAGTAGGCCACAGTGACCTAGTAATAGTACAATATACCGCCATCTCAAATTGTTCTTACATGTGAGGTTTGTTGGTCCTGTATGAATCTGTATGCAAGATATGGTCTTGACACGGATTTACCATTATGTGCAGTAGACCATGAAACGTAGGTCACACTTACCTAGTAATAGAATGCAACACACCACCATCCTAAGTTGTTCCTACATGTGAGGTTTAATGGCCCTGTATGCATCAATATGCAAGATATGGTCCATGCAAGGATTTACTGTTATGTGCAGTAGACCATAAAAAATAGGTCACAGTGACCTAGTAATAGTATGTGACACACCGCCATTCCATGTTCCTACATGTGAGGTTTAATGATCCTGTATGCATCTGTATGTAAGATATGGTCCAGATAAGAAAAGGTTAACAGACGTACGTACGTATGTATGTATACGTACGTATGTACAGACAAATGGACAGACAGACAACGCCATACCATAATATGACACATCATAGACGGGCATATAAAAATCATTCAGAAAACAATATGTGAGACAGACAGACAAACAGAGAGACAGAAAGAAAGAATGAAAGATGGGGATGACACCTATGGCAGGGGACTAATACAACTAACCAGTATCCTTCAGTCGAGTTAGCCTGAAGTGTAGTGTACTCTGCCACTGGTGTAAATGTTTTGAGACGGACGTCTGAAGCCTGGAGTGTTCCAGAGATTTGATCTTGTAATTATTAAGGCTCCATGTCACTCTGAGATTGGCATCAGGGATGGGAAACATACCATTCAAAGTGCAGGTAAACTCAACTGGGTCTCTTTCCAAAACAGACACAACTTCAGGTGATAGAGACAGATGATCAATTTTGTGATCTGCAAAAATGAGAGAAAAAAGAAAATATTATAACAAATATTTGTTTTTGTAACCTGGTCTACAAATTAGTTCATTGCTAACATGTTAATGAAAAGGTAGTTTTTTTAACTTGCAAATTGAAGCCAGGAAAAAATCATTACAATGAGTTAAAATGGCTAACAATGGACAAAAAGGTTGAATACCAAAAAGCTATTCTTGTTTACAAATCTCTTAATGGCATTACTCCTCCATATCTACCAAATATTTTTTAGTAAAATACAATCTAACTATGGCATGCACTCCACAAATGAGAGAAATCTTTTAGCATATAAACACATTTGCTTTGTATATTTGTATATATTGTATAGTTTATATTACATAATATATTATATATTGTTTAACAATAAATTTCTGTATGTTAACATATTTCTGTATGTTTGTTAATTTAATGTCATAGGCACTACTAGTCCACAAAAAACATCTTAACCAGTTGATTATCATCACAGTCCAGGGCATCCAGTGGTATTTTCTTCATTGACCTTACTCAAAAAATTTAAATAAACAGTTTCTTCTTTTAAACAGACTTACCATTCTGCGTGATTACAGATCTTTTAGAGTTGATACTGAGGTCTCCAATCTTGCCTTCACTGATCTTACTCAACAGACTGGAATAAACAGTTTCTTCGTTTGTAAGCTGGTTCATCATAATCGTCATGTCGGCTACCACAGTGCTGTCACTATAGAAATATGAAGAAACCAACCATGTTAGCTGATATTAAGTTATCACAGTCAAATATAAAAAAACATGATTAAAAGTGTACATATTATATTATATGTATATTTATTTACTCCTTTATAAACTGAACCCATTAAGTTGAAAATAAAAAAGTTAATTTCTGAAAACAATTATATAAAAACCAATCATGTCAGGTGATATTATATTATTGCTTGTTCAATATTGAAAAACATGATTTAAAAATATACATATATGTATATTTATTCACTCCTTTATTGAACCCATGAAGTTGAAAATAAAAAGTTGATTTCTGAAAATTATTGACACCTTTTTTTCCCAGCCACACACCTTTGTTTACAAAATATTTAATATTTTTTTCAACTACCAACCGATGGTTAAGATGGTAAGCCATAGTTTTTTTAAATGTTTGCAAAGATGACCCCAGTAAGTAAAAAATTAATAACAAGTACTTAACCAATTACTGTATACAGCCAATCAGAATTTAATTTAACTGAAAATAATGCCCCTTTCCTTATTATATTGCTGGAATTAGAAATCATTTGACGTACAGCACTCGCTTGATGTGTGGCCGGTTTGGGATCGATCCCCATCAGTGGGCCCATTGGGCTATTTCTCGCTCCAGCCAGTACACCATGACTGGCACATCAAAGGCCGTTGTTATGTACCATCCTGTCTATGGTGCATATAAAAGATCCCTTGTTGCTAATCAAAAAGAGTAGCCCATGAAGTGGTGACAGTGTGTTTCTTCACTCAATATCTGTGGTCTTTAACCATATGTCAGACGCCATATAACCATAAATAAAATGTGTTGAATGCGTTGTTAAATAAAACATTTTCTTCCTTCCTGTGTGTGCAACTCTCATAATTACGGTATAAAAACTGGGTTGATTTTTGCATCTAGAACAGACTATATACTAACGTTTAATGAGAGATGTTTCTCTTTTCAGACTCCCCAAAGTAGAAAGTCATAATACATGTATCACACACAAACATGATTCATGGACAGTGTAGGTGCCCCCTCCTTCTACAAAGCCCCAATATAAAATCCTGACTATGCCAATACAGAATCTGTGTAACCCTAGGCTACCTTATACAAATCATACTAACCGTAACTGAAGATAAAAAATATCAACTGACTTCACACCTGGCCACATAATTAATTCCGATTTTACCTGCAAGTACATTTTGAAAATATGTAAATACAGATTTCAAGTAGTATTGTTAACTGTAAGTAACAAATAAATCTTCCTCATCTTATTGAATTCAAACCACATACACTATGAGTCCAGTTGTTTTTTTGGGTTTTTTATTATTACTATTTTTGTTTATCTCACTGCTTCCTTTTCTTTCTCTCCTTTGAATTCCGTCTCATATCTTCCCGATCTGGCAACTCCTCCACTCTTTCAACTTCTTTCGCTGTCCACCTCCACATCTCAGTCCTGGTCTCTCCAACTGCGACAGGTGCTTGTCTCTTGTGGCTATCCATGCCACACACCTGCCATTCCCCATCAGCTTTTAGATGTGGGCTTAGTCTGATCACTTTGCGGAGTGTCCAGTAGTTATTTCTGGCATTGTTAAGATGCACTTGTAACCACCTACTATACACCCCTACTACCGGCGCTCTGAGTCCAGTTCTGCTAAATCAACTATATTATAATTAGGGGACAACTATCTTGTATTTGACCATTTGTGGAAGTTAATGCTGGTTTTACTGTCACAAATTGAGCTGTACTGAGTTAGAATAGGGGGATTACTGGTACAGCTTACTGCAGTAGGAGCACTTCAGACAAACATTACTAAAATGATGATCACAAACACTTTTGAAAAGCAAGATCTGCTATGAAAAGTCATTAGAAAGCAATATATGGTGTATATGTGAATCAAATATAGGTCCAATGGAGAGAACTGATGACTTGAGTGGGGCCAAGGGAACATACATATAAATTTTAAAAGTTGAATACAAGGGGTGTGTCACTTGAAAAATTAGTGAGCTTTTAAATCACAGATGCAACTAAGTGCTTTATAGTCTTGTAAATTAATGTAAATTACACTTTTCTGATTTATATTATTAACTACAGTCCCTATTGATGCAAACAGATTGTAATCAAATGATATATATTTTTTATTTCCATTTTATTGATGACATTGCTGAAAATAGCTGTAACAAGTAAAAAGAAAACATTAACACTTCTGTAAATTCTCTCTCAGTCTCTCTCAGTCTCTGTCACTCTCTCTCTGTCTGTCTCTCTCTCTCTTTCTCAAACGCATGAGAAATGTTTTTAATGCTAATACAAGAATGTTTACAACTGTTGAAAATGAGACTAATGTTAACTTATAAGGCTGAATTTACAACATCTGCTTTTATCTTACAAACATTTACAGACACCCATGTTCAAGGAAAGCAGACTTCATAATGTTGGCCTCCAATTTCCTAAAAGGAACCTAGAATCATCCAGGATTCCAAAATCTACAAGGACATCATGTTCCCAGTGACTCGTAATTATTGATCTAACTTCAAAATATTTTCTCCACAGGCCTGTACAGAAGTATTTCAGATTTATAGGACATACCCTTGTTTCAACCCGTGAAAATTAACACTCAGTTTAGTTAATCTACAATTTGGATAAAGTTACAATTGAGTGAAACATGAGTCTGTGATTTTGAAATGGTTAAATACCCTCTAAAAATAGACAAACTCGACTCCATAATTGTTTTTAAAAATATGAGAAATGCACTTCAAATGTACAGAAATTGATAATCTAAACAATAAAATCTAAGTAAAGCAAAAATGGTTATAATAGTAAAAATGTATGCATTAGTGTTTAAAAATTCAGGTATGTCCCTTTAATACTGATGAACCAGTCCAAGGTATTGAGGAGTCTTACCTGTTTGGCGATATAAGTTGTAGTCTCACGATATTGTGAAGAATTCAGATTTGAAAGAGCATCATTCCACTGAAGACCCATCAGGAAGAAGGTTGCAATCACATGACTCATCACTTCAGCTAAACAAACAACAAAAAGGTTTATTTGTTTAACAACATAACTGGAGCAGCACACTGATTAATTATTGGCTGTTAATTGGACCTGAAACATTTTAAAATTATGACATGTACGGTAATCTTCAGAGGAAAAGTTAAATGTTTGTTCCATTTAACACCACCACTAGACCACAGTGACAGGTTCCCCTTGGATTAGCTCTTGAGCTTTTCCATTTCTCTAAAAAATACCCTCCTCAACTATGTCACCCACACACACAAACACAAACACAAACACAAACACAAACACAAACACAAACACTCTCTCTCTCTCTCTCTCTCTCTCTCTCTCTCTCTCTCTCTCTCTCTCTCTCTCTCTCTCTCTCTCTCTCTCTCTCTCTCTCTCTCTCTCTCTCTCTCTCCCTCCCTCCCTCCCTCCCTCCCTCCCTCCCTCTCTCCCTCTCTCCCTCTCTCTCTCTCTCTCTCTCTCTCTCTCTCTCAACAGAAGCCATGTAAGGATGAGTATATGATATTACAGATCATACCTGAATTTGATGAACTACAAAATGTGTACAGAACTCACTCTGACATTCTCCAGTGGGCATCTGAATAAAGTGAGGAAAGCAGTGACAAAGAAAACTGCCATCAGTATTATTACAGACTTGACTACAGTTGTTCCAGCTGGGGTTGGAGCACTCATCAATGTCAACGCACTGTCCACTTGTCACACTGGCATTAGATAGCATATAACCTTCTCGACACTGACAGGTGAAACTGCCTGCAAAATAGCAGCATATTATAAAGAAAAATTATGGCTCTAGAGAACAGTATAAATTATGACTATTGAGAACAGTATGAATTATGACTACTGAGAACAGTATGAATTATGACTACTGAGAACAGTATGAATTATGGCTCCTGAGAACAGTATAAATTATGACTCCTGAGAACAGTATGAATTATGACTACTGAGAACAGTATGAATTATGACTACTGAGAACAGTATGAATTATGACTACTGAGAACAGTATAAATTATGGCTCCTGAGAACAGTATGAATTATGACTACTGAGAACAGTATGAATTATGACTACTGAGAACAGTATAAATTATGGCTCCTGAGAACAGTATCAATTATGACTCCTGAGAACAGTATCAATTATGACTACTGAGAACAGTATGAATTATGGCTCCTCAGAGCAGTATAAATTATGACTTCTCAGAACAGAATAAATTACAAGTCCTGAGAACAGTATAAATTATGGCTCCTGAGAACAGTATAAATTATGGTTCATCAGAACAGTATAAAACATTTCCTTCCTTCCTCAAAACAGTATAAAATTATGGCTTCTCAGAACTATAAATCACAGCTGTCTGTTTTGTCTAATATATATGTGGTATTTTGACATTTGATCTGTTGAGGAAACCTACTTCTGACACAAATGCTGCTATTCCTACTGAACAGTAGCTAGAGATCCTTTGAAAACCAGTTGAAAGGACAAAAAACAATGGATTCTCAAAAGGAAAATGATCATTTGCCACAATGCACCTTAAAACACGACACGGCAAATCCTCCTTTTTTTTTTATAATAACTTTATTGTCCCCAGAAAAGAAATACGGTAATGCCAAGGTTGGGGCCCTGGTATCATTACCGTACATTAATGTTATAGGATACACATTATATGATAATACAAATAATCTGTTATGATACATGTATTAATAAATGTTACCACAAAAAGGAAAGGAGAAATAATAGAAGGAAGTAAGATAAACAAATAGAAAAAAAAAGTAATAATAATAAAACAAAAATAATAATGTTATTATTAATGTGTTAATATGTTATTAATGTGTAGTGGGTGAAGCAGCTTACGCATAGGAAAAAATAATTTTAATTGGTTATCGCTTAGTTGGTCCTGCACGACGGCATACAATATTTTCTATTTTCGTCTAGTTTGTGCTAACCATTCCAATCTGGGGAAACATTTCCGGATGATACCCACTGCTGATTGGGGCAGTCTCCGAAGAACCTTTCGAAACTAACCAATCGCACAATGTACGAAATTTTCCACAGCACTTGTTTGGCACCCTCTTTCGCCATTGGTTAATTCCTCACTCGTTTTTTGAACGCACCAACCATGTTGCAGTGTGGTGCACACACGTCCTAGTTGCGCGCAATTCCAATCACTTTTTGAATTGGCTAGCTCACTGTTAAACGTATCTCTCTGCTGAGAAATTTTTATACCCACCCACCACACACCATGTTTACTTAAGTAGTTAGTATAATAGTTTAGTTTAGTTATGGAGTACCATAGTAGTATATCGAGGTATTATGTAATAGGCATCCTCGTCACCTCTACATGTAACTAACATGTATTAATAAATAAAATTCTATGGTATACTTGTCCCCAAAACCAAACTTGTTTGTTGTTAATTAAAATATATATACCACTAGGAAATATTAATATAAAATTAATAATAAAAAATCCCGAATAAATGAAAAAACAAAATATGATAATGCAAATAAATAATAAATAAATAAATAATCCCTAGCGTTGTTGTCAGCTGATAGGTTTCTCAACAGTTTCTCAACAGTGTACTTTACATTCACCTATGTATTTGGTTGGTTTTATCATAATATAGCACCATATTTTTGAAACATTGAAAGTAATAACTATCTATATGGCCAATATATCCCACTTGTTTGTGAAATGGTCATTATTTGCATAAATATACTTTTCAATATTTCTATTATGTTTTATTATACTTATAGCTTCAGAAAATTTAGGATTTCGATTGGCATATTTACAACTATATATATTTTTTTTTTTTTTACATAAGACAACGATGTGGTTTACTAAGATACTCTGTAAAGGATTCCCAAGTAATATGTCGATTATATTAAGATTTACAATCAAATCTGTTTTATCTTTAAACCACATTTTGAAATCTTGCCAAAACGTTTGAGAAAGAGAGCAATGAAAAAATAAATGTTCTACAAAAAGTACATAAATTGTCACTCTGTATAACACATTTCTGTAGGTAAGTATTCGTTGTCAGAATGCGATGCATAAGTTTGAACTGGAAATTCCGAGTTTTAATATCTATTGTGGTTGTTCGTGCCATTTCAAAACATTGAGACAGAAAAGTTTCAGTAATGTTATTATTAAGTTGTTGTGACCATTTGCAGCTCATGTTAGACATGGATCACTGAATTTTATTCACATATAAATTATATATCACTTTATACTCTTTTTTGTTTTTGCAGTCTTATTACTTGGGTATCAAATTTTATTTTCTGTCCTCTTATTCTATGTAACAGGTGTTTGGAATGTAGTTAATTAATCTGAAATAAAGCAAATAATTACCATTTAAATTAAATTTTCTTTGTAGCGACATAAAATTTAGAATTTCCCTGTTTGGGGAAAGTATGTCTTTTAAATTGTTTAGGTCTTTGTTGTACCAATTAAGAAATAGTTTGATTGATTTGGGAGGGATAAAGTTGAGCAAATCCTCGTGTTGTTATGTTGTGTAGCAGCTTAGTCTGGTTTAGGAAACGGCTACATTTTAAATATTTTTTTTAATTATGTGAAATACTGAAATGTCTTTTCAAATTTTTTGTTGACGATTACATGTACAGCGACCTCTGTAGTACTTAAATAATCCATTGGTTTATGGTTACTTATTGTTATTTTGATTACTAAATGATAACAACTGTACATTTTGTATGCTGCCACTTACTGAATTAACAGGAAAATGAGGTTGTGCTCTGACATAAAGGTGAATAACTCAAAACATTCAAGGTCAGCCTACCGGTACATTGATGTTGTACACACCAGTTACCAAGAGATTGTACTACCTAATGAAAGCAACAATGTGAGCCTTTGGATATTGTACAATTTTTTCACAGAATATATTCGGACATAGGAAATGTACTGAAAGACATAAGAAAGTGAATTATGATGACAACCTAAACAAGCACTCTACCACTGAGCTATATCCCACTCTTGTACCGGCCTCGGTGGTGGTGTGGTTAAGCCATCGGACATAAGGCTGGTAGGTACAGGGTTCACAGCTCGGTACTGGCTCCCACCCAGAGAAGACTACACCTTCTCTCTCAATAACCACAAACCATTAACAATTAACTCACTGTCCTGGACAGACAGTCCAGTTAGCTGAGGTGTCGGCCCAGAACAGCGTGCTTGAACCTTAATTGAATATAAGCATGATAATAAGTTGAAATGAAAAAAAAATATATATATAAAAGAAATGATTACCTGGTGTATTTACACACTCTTGGCTGCACTGGTGGATGGCAGAATCATTGCATTCATCAACATCCAAGCACTGGAAGCCCTGGATGATGAACCCATCAAGACAGGTGCAGCGAAAGCTTCCAGGAGTGTTAGTACAATTGTGCATGCATCCAGAATTAGTGTTCTCCTGGCACTCATCAATGTCCATACAGTTGACCCCATCGCCAGTGTAGCCGTTCCAGCATGAACACATGAAGCCAGATGGCACGTCCACACAGCTCTGGCTGCAGTTGTTAAGATGGGGCGACTCGCACTCGGGAACATCAACACACGCTCCTTGTCCCTCCAGTCTGTAGCCAGGTCCACACTCACAGGAATAGCTGCCCACCGAGTTGATGCAAGTCTGTTCACAGACTCTGGTTTCAGGAATGCTGCATTCATCGATATCGATACAGTGCGAGTCAGCCATCACGAAACCATGATAACATTCGCAAAAATAGCTGCCTTCGGTGTTGAGACAGGACTGATGACAGGTGCTCAAGTCCTCACACTCATCTATGTCCACACAGCTAATTCCGTCACCAGTAAAACCAGTGTGGCACTGGCAGTCGTAGGAGCCATACTGATTGTCACAAAGATGGGGGCAGACATTTGAAAACTTATCACGGCATTCATCAACGTCAGCACAAGTCCCATTGTCCAAAGCAAAACCTTTTGAGCATTCGCAAATAAACGCACCTACAGTGTTAACGCATGTATCAGGACATATTTCGCAGTCGCGTGAACAATTATTAAGTTCTTGGGCAGAACACTCATCAATATCAGCACATGAAAATCCATCTCCTGTGTAACCATGAAAACAACTGCAAGAAAAGTTGCCTGGAAAGTTGGTACATTCCTGTGAACAATTATTAAGTTTAGTATCCATACATTCATCAATGTCAGAACATGAAGATCCTTCTCCAGTGTAACCAGGGTAACAGTTACAAGAATATTGCCCTGGAAAATTTCTGCATTCCTGAACACAGTGATTAAATTCAGGATCTAAGCATTCATCAATGTCAACACATGTAATCCCATCTCCTGTGTAACCATGGCGACAACTACAAGAAAAGTTTCCTGGAAAATTACTACATTTCTGAGAGCAATTATTAAGTCTGGTATCCAAACATTCATCAATGTCAGAACATGAAGATCCTTCTCCTGTGTAACCAGGGTAACAGTTACAAGAATATTGCCCTGGAAAATTTCTGCATTCCTGAGCACAGTGATTAAATTCAGGATCTAAGCATTCATCAATGTCAACACATGTAATCCCATCTCCTGCATAACCACTGTGACAACTACAAGAAAAGTTTCCTGGAAAATTACTACATTTCTGAGAGCAATTATTAAGTTCAGAATCAAAGCACTCATCAATGTCAACACATGTAAACCCATCTCCTGTGTAACCATGGTAACAACTACAAGAAAAGTTGCCTGGAAAGTTGACACATTCCTGTGAACAATTATTCAATTTGTCATCTAAACATTCATCAATGTCAGAGCATGAAGATCCCTCTCCTGTGTAACCATGGTAACAGTTACAGGAATATTGCCCTGGAAAATTTCTGCATTCCTGAGCACACTGATTAAATTCAGGATCTAAGCATTCATCAATGTCAACACATGTAATCCCATCTCCTGTGTAACCATGGCTACAACTACAAGAAAAGTTTCCTGGAAAATTACTACATTTCTGAGAGCAATTATTAAGTTTAGTATCCAAACATTCATCAATATCAGAACATGAAGATCCTTCTCCTATGTAACCAGGGTAACAGTTACAAGAATATTGCCCTGGAAAATTTCTGCATTCCTGAGCACAGTGATTAAATTCAGGATCTAAGCATTCATCAATGTCAACACATGTAATCCCATCTCCTGCATAACCACTGTGACAACTACAAGAAAAGTTTCCTGGAAAATTACTACATTGCTGGCCACAATTATTAAGTTCAGAATCAAAACACTCATCAATGTCAACACATGTAAACCCATCTCCTGTGTAACCATGGTAACAACTACAAGAAACGTTGCCTGGAAAGTTGACACATTCCTGTGAACAATTATTCAGTTTGTCATCTAAACATTCATCAATGTCAGAACATGAAGATCCCTCTCCTGTGTAACCATGGTAACAGTTACAAGAATATTGCCCTGGAAAATTTCTGCATTCCTGAGGACAGTGATTAAATTCAGGATCTAAGCATTCATCAATGTCAACACATGTAATCCCATCTCCTGTGTAACCATGGTAACAATTACAAGAAAAGTTTTCTGGGAAGTTATTACATTCCTGAGAGCAATTATTAAGTTTAGTATCCAAACATTCATCAATATCAGAACATGAAGATCCCTCTCCTGTGTAACCAGGGTAACAGTTACAAGAATATTGCCCTGGAAAATTTCTGCATTCCTGAGCACAGTGATTAAATTCAGGATCTAAGCATTCATCAATGTCAACACATGTAATCCCATCTCCTGCATAACCACTGTGACAACTACAAGAAAAGTTTCCTGGAAAATTACTACATTGCTGGCCACAATTATTAAGTTCAGAATCAAAACACTCATCAATGTCAACACATGTAAACCCATCTCCTGTGTAACCATGGTAACAACTACAAGAAAAGTTGCCTGGAAAGTTGACACATTCCTGTGAACAATTATTCAATTTGTCATCTAAACATTCATCAATGTCAGAACATGAAGATCCCTCTCCTGTGTAACCATGGTAACAGTTACAAGAATATTGCCCTGGAAAATTTCTGCATTCCTGAGCACAGTGATTAAATTCAGGATCTAAGCATTCATCAATGTCAACACATGTAATCCCATCTCCTGTGTAACCATGGTAACAATTACAAGAAAAGTTGCCTGGGAAGTTATTACATTCCTGAGAGCAATTATTAAGTTTAGTATCCAGACATTCATCAATGTCAGAACATGAAGATCCTTCTCCTGTGTAACCAGGGTAACAGTTACAAGAATATTGCCCTGGAAAATTTCTGCATTCCTGAGCACAGTGATTAAATTCAGGATCTAAGCATTCATCAATGTCAACACATGTAATCCCATCTCCTGTGTAACCATGGTAACAATTACAAGAAAAGTTGCCTGGGAAGTTATTACATTCCTGAGAGCAATTATTAAGTTTAGTATCCAGACATTCATCAATGTCAGAACATGAAGATCCCTCTCCTGTGTAACCATGGTAACAGTTACAAGAATATTGCCCTGGAAAATTTCTGCATTCCTGAGCACAGTGATTAAATTCAGGATCTAAGCATTCATCAATGTCAACACATGTAATCCCATCTCCTGCATAACCACTGTGACAACTACAAGAAAAGTTTCCTGGAAAATTACTACATTGCTGGACACAATTATTAAGTTCAGAATCAAAACACTCATCAATGTCAACACATGTAAACCCATCTCCTGTGTAACCATGGTAACAACTACAAGAAACGTTGCCTGGAAAGTTGACACATTCCTGTGAACAATTATTCAATTTGTCATCTAAACATTCATCAATGTCAGAACATGAAGATCCCTCTCCTGTGTAACCATGGTAACAGTTACAAGAATATTGCCCTGGAAAATTTCTGCATTCCTGAGCACAGTGATTAAATTCAGGATCTAAGCATTCATCAATGTCAACACATGTAATCCCATCTCCTGTGTAACCATGGTAACAATTACAAGAAAAGTTGCCTGGGAAGTTATTACATTCCTGAGAGCAATTATTAAGTTTAGTATCCAGACATTCATCAATGTCAGAACATGAAGATCCTTCTCCTGTGTAACCAGGGTAACAGTTACAAGAATATTGCCCTGGAAAATTTCTGCATTCCTGAGCACAGTGATTAAATTCAGGATCTAAGCATTCATCAATGTCAACACATGTAATCCCATCTCCTGTGTAACCATGGTAACAATTACAAGAAAAGTTGCCTGGGAAGTTATTACATTCCTGAGAGCAATTATTAAGTTTAGTATCCAGACATTCATCAATGTCAGAACATGAAGATCCCTCTCCTGTGTAACCATGGTAACAGTTACAAGAATATTGCCCTGGAAAATTTCTGCATTCCTGAGCACAGTGATTAAATTCAGGATCTAAGCATTCATCAATGTCAACACATGTAATCCCATCTCCTGCATAACCACTGTGACAACTACAAGAAAAGTTTCCTGGAAAATTACTACATTGCTGGCCACAATTATTAAGTTCAGAATCAAAACACTCATCAATGTCAACACATGTAAACCCATCTCCTGTGTAACCATGGTAACAACTACAAGAAACGTTGCCTGGAAAGTTGACACATTCCTGTGAACAATTATTCAATTTGTCATCTAAACATTCATCAATGTCAGAACATGAAGATCCCTCTCCTGTGTAACCATGGTAACAGTTACAAGAATATTGCAAAATTTCTGCATTCCTGAGCACAGTGATTAAATTCAGGATCATCATAAACAACACATTAATCCCATCAATGTACACGAAAAGTTTCCTGGAAAATTACTACATTTCTGAGAGCAATTATTAAGTTTAGTATCCAAACATTCATCGATGTCAGAACATGAAGATCCTTCTCCTGTGTAACCAGGGTAACAGTTACAAGAATATTGCCCTGGAAAATTTCTGCATTCCTGAGCACAGTGATTAAATTCAGGATCTAAGCATTCATCAATGTCAACACATGTAATCCCATCTCCTGTGTAACCATGGTAACAATTACAAGAAAAGTTGCCTGGGAAGTTATTACATTCCTGTTATTAAGTTTAGTATCCAGACATTCATCAATGTCAGAACATGAAGATCCTACAGGGTAACAGACAAGAATATTGCCCTGGAAAATTTCTGCATTCCTGAGCACAGTGATTAAATTCAGGATCTAAGCATTCATCAATGTCAACACATGTAATCCCATCTCCTGTGTAACCATGGTAACAATTACAAGAAAAGTTGCCTGGGAAGTTATACATTCCTGAGAGCAATTATTAAGTTTAGTATCCAGACATTCATCAATGTCAGAACATGAAGATCCCTCTCCTGTGTAACCATGGTAACAGTTACAAGAATATTGCCCTGGAAAATTTCTGCATTCCTGAGCACAGTGATTAAATTCAGGATCTAAGCATTCATCAATGTCAACACATGTAATCCCATCTCCTGCATAACCACTGTGACAACTACAAGAAAAGTTTCCTGGAAAATTACTACATTGCTGGACACAATTATTAAGTTCAGAATCAAAACACTCATCAATGTCAACACATGTAAACCCATCTCCTGTGTAACCATGGTAACAACTACAAGAAAAGTTGCCTGGAAAGTTGACACATTCCTGTGAACAATTATTCAATTTGTCATCTAAACATTCATCAATGTCAGAACATGAAGATCCCTCTCCTGTGTAACCATGGTAACAGTTACAAGAATATTGCCCTGGAAAATTTCTGCATTCCTGAGCACAGTGATTAAATTCAGGATCTAAGCATTCATCAATGTCAACACATGTAATCCCATCTCCTGTGTAACCATGGCGACAACTACAAGAAAAGTTTCCTGGAAAATTACTACATTTCTGAGAGCAATTATTAAGTTTAGTATCCAAACATTCATCGATGTCAGAACATGAAGATCCTTCTCCTGTGTAACCAGGGTAACAGTTACAAGAATATTGCCCTGGAAAATTTCTGCATTCCTGAGCACAGTGATTAAATTCAGGATCTAAGCATTCATCAATGTCAACACATGTAATCCCATCTCCTGTGTAACCATGGTAACAATTACAAGAAAAGTTGCCTGGGAAGTTATTACATTCCTGAGAGCAATTATTAAGTTTAGTATCCAGACATTCATCAATGTCAGAACATGAAGATCCTTCTCCTGTGTAACCAGGGTAACAGTTACAAGAATATTGCCCTGGAAAATTTCTGCATTCCTGAGCACAGTGATTAAATTCAGGATCTAAGCATTCATCAATGTCAACACATGTAATCCCATCTCCTGTGTAACCATGGTAACAATTACAAGAAAAGTTGCCTGGGAAGTTATTACATTCTTGAGAGCAATTATTAAGTTTAGTATCCAGACATTCATCAATGTCAGAACATGAAGATCCCTCTCCTGTGTAACCATGGTAACAGTTACAAGAATATTGCCCTGGAAAATTTCTGCATTCCTGAGCACAGTGATTAAATTCAGGATCTAAGCATTCATCAATATCAACACATGTAATCCCATCTCCTGCATAACCACTGTGACAACTACAAGAAAAGTTTCCTGGAAAATTACTACATTGCTGGCCACAATTATTAAGTTCAGAATCAAAACACTCATCAATGTCAACACATGTAAACCCATCTCCTGTGTAACCATGGTAACAACTACAAGAAAAGTTGCCTGGAAAGTTGACACATTCCTGTGAACAATTATTCAATTTGTCATCTAAACATTCATCAATGTCAGAACATGAAGATCCCTCTCCTGTGTAACCATGGTAACAGTTACAGGAATATTGCCCTGGAAAATTTCTGCATTCCTGAACACAGTGATTAAATTCAGGATCTAAGCATTCATCAATGTCAACACATGTAATCCCATCTCCTGTGTAACCATGGTAACAATTACAAGAAAAGTTTCCTGGGAAGTTATTACATTCCTGAGAGCAATTATTAAGTTTAGTATCCAGACATTCATCAATGTCAGAACATGAAGATCCTTCTCCTGTGTAACCAGGGTAACAGTTACAAGAATATTGCCCTGGAAAATTTCTGCATTCCTGAGCACAGTGATTAAATTCAGGATCTAAGCATTCATCAATGTCAACACATGTAATCCCATCTCCTGCATAACCACTGTGACAACTACAAGAAAAGTTTCCTGGAAAATTACTACATTTCTGAGAGCAATTATTAAGTTCAGAATCAAAGCACTCATCAATGTCAACACATGTAAACCCATCTCCTGTGTAACCATGGTAACAACTACAAGAAAAGTTGCCTGGAAAGTTGACACATTCCTGTGAACAATTATTCAATTTGTCATCTAAACATTCATCAATGTCAGAGCATGAAGATCCCTCTCCTGTGTAACCATGGTAACAGTTACAGGAATATTGCCCTGGAAAATTTCTGCATTCCTGAGCACACTGATTAAATTCAGGATCTAAGCATTCATCAATGTCAACACATGTAATCCCATCTCCTGTGTAACCATGGCTACAACTACAAGAAAAGTTTCCTGGAAAATTACTACATTTCTGAGAGCAATTATTAAGTTTGGTATCCAAACATTCATCAATATCAAGGCATTCAAACCCATTTCCTGTGTAACCATTGTAACATTTACAAGAAAAATTCCCGGGAAAATTAATACATTCCTGATCACAGTGATTAAGTTCAGAATCTGAACATTCATCAATGTCAATGCATGAATACCCATCTCCTGTGTAACCAAGGTAACAATTACAAGAAAAATTACCTGGAAAATTAGTACATTCTTGAGAGCAATTGTTAAGTTTAGCATCCAAACATTCATCAATGTCAAGACATGAAAACCCATCTCCTGTGTAACCATGGGAACAACTGCAATTGTATGCACCTGGAACATTCACACATTCTTGTGCACATTTATTAGTGCTACTGTTACTACATTCATCATTGTCAAAACAGGAACCAAAGCCATGCCATTTATTAGCAAAATGGTATCCAGTTTCGCAATCAATACAAGAAAATGTAGCCTGCATGTTTTTACAGTTGTCAAATGGACAATGAAACTCATCTTCGTGCAAGCATTCATTGGTATCTGTGCAATTGAATCCATCCCCATCAAACCCCACTGGGCATATGCAGTGAAAGCCAGCATCAAAATTCTCACAATGATATGGGCAGATATTCTGTAAGCATTCATTGATATCTTCACAAATACCTGTCCATTTGTAACCACTGCTGCACCTACTGCAGATGTAGGATCCATTGGTGTTAATGCAGTCCTCCAGTGGACAGTGGTACTGCGTCTCATTGCGGCATTCATCAACATCTACACACTCAAAACCATCACCGATAAAGCCTTTAGGACACCGACAGACGTATCCACCATCCGTGCTTTCACAGACATGGGGGCACTTGTGTTGCTGTTGTGTCTGGCATTCATTGGCCACTTCACACAGCATGGAACTAGCATTGTGTTGATAGCCTGGCCAGCAGCTGCTGCAGGTATAGCTGCCTGGAGTGTTGACACAGTTCTGCAGCGGACAGGGAGAGAGATTGCTAGGTAGAGCACATTCATCGATGTCAGTACAGACATCCCCGGTGCCACGGTAACCAGCAAAACACAAACAGGAGAATGTCCCTATCTCATTGGAGCAGTTCTGCGGACAGATGTTGTCCTGAAGGGCACATTCGTCTTTGTCTTTACATCTGGCTTCCTGGATGTCCAATTCAAACCCTGACATGCACTGGGTACAGTTGTATCCACCGACAAAGTTCTGACATGTCTCTATGTCACAGTAGTATTCGAACGGGTTCATACATTCATCAATGTCAGTGCAGTTTGTGCCATCACCATAGTAGCCAGGAGGACAAGTGCAGAGGTATTCTGAGTCAAGAACCAATTGACACTGATGTGGACAGGATTTTGACAGACATACATCTGGAAGTGAAAACAAATATATTAAAACATATAAGATGTGACGTCCATACAGTAAATGACATTGGAATGATCAAGCCTAGAGATTTTAAAGTGAATTGAATATAATGAATATAAACAGGGTCCATATTTTTGAAGCCATATTAGCACTATGAAATCGTAAAACCATCTTAAGATATGACGTCACTATAGTACATGCCATAGTGATGTTATAGCTTACGATGATTTAATGATTTCGTAAAACACTAACATCGCTTTGAAATAATATTTAACGTACAAAATGCATTCAATTTTATTTAAATCCATTTTTTTTTTAACAACATTTGGCCATTGTAACCAAAACTTTAGTTACAGTTAATAATTTTAGTATAACATTTAAAGCAAAGTTTGTTTCTCAAGCTGTCAATAACAAATTGTTGTGTTGTCTTGTCTTACCAGTTTCATTAGCCAAACACCCGATTGATCGTGAATATTCTGAGATGCGAGAAGCTTTCTCCATAGAAAACGTTAAACAGTTTTCATAACGATATGAGTAACAAAGGTAGGTCCAATCAAAAAATCTGAAAAACACAAAACACTTAATTTGTCTTTGAGAAAAAGAATGTCATGTCATGTCATTTCATAGGGCTTTATGTGCACATTCAGAGCAAGCTGTTATAGTGCACGCCTGTCTTGGGCACAAGAGCTCCGGCTCCTCTGTCCAGGACAGGAAAGGTGGGGGGGGAGGGACCGCCTGCACAGGCAGGTGCAAGTGAGCACCAGCAGCCTGACCGTGGCCGGTAGCAGGCACGGGGGGTGGGGGGGGTGGGGGGTGGGGGGTGGGGTATGGTGCTATGGAATTTTTAATGGAGCAAGAATTATGCCAAAAGAGAAAAGGTGCACAAGTTTGATTGAGGAATTTGGGTGCAATTTTGAACAGTTGGTCAAAAAGAAAGTTCTGGAGCTAATATAGGTTTTGACATAAGTGAATCGAGAGTAGCTCGTTAATTAGACCTCTATGATGCTGTGGTGTCTCCCTAGGTTGGCCCTAGAGCCCTTAAAAAGGGTCTGACCGCCTCTGGTCGTGGCATGACAACCCATAGAAAAAGAAAACTAATGAGAATATTTATACAGGATCCTAAAGAGAGCAAGCTTGTATGACCACCAATGATAAACAAAAGAGGAGACAGGCGGATTGTAAATGAAAAGGCCTTTGATTCAAAATGACAGAGTTAGTTACATAACATGTCAGTATGTAACACAGAGTATACAAAACGTATGTTTATACTCCAATCTTTGTGATGAGTAAAGAATGGTCTTAGGTGGGGTTCAGAACAACCATGTATCTCGTGTAGCTTGGCTTTTCCACAGAATGGTACCAGTGGGATTAATGCGCCTCAGGGCCTTTTCACCTCACAACCCCATGTCCTTTTGTACAATAACTAGGAACATTCTTTTGTGGAAATAGTTCCATTCTGGCCAAATTATTAAATTGTAACAAAATCGTACCTGTATAAAAGGCATTAAAACAAGTTTTAATTTACATTTTATATAACTACTCGCTCAATGGGATCTTTTATATGCACTTCCTCACAAACAGGACAGCACGTCATGGTTTTTGATATATCAGTCATGGGACACTTGTTCAATTCTGGACAGGCCTAGTAAATCTCCATACTGTTGAATTAGATATGTATGATAAAGATATAATAGTACTTTTACACAAGATAGATAAACTGAATGTGAAATGGGATGAAAGTTAAAGTGGTTTTTTTTTTAACAACACCATTAGAGCACATTGATATTTTTTTAATCATTAGCAATTGGATGTCAAACATTTGGTAATTCTGACTACTAGTCATCAGAGAAAACCAGCTACATTTTCTATTAGTAGCAAGGAATCTTTTATATGTACCATTCCACAGACAGGATAGCACATACCACGGCCTTTGATAAACGGTATCACTCATGGTGTGTGAAATGGATGATGGCTTTTTAATGACACCTCAACATATTTCATTATAAACAAAAATGATTTGGTGTATAACATCTGGTTAAGAATGAATGAATGAAAAAAAAGAAAAAAAAAGAAAGAAAAAAAAGAATGAATGAATGAATGAATGAATGAATAAATGAATGAATGTTTAATGACACCCCAGCACAAAACTACACATCAGCTATTGGGTGTCAAACAAAGGTAAGTATATGTATAGGATTATTTACATTAAAAATAACAAAAATTGTGTATAGTATACAAAAATGTATGTATAGGATTATTTGCATTAAAAATAACAGTTATACAATTATGTGGTGACAGTGACGTTCCCCATCCAGGGCTAGCCCTGCCACTCGCCAATGCAAATTTTAGGAATAATTGGCAAATTTTATTTTAATTTAGCGGAAAAAATCCATGTAATAATTAATATTTGTTGGAAAATAACTTTGAGTTTTTTTGGGTTTTTTATTTATATATTTTGGTGAAATAGTTTGCTCACCCAGACCTAACCCTGCTGTCACTATCTGGGCTAAGTGTTGCAATAATCTTTTAAAATTCCACCCAGAATTAATTTGAAATTTTTAAATATTTTCATTTCTATTTAAAGTTTTAAATTACATATACTCATCTTGATTTTTATATTCTACTGTATTTTTAACAGCTTTTTACACTTTATTCACATAATTATACAATGATTTATATTTAATAATGATATAGGCTAGTTACTAAATAGCAGCACAAAACAAGTTTGTTTTGTTTAATGACACCACTAGAGCACATTGATTTATTAATCAGGGCTACCTATTGCACTCGCCAAATTTGCCAATTTTGAATTTCAAAAACAATTGGCGAATTTTATTTTGATTTGGCGAAATAATTTTATGTAATAATTTATATTCTGATACAAAATTACTGGGTTTCTGCCATTTCTGAAGTTTTGTGCTGAGCCAAAGCTAGCCCTGATTAATCATCGGCTGTTCGATGTCAAACAATTGGTAATTTTAATATACAGTCTTAGAGAGGAAATCTGCTACATTTTTCCATTAGTAGCAAGGGATCTTTTATATGCATCATCCCGCAGAGAGGGCAGCACATACCAAGGCCTTTGATATACCATTTGTGGTGCAATGGCTACATCCTGCCCTCCATTGCTGAATACTGCAAATCTGGGCTACATCCCGCCCTCCATTGCTGAAGACTGCAAAATCTGGGCTACATCCCGCCCTCCATTGCTGAAGACTGCAAATCTGGGCTACATCCCGCCCTCCCTCCATTGCTGAATACTGCAAATCTGGGCTACATCCCGCCCTCCCTCCATTGCTGAATACTGCAAATATGGGCTACATCCCGCCCTCCCTCCATTGCTGAATACTGCAAATATGGGCTACATCCCGCCCTCCCTCCATTGCTGAATACTGCAAATATGGGCTACATCCCGCCCTCCCTCCATTGCTGAATACTGCAAATATGGGCTACATCCCGCCCTCCCTCCATTGCTGAATACTGCAAATATGGGCTACATCCCGCCCTCCCTCCATTGCTGAATACTGCAAATATGGGCTACATCCCGCCCTCCCTCCATTGCTGAATACTGCAAATCTGGGCTACATCCCGCCCTCCCTCCATTGCTGAATACTGCAAATCTGGGCTACATCCCGCCCTCCCTCCATTGCTGAATACTGCAAATCTGGGCTACATCCCGCCCTCCCTCCATTGCTGAATACTGCAAATCTGGGCTACATCCCGCCCTCCCTCCATTGCTGAATACTGCAAATCTGGGCTACATCCCGCCCTCCCTCCATTGCTGAATACTGCAAATCTGGGCTACATCCCGCCCTCCCTCCATTGCTGAATACTGCAAATCTGGGCTACATCCCGCCCTCCCTCCATTGCTGAATACTGCAAATCTGGGCTACATCCCGCCCTCCCTCCATTGCTGAATACTGCAAATCTGGGCTACATCCCGCCCTCCCTCCATTGCTGAATACTGCAAATCTGGGCTACATCCCGCCCTCCCTCCATTGCTGAATACTGCAAATCTGGGCTACATCCCGCCCTCCCTCCATTGCTGAATACTGCAAATCTGGGCTACATCCCGCCCTCCCTCCATTGCTGAATACTGCAAATCTGGGCTACATCCCGCCCTCCCTCCATTGCTGAATACTGCAAATCTGGGCTACATCCCGCCCTCCCTCCATTGCTGAATACTGCAAATCTGGGCTACATCCCGCCCTCCCTCCATTGCTGAATACTGCAAATCTGGGCTACATCCCGCCCTCCCTCCATTGCTGAATACTGCAAATCTGGGCTACATCCCGCCCTCCCTCCATTGCTGAATACTGCAAATCTGGGCTACATCCCGCCCTCCCTCCATTGCTGAATACTGCAAATCTGGGCTACATCCCGCCCTCCCTCCATTGCTGAATACTGCAAATCTGGGCTACATCCCGCCCTCCCTCCATTGCTGAATACTGCAAATCTGGGCTACATCCCGCCCTCCCTCCATTGCTGAATACTGCAAATCTGGGCTACATCCCGCCCTCCCTCCATTGCTGAATACTGCAAATCTGGGCTACATCCCGCCCTCCCTCCATTGCTGAATACTGCAAATCTGGGCTACATCCCGCCCTCCCTCCATTGCTGAATACTGCAAATCTGGGCTACATCCCGCCCTCCATTGCTGAATACTGCAAATCTGGGCTACATCCCGCCCTCCCTTGCTGAATACTGCAAATATGGGCTACATCCCGCCCTCCCTTGCTGAATACTGCAAATATGGGCTACATCCCGCCCTCTATTGCTGAATACTGCAAATATGGGCTACATCCCGCCCTCCCTTGCTGAATACTGCAAATCTGGGCTACATCCCGCCCTCCCTTGCTGAATACTGCAAATCTGGGCTACATCCCGCCCTCTATTGCTGAATACTGCAAATCTGGGCTACATCCCGCCCTCCATTGCTGAATACTGCAAATCCTGAGAAACTGGTGATCAGATTAAGTAAATGACACACTTTAGTGGACCAATCACTTACTTGCACTGTAGATTTGTTTCATAATTATAGTTCAAAATATCTGAAGATGTTAACAGACGAAGCAGACAGATCTGTAATTCGGGACATCCTGATGAAGGCAAAACAACAAGACCTGAAAACAGAGTAGGACACTTAAAAGTTCTATGTCAAAGTTCAAACTACAATGTTTAGTTATTTCAACATTTATTTGTAATAAATAACTAAAAATTAATCGATCCTATGCATAATCTTTCTATGATTAACTCTTTTTCACTTTTATAACCTAAATAACTCTAGAATAATAGTTATAAAAATGTTTTGCACTAGACAACAAAGACATGTTTCCCAAATAATTGTGCACTAATTATAGAATGTAAACTTAAATGTAAGTGTAAACTTAGTGTGTTTAATGTAATGGAAGTCAAAGGAGAGAAAGGAAATATTGTAGTGCATTTAAAAAAATATATACTCTTCAAAAGAAGAAACGCAAAACCACATTGTCGTAACATTTGGAGAATTGATTTAATTATTGAATGGTGAGTCCGATAATTACCAAATGTTGCAGGATTGTTCACAATTCACTCTAGTCCATTGTGAGTAAGTGATAGGACACACCACCAAGGTCAAGGTCATCTGGAGTCAATACCGGGTGTGGCCTCCGCGTGTGTTGACAACTGCCTGGCACCGCCTGCCCATTGAAGCAACCAGAGTACGGATGACATCCCGGGGGATGGTGGCCCACTCGGCCTGCAAGGCTGCTGCCAGCTCGGGCAGGGTCTGGGGCTGTGGTTGTCGCTGTCGGAGGCGTCGGTCCAACTCGTCCCATAGATGCTCAGTTGGGTTCAAATCCGGTGATGTCGATGGCCAAGGAAGGACATTAATGTTGTTGTTCTGTAGGAAAGCCGTTGTGAGACGTGCTGTGTGAGGCCTGGCGTTGTCATGTTGGAACACTGTGTTTGCGTTGGCGTTGGCCATAACTGGAACGATGTGTGGCCGAAGGATCTGGTCAATGTAGCCCTGTGCATTCAGGTTGCCCTGCACGTGGACCAGGTCAGTTCTGCCAGTGTGTGAGATGGCTGCCCACACCATGACACTACCCCCGCCGAATCTGTCCACTTCCTGCATGCAGTTTGCCGCATAACGTTCACCACGACGCCTATACACGCGACATCTTCCATCATGACGTCGGAGCAGAAATCGGGACTCGTCACTGAACCACACCTGTCTCCATCGCAGTTGAGGCCATTGTCGATGAATCTGGCACCACTGCAGTCGGAGTCGACGGTGTTGTGGTGTTAAGATGACACCTCGAACTGGACGTCTGGCACGAATTCCTACCTCACGTAGGCAGTTCCGTACGGTCTGGTCGGATATCCTGCGCAAACCTGGTATTGCTGCGGCTGTGGAGGTGGCAGTAGTCAATCGTTCCCGAAGGTGGCGTACCCGGATGTAGCGGTCCTGCCCGGGGGTAGGGACCCATGGTCGACCGGATCTAGGGAGGTCACGTGTTGATCCATGTTGCTGGTAACGGTCCCACAGTCTGGAGATGGTGCTTGGGCACACATGGAATGCCCTGGCAACGGCCGTTCTGGATTCGCCTGCGTCTAGTCGGCCGATGGCATTGTTTCTCTGCGGTTCACTGAGACGTGGCATGTCCTGGATTGTCAACTGTCGGCCAGATACAGAGGCCAGGCAAGCGAACACCCTGCACTTTTATACTGTTGGTGTTCATGTTTCATGTGCAGACAGCGCACGTGCAGTGGTGACATGGTTTGCATGTGGCTGCGTTTTTGCGAATATTCACATTTTGGAACTTTATTGTACAGTAGCTGCGTTTTATCGAATGTAACCGTGGGAATGTGTTTGGGACATGCAATGACCTTATATTCACAAAGCATGAACCGGTAGGAAACATAAAATCTGAGTTATAACACATTTGTACCCTTTTGCGTTTCTTTTTTTGAAGAGTATATATAAAAATTGAACATATGACAAATTAATAGAAAATCCTAATCAGAAATGATGTTAAAGAATATAAAAACCAACAACATAAAAAGACAAAAGGATGGTTATTCAAATTTAAAACACATTAAAAGACTTGACAATTAAAAATACAGTGAAATTTCTCAAAACTAAACCGTGAGTAAACTGGAATTCTGTTAAGATTAAACTTTTTTCACGGTTCCTTTTTTAAATATCAGTGCAGAAAAGAACCTTTCTAAACCAGATACCCCTTCAAACTTAATTTTTTTCTTGGTCCCATTGGGGGGTGGGGGCAGGATGTAGCCCTGTAGTGAAGCGCTCGCTTGATGCGCTGTCAGGTCTAGATTGATCCTCGGCGGTGGGCCCATTGGAGGGTGGGGGCAGGATGTAGCCCTGTAGTGAAGCGCCCGCTTGATGCGCTGTCAGGTCTAGATTGATCCTCGTCGGTGGGCCCATTGGAGGGTGGGGGCAGGATGTAGCCCTGTAGTGAAGCGCTCGCTTGATACGCTGTCAGGTCTAGATTGATCCTCGGCGGTGGGCCCATTGGAGGGTGGGGGCAGGATGTAGCCCTGTAGTGAAGCGCTCGCTTGATGCGCTGTCAGGTCTAGATTGATCCTCGTCGGTGGGCCCATTGGAGGGTGGGGGCAGGATGTAGCCCTGTAGTGAAGCGCTCGCTTGATGCGCTGTCAGGTCTAGATTGATCCTCGTCGATGGGCCCATTGGAGGGTGGGGGCAGGATGTAGCCCTGTAGTGAAGCGCTCCCTTGATGCGCTGTCAGGTCTAGATTGATCCTCGTCGATGGGCCCATTGGAGGGTGGGGGCAGGATGTAGCCCTGTAGTGAAGCGCTCGCTTGATGCGCTGTCAGGTCTAGATTGATCCTCGTCGATGGGCCCATTGGAGGGTGGGGGCAGGATGTAGCCCTGTAGTGAAGCGCTCGCTTGATGCGCTGTCAGGTCTAGATTGATCCTCGGCGGTGGGCCCATTGGAGGGTGGGGGCAGGATGTAGCCCTGTAGTGAAGCGCCCGCTTGATGCGCTGTCAGGTCTAGATTGATCCTCGTCGGTGGGCCCATTGGAGGGTGGGGGCAGGATGTAGCCCTGTAGTGAAGCGCTCGCTTGATACGCTGTCAGGTCTAGATTGATCCTCGTCTGTGGGCCCATTGGAGGGTGGGGGCAGGATGTAGCCCTGTAGTGAAGCGCTCGCTTGATGCGCTGTCAGGTCTAGATTGATCCTCGTCGGTGGGCCCATTGGAGGGTGGGGGCAGGATGTAGCCCTGTAGTGAAGCGCTCGCTTGATGCGCTGTCAGGTCTAGATTGATCCTCGTCGATGGGCCCATTGGAGGGTGGGGGCAGGATGTAGCCCTGTAGTGAAGCGCTCGCTTGATGCGCTGTCAGGTCTAGATTGATCCTCGTCGATGGGCCCATTGGAGGGTGGGGGCAGGATGTAGCCCTGTAGTGAAGCGCTCGCTTGATGCACTGTCAGGTCTAGATTGATCCTCGTCGATGGGCCCATTGGAGGGTGGGGGCAGGATGTAGCCCTGTAGTGAAGCGCTCCCTTGATGTGCTGTCAGGTCTAGATTGATCCTCGTCGATGGGCCCATTGGAGGGTGGGGGCAGGATGTAGCCCTGTAGTGAAGCGCTCGCTTGATGCGCTGTCAGGTCTAGATTGATCCTCGTCGATGGGCCCATTGGAGGGTGGGGGCAGGATGTAGCCCTGTAGTGAAGCGCTCGCTTGATGCGCTGTTAGGTCTAGATTGATCCTCGTCGATGGGCCCATTGGAGGGTGGGGGCAGGATGTAGCCCTGTAGTGAAGCGCTCCCTTGATGCGCTGTCAGGTCTAGATTGATCCTCGTCGATGGGCCCATT